>NW_012112697.1:4811437-4816028 GCF_000951035.1 Colobus angolensis palliatus
TCTTCAAAATGCAGAAATCACCGGTCTTCTGTGTCCTTCGCGCTGGGAGTTGGAGACTGCAGCTGTTCCTATTCGGCCATCTTGCTCCGCCCCTAAGAATACAATTATTACAGATACAGTTGGTGTTCATTTTATGCCTCCTTCCCATCCTGAATTCTCTCCTTCTCTCTGGAGGTTACCACTCTTCAGAGGGTGGTGTGTATCCTCTTCATTCACGTTTTTATATTTTTACTATATTTATATAAATGAACACTGAACAGAATTGTTTCACGTTTTTAAACATTACAAAAATGCTAAGGCAATGTAAAATTGTTCTGCAACTTGCCTTTATCATTCAATACTATGTTTTTGAAATGGCTTTGTGTTGATTTCTGTGTTCATTCATTTTATAACTTGTCTTCTTTTTATTCTTTGAAACCTGCCCAAATTGTTGAAGACAGAAAGCAGATATATCTGACAGCTTTTCTGTAGCAGATATGAAATCATTTGGCCTCAATTGTTTTCTGTTTTTTCCCTTTTTCCTTCTTAGTCTCTCCCCTCCCCTTTCCTCTTCTGCTCTATTAAGGATTTTGAATATAAAAGGAAATAGCAGGAGAGAGAAAACTCTACATGAAGGGTCTGAATTTAGCACCCTATCTTCCAAAAAAAGAACGGACATTTTTTTGGAGTGGCTAACGTTCATCAGATACAAGCGAAGTGCAAGAATCTGTTCTAAGCACTTTACATTTATTTGGTAATCTTCAATACAACCTGGTGGACAGAGGTGTCTTCCTAGCCCAGGGTTGGTGGTGATTTTAACCTGAGCATTGACATGCCAGAGCTGATGTGCTTCCCTATTCAAAATAAAAAGTCATATTGATCCCAGCCTCCCGCAGTGTTAGGCAAACTACGAACAGCGAGAGTCCCCAGGGCTAGTGCTTTAACAATTTTGGGTATTGATTCCACTACTAAATTAAGTATCATAATGAACGCTAATAATGAATAATAATAAAGTAGGTACTTGAAAATCCACAGGGCTGGGTGTTACCTCAGTTCAATTTTCTCACCTGAACTTTAGTCACCCATTGATTTCCAACTCCCCTCTGGATATTTCCATTTGACTACACCATGACTGTTCCTAACTCTGTAAGAACCAAGCTTAGTTATTTCTTTCCCTCTTGACCATTTCTTATTGCAGCAGATCTGGTGCCTCAGTCTGCCTTCCACGGTCTTCTGTACCCTGGTTCCTCAATACCCACTAGAGACTGAATCCCACCACCTTCCCAAATTCATATGTTAAGGTCCTAATCCCCAATGTGATGGTATTTGGAAATGGGGCCTTTGGGAGGTAATTAGGTTTAGGTGAAGCCAGGAGGATGGGGTCCTCATGATGGGATTGGTGCCCTTCTTGAAGAAGAGACAAGAGAGCTTGCTTTCTCTCCACCATGTGAGAATACAGCAAGAAACTAGCCATCTGCAAGCCAGTAAGAGAGCCTCGATCCCAAACTTCCAATCTCCCAAACTTGAGAAAATAAATTTCTGATGTTTAAGCCACACTCTTTGGTATTTTGTTGTAACAACCTGATGTGGTTTGGTTCTGTGTCCCCACCCAAATCTCACTTTGAATTGTAATTGACAGAGCAGGAGTATTGCCATCTTGGACAAGGACTGTCATTTAAAAATTCACCTTAATCAAAAACCGCCTAAATCTAAAGGCCATCCACCTAATGGCTAAGGTCAGCATGACCATAAACCACAAATAACATCTTCAAACAGAAACATTCCAAACTCCTCCCCGATCAGAAACATGCTAGCCCCAAGATAAGCCCCCTCTGGCCAGGAAGATGCCAGCCTCGAGATAACTCCCCTCTGGCTAGGAAGATGTCAGCCCCAAGATAACGGAAACATTCCAGTCCCACCATAAACTTCTCCCCCCACCCAAAGAAACATTCCAAGCTTGTGATAAACCCCCTCACCCTAAAACCAATATATACTCTTAGTCGGTAAGAGAAAGTGCTCTTGACCGAAATCAGCTAGAAGCCCCCTCAGGTTTTTTCTCTAAAATAAACCTGTCTTTGACGGTTAAGCCTTGTTTCATATTTTTTTCCTCTTTCTTTAACTCTTAAAGTAATAATCTCCACATGTTGTGGGAGAGACCTGGTGGGAGGTAATTTAATTATGGGGGGCGGGTTTTTCCCATGCTATTCTCATGACAGCAAATAAGTCTCATGAGATCTGATGGTTTTATAAAGGGGAGTTTCCTTGCACAATCTCTCTTGCCTGCCGCCATGTAATACATGCCTTTGCTTCTCCTTTGCCTTCTGCCATGATTGTGAGGCCTCCCCAGCCATGTGGATCTGTGAGTCCATTAAACCTCTTTCCTTTATAAATTACTCAGTCTCAGCTATGTCTCTATTAGCAGCATGAGAACAGACTAATACACAGCCCAAGCTAAGACACTATATATAGCACCTAAGCCACCTATTTAGCATTTAAACGTATTAACTTTCCATCCCGTTTCTGCAAATCTACATTACCTGTCCTCTTGCCTGTTTTTTCTCTCATGTTATTTTCCTGAACTAGGCTGGCACTCCCCTTCCCCACGTAACTTCACCATTAAAAGGACAGAAATTAAAGTTTCTTTTTCCCTAGTCTTTTCCCATATTTTTCCTACTAACTTCACATTTTTTTTTTTTTTTTTTTTTTTGGGATGGAGTCTCGCTCTGTCGCCCAGACTGGAGTGCAGTGGCAAGATTCTGGCTCACTGCAAGCTCCGCCTCCTGGGTTCACACCATTCTCCCACCTCAGCCTCCCGAGTAGCTGGGACTACAGGTGCCCGCCACAGCACCCAGCTAATTTTTAAAATATTTTTAGTAGAGGGGTTTCACCGTGTTAGCCAGGATGGTCTCAATCTCCTGACCTCGTGTGAGCCAGGATGGTCTCAATCTCCTGACCTTGTGATCCGCCCACTTCAGCCTCCCAAAGTGCTGGGATTACAGGCATGAGCCACCGCGCCCGGCGCCCATGCTTTCATTATTTTAGAAATGCTATTTATTGCTAAACATCTTGTGTCTGCAATGAAATGATAAACTCTTCAAGGGTGGGCCACATATTGCATTCTTCTTTCACGTAACAGTGTTTCCCAATATTTTTAAATGTCTGAGCCTATCTCATAGCAATACACATTCTCTTTTTTTTCTGTTCTTTTTATTATTATTTAAGTTTTGAGATACATGTGCAGGTTTGTTACATAGGTATATATGTGCCATGGTGGTTTGCTGCACCCATCAACCCATTATCTACATTAGGTGCAATACACATTCTCTATTAAACTCTTACGATGTTTTCTTCAAAAGTCATATTGGTCATTTTTGCATGAAAGAAAATAAAGAAGTGTGTATTAGTCTGCCTTGACTGCCATAACAAAATATCACAAGACACAGTGACTTAAACCACAGAAATTTATTTTCTCACAGTTCTAGGGGCTACAAGTCCAAGGTCAAAGATCCAAGTGCTGGCAGAGCTTGTTTCTAGTGAGGCTTCTCTTCCTGGCTTGCAGACAGCTGTCTTGCTGTGTCCTCACATGGCCTTTCCTCAGTGTGTGTGGAGAGAGAGAGAGAGAGACAGAGAGAGAGGGAGTGGGGGAGGGAGGGAGAGAGAGAGAGAGAGAGAGAGATAGAGATATTGAGATTTCTGGTGTCTGTTCCTCTTTTTATAAGGGCATCAGTCCTATCAGGTTAGGGCCCCACACTTAGAATCTTTGTAACCTTAATTGCCTCCTTTAAGGCCCTAGCTCCAAATCCATTCAGGAGTTAGAACTTCAACAGAAGCATTTGGTGGGGGGCACAATTCAGTCCATAAAAAACTAATTTAAGTAAAAATATATTTGGGGTCAGCATATTATTAATGACTGTATTATAAATCTTATTTTAAGATTAATCTTAAATATAATCTCTAATGATATTTATAACATATAAAATACACTTTGAGTTTTTAGTGACTCACACTGTTTAGTTAACTTTAAATTCACTATATAAGAAAAAAAAACATGAATTACTGAGAAATAAATTTTAAGAAAGACATTTCACATTGAATTTTAATCCTGAATGTATAAAGTGCAAAATGAAGTTTGTGTGTTACAGCGTTAAAAGTAGACAAAAACTGCTTTCATGACCTGATGTTTAGAATTCTTGTATTTATCCTTACACATCAATTAATTTGTTTTCATAACTTTCGCTTCTAAATACTAAGAAAAAAGATTCAGGCTTCTGCTTACAAGCACTTTCCCACAAATACCATAATGTAGATGTTCTACCCAATAGTATAACACACGAATTGGTTATAATTTTTACTATATTTTATCTTAACATTGTGTTTTGATATCATAAGTGCTATGTGAAAATTTTGATCAGAATGTTATATAAAGATCTAGTGAAGGGCTGGGTGCAATGGCTCATGCCTGGAATCTCAGCACTTTGGGAGGCCCAAGCGAGACGATCCTCTGAGCCCAGGAGTTTGAGGTGGCAGTGAGCTATGGTGGTGCCACTGCACTCCAGCCTGGGTAACAGAGCAAGACCCTGTCTCAAAGAAGAAGGAAGAAGGAAGGAAGGAA
>NW_012112697.1:4816228-4817364 GCF_000951035.1 Colobus angolensis palliatus
ATAAAGAAAGAAAGGAAGAAAGGAAGAAAGAAGAAAAGGAAAGGAAAGGAAAAGAGGAGAAGAGAAAGTAAAAGAAAGAGAAAAGAAAAAGAAAGAAAGAAAGAGATCTAATGAAGCTCTTAAGGGAGACTGGAAGAATTATCAAGTTCAAAATTCATATCAACTTCTGAATTTCAACATTAGTGTTCCCTTAGGAGCACTGTCTTTGCTGCCTTTAACCAGTGGTTCATTCTTTGCAACAAGAAGAGAGTAAATGGAACACCAGGTGACAAAGAATAGGAACAATTTAAGATTGTATAACAGCCAAAACCAATGCTGTGTGGTGTTCCACTGAATCAGACAGACAGACCAAACAAATGAGCTATAAGAATATTCCTCTTGCCTCCACCAAGTCCGATGCTGTTCACTCAATGCTCACTCAGAGCTCTGTTTTATATGTTAATGGGAAATACTAGACACATACAACAGCATGGATAAATATTTAACTGAATCTAAAGGGGCTGGAAAGAAAAAGGCCTAAGCTGTAATGATTGAATTTATATAAAATTATGGAATAGGTAGAACTAAACTATGGTGATAGAAAACAGATGGGTGGGTACTTCTTGAAGGTGGGAGATGGATTGGGATGGAGCGCAAGGAAACTTTCTGGAATATTTAATAAGCATTTGTCAAAAGGACAAATTAATGCTTATAATTAATAAGCATTTGTCAAATAGGACACTTAAGATCTGAGCATTTCACTGTACATATGTACACCTCAAAAAACTGAAATATAAAAACAACAACAACAAAACAAAACAGACAAACAGAAAACAAAGAAAAGAAGAAAAGGCAACCAACCAGTGAGTCTAGAAGATCATTTTCTTTCAAACAGTTTTTCAGTGGTTTCTCTCCATCTTCCCTAACACGTTTTCAGTCTTTTTCATTTTAGCCATTCTGGTGGGTGTGCAGTAGTATCTTATTGTGGTTTTGGTTTGCATTTTCCTAAAGACTAATGAGGTTTAACACCTTTTCATATGTTCATAGGACTTTTGGATATATCTTTTTGAAGTGTCTGTCCATCTTTCTTTCTTTCTTTCTTTCTTTCTTTCTTTCTTTCTTTCTTTCTTTCTTTCTTTCTTTCTTTCTTTCTTTCT
>NW_012112697.1:4817424-4863680 GCF_000951035.1 Colobus angolensis palliatus
TCTCTCTCTCTTTCTTTCTTTCTCTCTCTCTCTCTCTCTTTCTTTCTTTCTTTCTTTCAACAGAGTCTTGCTCTGTCATCTGGGCTGGAGTGCAGTGGTGTGATGTTGGCTGACCGCAACCTCTGCCTCCCGAGTTCAAGAGATTCTCCTGCCTCAGCCTCCAGAGTAGCTGGGTTTATAGGTGCCCACCACCAAGCCCAGCTAATTTTTAAAAGTATTTTTAGTAGAGATGGAGTTTCACCATGCTGGCCAGGCTGGTCTCTAACTCCTGACCTCAAGTCATCTGCCCACCTCAACCTCCCGAAGTGCTGGGATTACAGGAGTGAGCAACCACGGCCAGCCTCTGTCCATTTTTCTACTGTATAAATATATGTAGTTACACACACAGACACACACACACACACACACACACACACACACACACACATATCTTCTCCCACTCTGTAGGTTGCCTTTTCACTCTCAATGGTGTCTTTTGATGAATAGATATTTTTAGTTTTAATATAGTTCAATTTATACATTTTTCCTTTATGATTAGTGTTTTGTGTCCTGTTATAAACCTTTTGACTACTTCAAGGTTGCAAAGATGTTCTTTTACGTTTTCTTATTAACTTTTAAAATACAGACTGACAATCCAAATGAAATGTATTTTTGTTTATGATGTGAGGAGGGTCCAAATACAATTTTTTTTCCTAGAGAGATGCAAATGACCTAGCACTATTTTGTGAAAATATAATATTTTCTCCATTGGTCCATGTTCTGTAAGACTTGTAAAAAATGAATTTTACATTTATGACTATATATCTGTTTACACAAATGGTTCAAAACTCTACACATAGTTCTAATATTCTTCTATTTTCATGCAATACTGTTGACACATATAGCCTATTAATGGCTGCATATAATGCATATATGTGCATTATATAGATATACTGTAAATAATTTAATTCTCTTAAAGTAAACATTTAGAGTATTTCCATTTGGCTATGTTATTGAGATGCTGAAATGAACATTTTGTCCAAAGTGAGTGCCAGTTGTTCAATTATCTCCTAAGGATAAATAGGAGGAGGAATTGCTGGATTAAAATGCATGTCTTCTTTTTTTTTCCGAGACAGAGTCTCGCACCGTCACCCGGGCTGGTATGCAGTGGCGTGATATCGGCTCGCTCCAACCTCAGCCTCCTGGGTTCAAGCGATTCTGTTGCCTCAGCCTCCCAAGTAGCTAAGATTCCAGGCGCCCGCCACCACGCCGGGCTGATTTTTTGTATTTTTAGTAGAGACAGGTTTCACTATGTTGGTCAGGCTGGTCTTGGACTCCTGGCCTCGTGATCTGCCCGCCTCGCCCTCTCAAAGTGCTGGGATTACAGGCGTGAGCCACCGTGCCCGGCCAAAATACATGTCTCTTTTTAACGTTTGCTTTCTGGGCTAGGCGGCGTGGCTCATGCCTGTAATCCCAGTACTTTGGGTGGCTGAAGCCAACGGATCTCTTGAGTCCAGCAGTTCCAGACCAGCCTGGGTAAGATGGGGAGATGTCATCTTTCTAGGGGGATCTCTTGAGCCCGGCTGTAGTGAGCCGAGATTGAGCCACTGCACACCAGCCTGGATGAGAGTGAGACCTTGTTTCAATAAACAAAGTTTGCCTTCCGTAAGGTTTATAATAACATTTTTCTTCCATCCGCAGATATTAACCTGTTTCCCCACAGTCTCACCAACAGTGGCCATTACCAATGTTTTACATCTTTGCTAAACCGAGTAAAAAGAAAACTTACTGTTTTCATTTCCATTCTTGTCTAATAATAGTTTAAACAGCTTTGTATATCCTTAATATTTGTTTAACTTTTTTGTTTTTTGGGAGGCCTGTTCTAATCTTTACTCATTTTCCTTCTGGGGTTGTTGGCCTTTTTCTTACTGGCTTATTAAGTAACATAATTAATATATATTATGTCATGTATATATAAACAATCTTATCTCGCAGTTCCCTAGTTTGGCTTTTAACCTCCTATTGTCTTTTGAGCTGCAGTTTTAACCCAGTCTGTATAGGAACTAACATCTGTCCAGAAGCGCCTGAAAGCCTCTGGGGCCAGCGGCCAGTGGGCGGAACCAGCACGTCCTGACAGATCTGCCCGGTCCCTTTCCTCCCTCCTCTCCCCTTCTCCTCCCCTTCCCCTCCCTTTCCCCCTCCCCCTCCCCTTCCCCCCTCCTCGGGGGCGTAGCCAAAGAACCCTCCGCCTGCGCGCGCCGCTTCCGTTGCCATAGCGGCTGGGGGAGGGAGGCTCCTGCTTCTGTACCCCGTGAAACAAAACCTAGGGAGCTGAGGCCTACGCGAGGCTAGAGTCGCCGGCGTGCGTAACGTTGGCGCACGTAACTCCGGCCCGGGCTACAGGGCGCGTGCGCAGTGAGACTTGAGCGCCCCTGGTCCCTGTCTGGCGGCATTCGGCGGCTGCGCGGCCCTGAGGTGGGACCGGCTTCCCGGTGCCGCGAGGGCGCGACCGGACAGCCTTCCCGCCCGTCCAGCGCACCACCTCCTTGCCTTGTGGCTGGAGGCACCGCGGACCCAAAGGGAGCGACCATCCCGGGAAGCAGCCCTGAGAGCGGAAGTGCAGAATGGCTTCCTCGAGGGAGTAAAGTGCAGCCTCCCGAGACACTGGGGCCCAGGTGGGCGTGGGCGAAGGTAATCCAGGCTTGGGTACGATTCCGGGCCCTCCTTCGACTTCCCAGCGGGTGAGCCAGGGGCTGGAACCGAGTTTCCTTCAGGTCAGGGACCGGGCCTCTGGAGTGGGGTTTGGGACTTGACTAGATGAAATGAGATCTGGGGTGCCCAGCCCAAAGTCAGCCTTGGATACTCACTGGCCGTTGTTTTCACAGTTGCTAGTAGGAGGAGTTGGCGCAAGCACTTGGAACTCCTTTGTGTCAGTTGAGAGGTAAAAAGTGTTGATGAGATCTTGTGGGTTTTGTTTTGGGTTTACGAATTTTACAAGTATTTCCTTGCGCGGGGGCTACATAACTGCCTACTTGAGTTTGCAATATGAGAATGGTAATAGCGACCCACTTAGCAGAGTTATGATGCCACAAAGCTCAATGGTGTGTTTAATGAAAGGCTCAGAGGATCATATACTGGAAAATTTTCCCACACACACTGTAAGACACATAGTTTTTTTTTTTTTTTTTTTTTTTTTTTTTGTTGAGACGGAGTCTCGCTCTGTCGGCCCAGGCTGGAGTGCAGTGGCCGGATCTCAGCTCACTGCAAGCTCCGCCTCCCGGGTTCACGCCATTCTCCTGCCTCAGCTTCCCGAGTAGCTGGGACTACAGGTGCCCGCCACCTCGCCCGGCTAGTTTTTTGTATTTTTTAGTGGAGACGGGGTTTCACCGTGTTAGCCAGGATGGTCTCGATCTCCTGACCTTGTGATCCGCCCGTCTCGGCCTCCCAAAGTGCTGGGATTACAGCTTGAGCCACCGCGCCCGGCCTTGTTTTTTTTTTTTTTTAAGTCATGCATTTAAGTGCTGAAGTGAAGTTGAGGTGCACTATTATGACTCATATTCAAACCTGAAGAGAGAGATACCTTTTGTGGTAAGTATGATATCCACTCATTTATTCAGTAAATACTTACTGAGTGCTTACTGTGTACCAGGCAGTGTCCAACTTCTTGGAATGGTTTATGTGTAAACAAAACAAAGATCTCTGCCCTGTGGAGCTTACATTCTAGTTTGGGGAAGACAAATAATAAACAGTAAACATGAAGCAAGTTATAGGTTGGAAGGACATGAATACCATAGGAAAAAAATACAGCGAGATAAGAGGCATGGAGAATGCAAGATGCAATCTTAACTCAGGTAGGCTTCACTGAGAAAATGACATTTGAGCAAATATTGAAAGGAGGTGAAGGAGTTAGCTGTGCTGAAAGCTGGGGAAAGAGCATTCCAGGCGGAGGGACAACCAATGCAGAAAGACTTTTGGCTTGGAATGTGCTTAGTGTCTTCAGTGAACAGCAGAAAGGCCTATTTGGCTGGAGTAGTGAGTAAGGGAGTAGTAATGAAAATTAGGTGGCAACACAGCAAAAAGTATAGTCAGAACGGTGGAGTGTCTGAATCACTTAAGTTGTCCTCATGTGAAGGTAATTACCTATTAGCTTAGGTAAGATTTCACAGCTTAACTACAGCCATTAATTAGTATGTGAAGTTAATGACTAAAATTAGACTTTTTCCAAAATAGAATATAGATGAGATCTAAACATGGCTGTCGTTTCCAGCAAGCACAATGCAAATTAAGACAGAGGAACTTGTTGTAAAAAACTTTTACTTGCCCTTATTTAAGATTTTAGTGAATGTAGAAACACCTCAATTTTGTCTTCCTTTAGAAGTTTGTCTAAATATAGCTCTACCAGTAAAAAACAAACGAAAAACAGGCATAGTGGCTGACACCTCTAATCCCAGCACCTTGGAAGGCTGAGTTGGAGGGACTGCTTGAGCCCAGGATTTTGAGACCAGCCTGGGCAACAGAGCAAGACCCCATCTCTACAATTTTTTTTTTTTTTTTTAAACTAACTGGGTGTGGTGGTGCTCGTCTGTAGTCCCAGCTACTTTGGAGGCTGAGGTGGGAGGATCCTTTGAACCTGGGAGAAGGTCAAGGCCTCAGGGAGCTATGACCTGTGCCACTGCGCTCCAGCCTGGGTAGCAAAGTGAGACCCTGTCTCAAAAAATTTTTTTTTAAATCTAAATATACTGTGGCAAACAAATGACTAAGAAGACACCTGTTACTTCAGGGAAATTACAAACTGGTAGAGTAGACTTGCAAATAATTTAAACATAAAATAAGAAAGAATGAAAAAAGTGTGCTAAAAGAACAATACAAAGTAAATGCTAAAAGAAACATCATTTGGATATTATTGTATGTATCAACAGCAGTAGTTCTCTTTATTTCTCATTTTGTCCTTGAACATCTGCTTTTCTGAAATGATGATTGTCAATTCTTTCATATTTAACAAATTTAGATTTTTTGGAAAATCATTTGTATAACGCATTGTATATGCTAAATAAGTGCAGAATTTATGAACTAGAGCATCTATTGATTAACATTACACTAACAGGTACCATGTAATACTCATTGCTCTCCCTGCTGAAATTCGTAACTTTTCCAAAACTCTGCCATTAAGCCATACTTCTCATATCCTTTTTCCTCTTCAGAAGGAAGAGGTTTCTTTGTTTCTAGTTTCTTTGGCAGTGTTGACTGCCAGAGTATGTAGAGTGACTATTTGTAATTTGTATATTTAATACGTATATTTCTTCAGTATAAAATCCTGCTGTCCAAGTGTTAAAAAGTTTTAGTGGCTAGAAGAAATAATGATATTTTATGGTGGAAGTGTGGAGCTGTCTGAACCATATGAAAACCAGGGATCTGTAGTTTGAGACGTACCAGGGTAAACTGTCAGTTTCAGCATCAAACAGAAAAAGGCTAACCACTCAAGTATAGCACAGTTTACAAGCAGTATGGTGATGAACATTAGTTGATGACCTATTATAGGTGATTGGTACCACCAAAGTGCTTGTCTTAGAGAATGAAATCTGGACAGAGGATGTAATCAGCAATCCTACTAGGAGGGTAAGTGGCTTGTGGCAGGATCACTGCTGGGTTCAGGTGCATGATCCTTTCCCTGAAGGAGGTAAGGTATGATGGGAACTAAAAAAAACAAAAAGTCACATGTTGGAGCTTGAACAAAGGTCATGTCCAGGAATGAACCTCTAAGGGTGTGTTTGTTTGAGGTCATGTAGGTGTTGTCACAGCCATTGGTGTGAAGAACTTTGGGGAAGAGTTAAATGGGTTACTATGATAATCAGAGCTGTCATTCACTGACAATTATTCTTTGTTATATTTTTTTATATGCTAGTATGTTTTATCTTCTTCTTAAAAAATGATAGGCTTTTTTTTTTTTTTTTTTTAAAGAGAAGTAACCAAATCTCAGAGATGGAATTTGCCCAAGGCTGCTTATTAAGCCATAATTAGCAAAGCTGGAATTTGAACCCAGGTCTTGGATATCAAAACTTTTTTCATTATTCCAAATTACCTGGTTAAATAACAAGAGTATGCTGACTTTAGCCTTCACATTTTATGGAGTTTGTCATGAGTGTGATCATATTTACTGCTCATGAGATTTCACTCACTAAGAAATTTGATTCATTTAATTATGTGTTTTCTCTTCCTAGCTTTTAATTTGATTTGAAAATGAGTAAGTGCAGAAAGACACCAGTTCAGCAGCTAGCAAGTCTCGTGTCATTCAGCCCAGATGTTCTTGCTGACATTTTTGAACTCTTTGCCAAGAACTTTTCTTATGGCAAGCCACTTAATAATGAGTGGCAGTTACCAGATCCCAGTGAGATTTTCACCTGTGACCACACTGAATTTAATGCATTTCTTGATTTGAAGAACTCCCTAAATGAAGTAAAAAACCTACTGAGTGATAAGAAACTGGATGAGTGGCATGAGCACACTGCTTTCACTAATAAAGCAGGGAAAATCATTTCTCATGTTAGAAAATCTGTGAATGCTGAACTTTGTACTCAAGCATGGTGTAAGTTCCATGAGATTTTGTGCAGCTTTCCACTTATTCCACAGGAAGCTTTTCAGAATGGAAAACTGAATTCTCTACACCTTTGCGAAGCTCCAGGAGCTTTTATAGCTAGTCTCAACCACTACTTAAAATCCCATCGGTTTCCTTGTGATTGGAGTTGGGTAGCGAATACTCTGAATCCATACCATGAAGCAAATGACGACCTCATGATGATTATGGATGACCGGCTTATTGCAAATACCTTGCATTGGTGGTACTTTGGTCCAGATAACACTGGTGATATCATGACCCTGAAATTCTTGACTGGACTTCAGAATTTCATAAGCAGCATGGCTACTGTTCACTTGGTCACTGCAGATGGGAGTTTTGATTGCCAAGGAAACCCAGGTGAACAAGAAGCTTTAGTTTCTTCTTTGCATTACTGTGAAGTTGTCACTGCTCTGACCACTCTCGGAAATGGTGGCTCTTTTGTTCTGAAGATGTTTACTATGTTCGAACATTGTTCCATAAACTTGATGTACCTGCTGAACTGTTGCTTTGACCAAGTCCATGTTTTCAAACCTGCTACTAGCAAGGCAGGAAACTCCGAAGTCTATGTCGTTTGCCTCCACTATAAGGGGAAAGAGGCCATCCATCCTCTGTTATCTAAGATGATCTTGAATTTTGGGACTGAAATGAAAAGGAAAGCCCTCTTTCCCCATCATGTGATTCCTGATTCTTTTCTTAAGAGACATGAAGAATGTTGTGTGTTCTTTCATAAATATCAGCTAGAGACTATTTCTGAGAACATTCGTCTGTTTGAGTGCATGGGAAAAGCGGAACAAGAAAAGCTGAATAACTTAAGGGATTGTGCTGTACAATATTTTATGCAAAAATTTCAGCTGAAACATCTTTCCAGAAATAATTGGCTAGTAAAAAAATCTGGTATTGGTTGTAGTACAAATACAAAATGGTTTGGGCAGAGGAACAAATATTTTAAAACTTATAATGAAAGGAAGATGCTAGAAGCCCTTTCATGGAAAGATAAAGTAGCCAAAGGATACTTTAATAGTTGGGCTGAAGAACATGGTGTATATCATCCTGGGCAAAGTTCTATTTTAGAAGGAGCAGCTTCCAATCTTGAGTGTCACTTATGGCATATTTTGGAGGGAAAGAAACTGCCAAAGGTAAAGTGTTCTCCTTTTTGCAATGGTGAAATTTTAAAAACTCTTAATGAAGCAATTGAAAAGTCATTAGGAGGAGCTTTTAATTTGGATTCCAAGTTTAGGCCAAAACAGCAGTATTCTTGTTCTTGTCATGTTTTTTCTGAAGAATTGATGTTTTCCGAGTTGTGTAGCCTTACCGAGTGCCTTCAGGATGAGCAGGTTGTAGAACCCAGCAATCAAATAAAGTGCCTGCTGGTGGGCTTTTCGACTTCCCATAATATCAAAATGCATATACCATTGGAAGTTCGACTCCTAGAATCAGCTGAACTCACAACTTTTAGTTGTTCATTGCTTCATGATGGAGATCCAACTTACCAGCGTTTATTTTTGGACTGCCTTCTACATTCATTGCAGGAGCTTCATACAGGAGATGTTATGATTTTGCCTGTACTTTCTTGTTTCACAAGATTTATGGCTGGTTTGATCTTTGTACTCCACAGTTGTTTTAGATTCATCACCTTTTTTTGTCCCACATCCTCTGATCCCCTGAGGACTTGTGCAGTCCTGCTATGTGTTGGTTATCGGGACCTTCCAAATCCAGTTTTCCAATATTTGCAGAGTGTGAATGAATTGTTGAGCACTTTGCTCAACTCTGACTCACCCCAGCAGGTTTTACAGTTTGTGCCAATGGAGGTACTCCTTAAGGGGGCACTGCTTGATTTTTTGTGGGATTTGAATGCTGCCATTGCTAAAAGGCATTTGCATTTCATTATTCAAAGAGAGAGAGAAGAAATTATCAACAGCCTTCAGTTACAAAACTGAACATGTTCTTTCTGAGATTCAACTTTATGACTTCTTATAATTTGCCCAGTATTGCATCCTGTTGTTCTATTAATTTAAAAACCTTTTTATTTTGGGGGAAGGCCAATGTTTGCATCATTCGAAGTCTCCATTCTGGAAAACCATCCATTCTGATCCCTAGGGTTCTTCCACATGGTGGAATCTATGCAATGATAGATATTCACACTCCAAATATGAGGTGTGTGTATATGTGTATGGGTGGACACAGCCATGCTTACATATGCTGTTTAGTTGGTCTTACTTAATCTGCTTAAGATTTGCATCTGTGTGCCTTTGTTCAGATTAGTTTTTTTTTTTTTTTGCCCAGCCGATTTCCTCTTGGTGGCTAATGCTGTTAGTGAATTTTCCAACTAATTTTCACTCATTGGTTAATGTTGTTAATGAATTGATAGAGGTAATTGAGGAAAGGAAATGAGTGAGTCACTATTCAGCAACACTGATTTCTGTTAACACATCAGTTATGAATTTCAGGGAATTCATCTCGCCAGATTCTTGATAACATGCCATTCATTGCCTTTAGGGGATTGACCCTATTTTCTTATATGGCTCAAATAAAACTAGTGTGCTGTTGTATGAATCTTTTACTGACCACACCGTCCAACTAAAAAAAGATAACGGGGCAGCTTTAAACCAAAGAGCATGTTTAGAACAATGAAAATTATTTGTTGTATCTAATACATGCCTGTATCATGAAAAGCTTCATTTAGCAATGATGTAATAATTTTTAACTTCCAGGAAATAATCTGTGAATGGAAAGATTTTTTTAAGATTTTGAGATAGTGTTTAATATCATGTTGGGAACACATGAATGTGATGAACATAGTGAATACTAAAGAAAACTCTTCAGAATTTCAGAATGATCGTTTAGAATTTAAATTTTTAATCTTTACTAATTTCTTTTTTTCAGTATGAAAATAGCACTTTACCAAAAGATTAGCCATGAAATGGTTATTTTGCCAGTTGCATTTGATTTCTTTTGTATTTGTAATGTAATGAGTCCTTTTATTTCTTCTGTATTTGCAGTATAATGAGTTTTTGTGGCAAACTGTACTAAGCAATTTTTCATTATCTTGAAGTTCCATAAAGTGGAGAATATTTATATTCTCACGTGCATTTTAGGTACTTTTGTTATGTGAAAATAGATGTATTTCTGATGCATTTGGTTAATAAATATTAATCTGAAAATTTTCATGTTCTTTGCTATTTTGAATTCTGTTATAGATTCATGAATAAAGTCATTACTAGAGAGATTTTGTGTTCATCTGTTTTAAAGGGAATTATGGAAGAAGTTAAAAATATAAGCTGGAAACAGACATTTTTAAAGGGAGTTTTGAATGACAGTTAATGTTCTTTCATTTTCTCTGATTTGCTTTCATTAAAATTTAGTCCTTAATATTGTAATATTTATGGAAGATCTACTTCAGGAAAGAAACTGAATACTTAAGGGGGGTTGGGAGAGGAGTGTGTGGAGGCCTGGAAGTGGATTTTTGAAAGAAAGCTGATTTCCTACTGGTGACTCTAGGAAGCAATTCCAGTTGTATGATAATGGAAGTCTGATAGAAGGTTGATTACCGGGAGGAAAAAAAAAACACTCTTAGAAAACCATTTTGCACTTAATAATCTTTATGCCTTGCTAAGCGGTATTCAATATACTAATAATGCAGCTTATTTTTTGCTTATTTTAACTATTTGATAAGAATGAAGTTGAAAGCATGGGTCCAGATTCTAGCATTATGACTATCTTTAAGCCCTTCAGATAAGTATTGAATGTTTAGTGTTTTGTTGACTCGAATCTGTATTGGAATATGTAACACTGGAGTATTCTCAAATGTACTTTGCTTTTTAACCTGGGTTTTGGAATCAATTGCTTATCTGATTCATTGGATTCAAATTGCCTTAGAGGTAGACATGACTTGAGGAAGGTTCAGATTGAACTGGATGTATTGATAGATGACAGGCACTAATGATTTATATGAATTTCTCTTTGAGAGAAAGGAGAGGAAAAATGCTATTCAAAAGATGAATGGAAAAGTAGAAGAGGACAGGAAGAGATGAGAGTATGCATGTTTTACCAAGGTAGACTGGTCTTAAAAACTTTTTTCCACAGGTTTTGAGATTTTTAATTTGTAATGTCTATTAAAAAACATATCAAATTAATTCCTTTGTAATCTGTTTAATTTCAACAAAACATACACTTAATGTAAGTATTATACTTTTAAAATGATGACAAATTATTATATGGAGATGGGACAGATATGCAAGACCTGGCTGCAAATTTGTTTACTACATAGTTAACACTGAAAAGAGAGATTCAATTATTTTGTAATAGGCTTCCCACACCTTTAAAAAAAAAACTGGATAAAACATTTCAGGGTGATCTTAGGAACAGAGCTCACTATAAAACAAAAATTTCAATATTGAAACAAAATATGAATATTTCAAATTCAATATTGAAATGGAAAAGGAATTTCCATTTCAATGGTAAGCATTTTTTAGGGTTGGCCTAATGGGCCAAGTAGCAAGTAAACTCAAAACTTGACACTACATATGGTAACTCATGGTATGTAGGTATGTTTTAGGACATGTAATTAAAAGAATAATCCTCAATAGATGTATAATGGGTTGTGATTATTTTGAGCCTCTAATGCATTTTTTTAGTTTATATAAAATTGCAGGCCTTGAATAATGAGTTCTCCCCTGTCCCCTTACACTCTTATTGTCTGTTTAATATTTGCTTTTTCTTTGTTGGCCAAAACAGAAATGCAAATAACTTATTTTTGATAACTATAAGTTTATACTGGAATGACTTGGGAGGAGGTGAAGCTTCTTTATGACCACAGATACATGAAAATGCATTATTAGTGAAAAGATTTAAAAAATCTGTCATTAAGCATAGTTAGCATTTAATTTCACTCAACCCAGCCTGTGGCTGATAGTGTGGCTGAGCGGTCTAACTTCACTCAACTGAAAATTTTAGTCCAATCTGCTTGTGTTCACATATAGGTTGTGTACTCATTTACAAATTGTATCCATGATAATATTTCTCTGAATTTTTTGAGATCTTGATCTTTGTGTCTTTTCAAAGCCATATCAACTAGGTGTGATCATTCTGTGTTCATACCAAGTGCAGCACGTTAGTTTAGCTTGTTACGGGACAGGTAGTATTACTATTGTGGCCATATTTTAATTTATGACTTAGATTGTTGTGATTTAAGGAAAACATTTGTAAATAATTTTCTTTAAACTATTTGTGTTCATTACCTTGAAATATTCTACTGATCTTTGCTGATAAACATATTTTAATGTGTTTCTGCATTTTTTTTGCTCTTTAAGATTGTGCTTCAACACCAAATTATTTTACTGGGCAAGACAGATGTGTTTTTTCTATCTACTTTTGAGAGTTTCTATTTTGTTTCCATTGAGTCCCAGGATTGAAAAATCTGTATCTATAATGGAATAGCTGGGAAAATTGAAAACAAGCAGAAATATTTTTGAGTGGATTTCTTTTTAGTAGGGTAAACAATACCCCTGCAACTACAGTAATGTTAATCCTTGTGGAGCTATTTCTCTTACTGCTTGCATCATTCAGTTTGAGCATTACTTTGAGTGATCTTACGTTGTTATGTCTTTTTTAATTTTCTTTTTTTTAGGATTATAAATTCATCAAGCACATGTGCTTATTGTGAATAAGTGTATGACATGTACTTATTTTGTATGCCGTATCATCAATATAGGTTTCTACAGAATGCTATTTGATTTTGTTTTTATTATAGAAAACCTTCAAACATACACAAAATTAAAATGATAAAACAACCCCCACCCCCACCCCGTGTACCTGCAACCCAGGTTTTGTAACTATCAGCATTTTACTGAACTTGTTTTACCCTCCACTTTTTTCTTGGAGTATTTTAAATTCATGGAATATATATCTCTACATACATACAGATATGCAAATACATATCTTTCACAGATAAGCAATTAACCACACCTAACAATATCACCCAATACCCAGTCATGTTTACTACCCATTTTCAATATCACCCAATACCTATTCTCTGGGTTGTCTCAGAAATACCTTTTTATCATATTTTTTCCTTTCAGATAAGGAGCCAAATAAGGCTCCTTGTGTTTATTTGATGTCTCTGAGGTCTCTTTTAATCAATTTAGTCCCTGTCCCCGAGCCCAGCCCCATGTTTGCCATGCCATTTAAACTGCTGAAGAACTGGTTATTTGTCCTGTAACCTTTTTTATAATCTGAATTTGGCTGATTAGTTATTTGTGATTACTTTTTAATTGCATTTCTATGCCACAGATTTCCTATAGATTGGTAGGTAGATCTGCAGAATTGATCGCTTTTGGCAAGAGTAGTTCATGAGGGTGGTGTGTACTTTGTTTTCATCACTTCACAAGCACAAAATGGCTAGCTGCCTCTCAGTGATATTCAGGTTAATCAGTTTAGATATTGTCAACCTAATCTATCAGTTAAGTTTTCTATCTTTCACTTAATAGGTTTAGCATTCACTGAATATCGATACTAGCTCTATTTATTAAGGATTGCAAGCAGTGTTTTCCTAACCATATTCCTTCTGAATTAATTGAACTTTTATGAAGATGACTTCATCAACTATTTTTTTCTGAAGTAGTTTCAGAAAGATAAATTTGTATCTTAGCAACCTTGAAAGGTGACCAATGAGATTTCTTTGTCGTGGTTGTGGTTGTTTTTAAACTCTCTAGGAACTCATGGTTGGTTGTATACTGGATATATTTTAATCAATTATGACTATTACTTGATGGTCAAATTACTCAAATTTGGCTTGGGTGGGTAGGGGAAGGGCTCCATGTTGATGCCTGTGTCATTTCTTAAAATGTAATTCAATTGTCTGATAGCTTTCACACATTCTGGCATAATATGCACCTGTTTCATTGTGTATATTTTCTTCCCAGAGCTGACATCCCCCTGATTTTAGTGGCTGTAGTGCAGTGGATCTCAAAATGTTGGGCCTCAAAATTTAGTCTCTCAGTAGTTATCAAGGAACCCAAAGAGCTTTTGTTTGAGAGTTATATCTGTTGATATAATTCATGTCAGGAATTAATAACAGACATTTTATTAATGTTAATATAACAATGATAAAACTATTACATGTTATAAATAATTTTTTATGAAAAATATCTTTCAAAACAATAAAATTTAGTGAGAAATGTGATATTGTTTACATTCTTACAAATCATTTTTATGTTTTTACAATAGGAGACAGCTGGATTCTCATCTGATTCTACATTCAATCTGTCGGAATACATTGTTTTTGTTGAAATATTTAAGAAAATACGGCCTCATATAGATATGAAGTTGGGAAAGGGAGGAGTATTTTAATAACCTTTAAGGTAATTATGGATTTTTTTGATGTTACATCAAAATTTGGCAGGTAGTAGTTTCTTAAACATTGGTTGCAATGAAGAATCAAGCTATACTATGAATTTTTTGGACTCTTACACTAAAATCCATTGATCTGTCTTGCACTTTGAATGGATCATTTACCTTTATGTGGTTTTTTTAACACCGTGAATTTGTCATTTGAAAAATACTGGTTCGCTGAGTTATGCAGATCATGCAAATGTTGACATATTTGATTATACATTATGCAAAAAATTACATTTTAAAACATCACCACTGATCTCATCAAACAAATTTAAGTATTGGGAAGCTGTCAGGCTCACAGTGATGGACACAAGTTTTATAAAATTCTAATTTTTCCTTGAATGCTCAAATTTTATCATGTCAAAAAATACTGACAGTTGTTTTCCTTGAAGTGCTTGCTCACTTTATTCATTTTTGAGAAAATATCTGCCAAATACTCAAGTTTTAATTATAGTTTGCTAGTTTTTCTTTCCAGTAAAAATGGTGTTTCATGAAAAATGCAGCATTTGACTTTGCAACTCAATTACACAAATGCTTTTCCTGGAGGCACGCATTCTGCTTTGGTGTGCAGCAAGAGCTTTATGTGTACACAACTTTCCATTTCTTCACCAATACTATTAAAGTCATGTACTCTTGAGAGCAAGACTTAATACAATTAATATTTTTTGCTACTTCATCAAGGACTGTCTTAAGTAAAAATGGCTCCCTCTGACCCCCATTATGAGCATGTATGATGAAGCATACAATGCCTACTAGTATAGTTTGGTGTCCTCCCTTGATATGTGCTAAGGCAACAGCAGTTTTGCTCACCACTTCTTTGCACCATCAGTACAACTGCTGACATTGTGAAAAGGGGAAGTGATGCATAATGTCTTGGTTTCAATGCAAGCAAACCCCAAAATTGGGGCTCAGCCCAGGAGGGTTCTTGGCTTCACACAGGATATAATTCATGTGTGAACCAACAGTGCAAAGCCAAAGCAAGTTTATTTGAACAACAGACAGCAGCAGCAGCCCTGTGGATTGCTGGTTAGCAGTATATATGGCTATTCCTTGACTATATGCTACATAAGGGGCACGTTATTCATGACTTTTCTAGAAAAGAACTGGGGAGTTCCTGGAACCAAGGATTTCTCCCCTTTTAAACCATATAAGGTAACTTCTAAGGGTTGCCATGGCATTTGTAAACTGTGAAGTCACTGGTGGGAGTGTCTTTTAGCATGCAAATGCATTGTAATTAGCATATAATGAGCCATGAGGGCAACTAGAGGTTGCTGTAGTTACCATCTTGGTTTTAGCTGGTTTTGGCTGGTTTCTTTGCCGAGTTGGGTGCTGGGAACACAAGTCCTGCTGATCTCCTGTCTCAGTTTTACCATGAAAATAGTTTTGATCTCACAGACCCTTGAAAAGGTCCATGGGCCACACTCTTAGAACTGTTACTTTAGTGTTTCCCCATTAGGTGCTGATTTTTTAGTTTACTATTTTTATTAAGGAGGTTTTCCTAATTTTGGGGGTTTTTAAAAAACATAAATGTTTGTTTAAATGTTTCCATTTTTTAAATCAGTGGATATGAACATATTGTCTTTAATTCTATTAATATAATTAATTGTTTTAATTACATTATTTCTTTGCTTTTCTTGTCTAGGGACTGCTGTGAATGTATGCTGTATATTAGCACTTGTCTTCTGTATCTGTTACTTTCTCTTAAATTATTTTTTATCTTTTTATTTTTGTTTGATTTTTAATTTCCTTTTTCTATTTCTATTACTGTTTTCCATTATGTATGTTAGCTCTTATGTTTAACATTTATATGTGAAGTAATTGGTTTCTTATTTCATTACTGATAAAAGAAAAACTTCAGCTGAATTAAATTTAAAGGAGTTTAATTCAGCAATAGAAAATCTGTGAATTGGGCAGCCTCCTGAGTCAGAGTAGGCTCAGAGACTCCAGTGCAGCCATGTGGTGGAAGAAGATTTATAGACAGAAAAAGGAAAGTGATATACAGAAAATGCAAATGAGGTACAGAAACAGCTGGATTGGTTACAGATTGGCATTTGCCTTATTTGAACAGGGTTGAAACAGTTGGCTACATTTGATTGGCCAAAACTCGGTGACTGGCACAAGCGTAAGCTATGGTCTGTTTATACCTCCACTTGTTATAGTTCCTGATGTACAGAGAAACCTTTAGGCCGAACTTAAAATATGTAAGGTGGCAGCTTCAGGCTAAACTTGATTTAACAATACTGAGCTCTATTTTTTTTTTTTAATCTTCCTGCTGACTAATCATATAAATTGTATTTTTCTATTTTAATTTAGAAAATATTAGTTGTTCTTTTAGAGCTTCTATTTTCTTCAATGTCACTTGAATCCATCTTGTGACTTTTTTTAGTGTGTTTTCTTTGTGGTATGTTTCTCATATCATTTTCTGCCTTTTCCTTGCAATATCACTATATCTAGGTTCAATTACAATCATTTTCTATGGCTCTTGTTTAAATGAGATGCATTTTCCTGAAGTTTTAGGAACTTTTATGTTCCTGTGTGATAGTGGAAGTGGACCAAAATAGATAGCTTTCCTAGCACAATATTTTCAGGGCTTTCTCCTTTAGTGTTACTTTAAAAGATTTTAAAATATGCCCTCTGTGTGTAGCCACCTTTATAGTGCTTTTTAAGCTCTGTCTTCCCTGGTTCCCTCCTTCACTAGTATCTGAACCTTCTCTCTTCTCTCTCTCTTTTTTTTTTTTTAACCTCATCTATGTCTGGTTTCTTTCACTCATGATGTTTGTAAGATTAATTTATGTTGTTTCATGTATAGGATTCTATTATATAAATATATTACAACTTATTTATTCTACTATTGCCTGATACTTGAGATATTTTCAGTTTGGGCTGCTATAAACATTCTTCTATATACCATTTGATGCTCATATGAATTCATTTCTGTTGGATATTGGATTAATTATCTGGGGCTGCTGTAACAAAGTACCACAAACTAAGTGAATTAAACAACAGAAATTTATTATCTCACAGTTCTGGTGGCTAGAACTCCAAGATGAAGATGTTAGCCAGGCCTGTCCTCACTCTGAAGGCACTAGAGAAGGATCTGTTCCAGGCCTCTCTCCTAGCTTCTGGGAATGCTTTGACTTGGAGTAGCGTAACTCCAGTTTTCACAATGAATTTTCCCTATGTGAGTGATTCTGGGTTCAAATTCCCCCTTTTCATAAGGACACCAGCTATCTACATTTGCAACAACTACTTCCAAATAGGGTCACATTCTGTGGTACTGGGGTTAGCAGTTCAACATACGAATTTTTGGCAGACACAATTTAGACCATAACAGATATGTACCTAGAAGTGGAATTGCTAAATCATCAAGTGGCTCATAGATACTACCAACAGTTTTCCACAGTAGTATACTAATCTACACTCCTAGTAGTCATGTGTCAGACTTCCAATAGGGTATAGTAATTTTTGGCAACTTACTTAGTTCAGTATAATTTCAAAATGAACAGAAGAATTGCAAGAATAGTACAAGTAAATCCCACATATCCTCTATCAAGATTAATCAGTTGTTTAAGTTTTTCCCCATTTGCTTTATCATTCTGTGGGTGCATGTAATTTTATTATCTGAACCATTCGAGAGTAACTTGGAGACATTTTGCCCTCTTAAATACCTAGGTATACATTTTCTAAAAACAAGGATATTCTCTTATATCACCACAGTATAATGATCAAAGTCAGACTATTTAACATTGATGGAGTACTATTATCTAATTCATAGTCCATATTCAAATTTCAATAAGTGTCTAATTAATGTTCTTTATAGCTCCTCTGCCCCTCTGTCCCTAGTCCAGATCCGATCCGTGGTCATTCATTGTATTGATTTTTATGTCTGTTTAGTCTATTTGAATCTGGAAGAATTTCTCAGCCATTCTTTGTCTTCTTGGCCTTGGAATTTTCAAAGTGTTTAGGTCAGTTATTTTATATATTGGCTCTCAATATGCATTTGCTTTATGTTTCGTCATGTTTTGATTCAAGTTATAGATTTTTGGCAAAACCCCATAAAACTGATAGTATTTCCTTTTCAGTGCATCATGTCAGGAGGCATAGGATGTTGGTTTTGTCCCAATGTTAGTAATATTAACTTTGATCACTTGGTTAAGATGTTGTCTGCCAGGTTTCTCTACGACATTACTATCCTTGAGTTTACTGATTCTTTTTTGTGCCGTCTTCAATCTGTTAATTCCATCTAGAAAAATTTTCATCTCAGATGTTTTAGTTTTCAGTTCTGTGATTCCCATTTGATTCTCTTTTATAGTTTCTATTTTTCTGCTGATATTCTCCATATGTTCATTTCATATGATCATATTTTTCGTTAAGTCTTTTAACTTACTTAAAATAGTAACTTTAAATTTCTTTTCTACTAATTCTAGCAACTGGGTCCTTTTAGGGTCAGATTTTATTGACTGGTTTTTCTCTTAACTGTGGATTACAATGTACTGTTCCCTCACATGTCTAGTAATTGTTTTGGCCACCAGACATTGTGGGTGATATGTTGTGATAATTTCTGAATCTCTTGTATTACTCTGAAGAGTGTGGATTTTTGTTCTAATGGGCAGTTAACTTGGCTAGCTCAAATTCCAGACTCCTCCCATGTTTTGGGCAGCCCCTGAAAGTTCTACTTAGTTTTTTCAGCCTTTCCAGCTGTTGTCATTTGCTGGCAGTCTCATAGTCTTCTCTGTGTATTTGTAGTTCAAGGTTTCGTCAAAGATTGGGTAGGAAATATAGAGAGATTTTAGAACTCCTGTTTCTTTGACCTCCTTCTTATTGGGATTCCCCCCTTTTCAGCTACGTTTGGAGACCCCAACTCTATTATCTGACTTAGTAAGCCAATAGGATTACAGATTTCTGCTTGCATTTTAGCCTCCCCATGTGGAAAAGACTAGAGATCACCCTTAAGCAAAAAGCCTTTGAAATACAAATATTCCTCCGTCTTAGTTACCTTAGTTTAGAGGTCAATTCCCCTCTAATTTCTGCCACCTTTTGGCCTGTCTCTCTCCAGTGCCTTCAAATAACTGTTTTCAAAAAAACATTTCGTTCACAGTTACAGTTATCTGTTAGAGAGAGTTAAACCTATACAAGCTACTCCACTATAAATGCAGAGGTATTTTAGAACAGTATTTGTTTTTAGCTTCTCTATACTTAAATTTAATTACAGTAATGAAAGTGGTTTTATTAATATAGTTCACACCTGGCCTAATAGTCACTAATTAGTCACCAAGGAACCTGTGGTATTTGAACACAGTTACTAATGCCTGAGCACGTCAGTTTTAGGAATATACGTATTTCTGCTAATGTTGATTAAATCTCATATGAAAATTGATGTGGTACAGAAAACTTAGAGTTCATTTCAGGCTAAATAGGTCTCTGTGTGAAATAGCTGTATTATTGTATTTCTGGTTCCTAAATCAATTAGCAGAATAAGGGGCAAGTAATTAATGCTTTTTAATTTCCATGGTTCCATTAACTAGACTTCCAGAGTTACATTGTACTTTGCTTACTTAAATATTATTTCTGCCCTTGTGCTATTGAAATGGCAGATAATATTAAATAATTTTTTTCTGTAAACTCTGCAATTAAGGGGGTGAATTTTGGAGACTCTGATAGTTAGCAGAGGAATTTCAACTAGGATTTCAAAGACCAGGAATACAATAGTATACATGAAAGTTGTGTTCTAATCTTTGTATTTTGTTTAAAATTGCTTTGACTCACAAAGAGTTCCAGATTATGTCATCTGTAACGTGTTCAAGAATGTATAATTCAAGATACGCACATTTCTTTTTTTCCCTCCAACTTTATGTTTTGAAAAATTTGAAACCTACAGAAAACATTCAAGAATTGTACAATGACTGTCTTATATCCTTCATCTGGATTTATCAATTTTCAACATTTGGAATTTATTGGTCAATTAGTTTTTACATATGGATAGAGGCTTATTAATTTTGTTCCTGCAGAGAAATGTCAATAATTGCTAAATTGCTCCCCATCACCTTTTAAGATTTGCCTGCCTAATTCCTGTTGCTTAAACCTTGTGACCTTCTTACCTTCCAGCCCACCCTCTCCCTTATCAGTTGATTGGACCAAGTTTGGTCAGCTATTTGGAATGTAAGACCAAAAGATGATTTCAGCTGATCAGAGTCTTTCGCAATTCGAGAACTTAGAGAGAGGCAGTGAGAAGTGAGCTCTGAAGCTGTAAGTTTAGGAGCTGAAAAATCCTAGATAGAGCATAACATACAAATTCATTGTGTGTGTGTGTAATTTTGTTTTTCATGGCTGGCTTTACTCCATCCTTAAAATTTCAGCTCATCTTCTTAGAAAGGCTTTCACAGATCACCTAAGCCATAGCCCCATTCACCTTCCCTGACCATCACCATTCTGTAACACAGAATCTGGTTTTGTTTTTCTTAGTTTGAGTCGTTTATTTGTGTACTTATTATTTGTTCCATTCCAGTCTCTCTGTTTTTTATTTCATTTTCTTGCCATTTTGCTCTAGCTAGAACTTCCACTATGATGTTGAGTAGGAGTGCTGTGAGGAAGTACTTCCTTACCTTAGTCCTAATCTTAGGGAGAAATTGTCTTTTATCATTATGGTATTAGATATAGGGTTTTTCAGTGAAAGTCCTTCATCCTATTAAGAAAGTTTCCTTCTATTCCTATTTTTATTGAGATTAAAAGAAAACACATGAATGCATGTTGAATTTTGTCAAATGCCTTTTCTGTAACTGTAGAGGTGACCATGTGTTTTTTCTTCTTTAGACTGTTAAGATGGTGAATTATATGGACTGATTAAAAAACAACTTTTTTTTTGTAGAGATGAGGGTCTCACTATGTTGCCCAGGCTGGTCTTGAACTCCTGGGCTCAAACCGTCCTCCCTGTTGGCGTCCCAAAGCACTGGGATTACAAGCGTGAGGCCACTGCACCCAGCTGTATTGGCTAATTTTTGAATGCTGAATCTGCTTTGTATTCCTGGGATAAACTCCACTTGGTTATATTATCACTTTCATATATTTCTAGATCTGATTTGATAAATTTCTTGGAGAATTTTGATATCTTTGTTCATAATAAATATTTGCAGTTTTCTTTTCTTGTAATGTCTGGTTTTTGCATCAGAGTAATGCTGGCCCCATAAAATACTTTGGGAAGTATTCTCTTTTCTTCTATTTACTGGAAAAAATTCTGTAGAATTGATTTTTCTTTCTTAAGTGTTTGGTATAATTCTCTATTATTATTTTTTTTCCATTTCTAGCATTATTTGTTTCTTCATCTAAATCTATGTATCTGGTATCAAATTTCTCTTTTCTGAAGAATATTCTTTAAATTTTCTATGGTTTAGTCCTGATGACAATTAATTTAATTAGTTTTTTTTTCTAAGAAAGTCTTTTTATCCTTTGTTTTTGAAAGATATTTTCACCAGGTAGAGAATTCTGTATTGACACTATTTTTTCTTTTAGTCCTTTAAAAATGTTACTCTATCATCTTCCCACTTGCATGGTTTCTAATAAGATGGCTGTTTATTTCTCTGTGTTAATGTGTCTTTTTTACCCCTGCTGGTTTCCTTCAAGACTTTGATGTTTTCAGAACCTGAATATGATATGTCTATCTCTGGCTTGGTATTTATCTTGGTTGTTGGTTTGGATCTGTAGTTTAAGGTATGTCATTAATGTTGGAAATTCTCAGGCATTATCCCTTCTTATATTTATGCTACCTCATTTCTCTCTTTTTTCCTTCTGGAATTCTAGCTATACATCTGTTAGATCATTTTATGTTGTCCTATAGTTTCTGGATGCTAGGTGCTGTTTTTATTTTTTGCTCTTTATTCTCTTTCAGTTTGGATGGTTTCAAGTTCACCAATTCTTCCCTTAGCCCTGTCAAGTCTACTGATGAGCCTGTCAGTGACAATCTTGATGTCCCTTGATCTTGTTACTGTGTTTTTCACTTTAAACAGTTTCATTAGATTTTTTTCTTACAGTTCTCATTATCCCTACTGAAATTACCCATCTGACAATGCATGTTGTCCACTTCTTTCGCTGGAAACTTCAATATGTTTGTCATAGCTATTTTAAGTTCCTTATCTAATAGTTCCAATATCTGTATCACATATGAGTCTGGTTCTGTTGATTGCTTTGTCTCTTGGCATTGTGGGGCTTTTTATTTTTGTTTTTGCTTTATATACCACGTATTTTATTTACTTTTTTATTGAACACTGGACAGCACTGATTAAGGTAGTTTTTATGCCTGCAAATGGGGTACATTTTTTCTTTTTCTAGATTTTTAGTGTGGAATGTGAATCAACCCAGACAGGCACTGAGGTGGCTTTGGGGGTTTTGTTGTTCATAGGGCTATCCTCAGTGTACCAGAGACTTCAAATTCTTCTAGCAAAATGTTGTATTAGGAGCGTTTACCCACTGAATAGACTTTTCTCAATGTCGGGCCTACCCTTAGCCTTACACTTTCTCCTTATGCAGTGACCCCTAGAGAGTTTCTCTCCATGTCCTTGCTTCTCTCTGGGCCCTCTCAGCAGTAGTCTGCTGTTGCTGTGTGATGCTTCTTGCTCTAGTGGTGGCAGGTGAAGGAAGCGCTCCCTGTTGTTCTGATTAAGCCTCAGTGTTGAGTGGATACTGTGTCTCTGGGTCTCAGGAATGTGACATTTTTCATGCTTGTGTTTCTCCCCAGTGATAGTTCTGAGCCCAGCATATACTCCTGCTCCTTCCTGAGGTGTGGAGGATTTTTTTTTTTTTTTTTTTAACAATTTTCTTCCCAAAGCTGCAGTTGGTATTCAGGAGTGCTCTAAGGGCAATAGTGTTTGTTGCCCTTATTCCCCACTCTAGGTGAAGTTGTTGTGTTTTCTTGTATTGCTTTTGTTTTAATAGGGGAGATAGGGAAGAAGGATCTGGGCAGGTATCCATGCCCTTTCTGCAGCAACTGCTTCTCCCCTCCCCTAAGCATGTCTTCTCAGCACTGCTGCCATCATTGTTTATGAGCACCCACTAGGGCTTGTAGAGAGAAGCCTGTAAGTGGTGTAAACTCCCTTTGTATCTGAGGCCATATTCTGTCACCTGCCAATACTCAGATTCCACCAGTTTCTTCACAGTTCTTCTGGGTGTTCATCTGCCCCACGTAAACAAATGCTTGCATCTGAGTTTTCCTGTAGGCACTTGTCTTTCCTTTGATTTTGGGCTAGTTGGCGCTTCTTCAAAGAAACTAGTTGTTTCTTTAACTCTTTGATGAATCCAAGAAAAGCCGTTAACTTTAAGTTCGTTCAAATTTTTATTTATTTATTTTAAGTGTGGGAGAGGTATTCTTTTTTTTTTTTTTTTTTTCCTGTTTGTGGAGAACGGGGTCTGGCTGTATTACCCAGGCAGGTCTTGAACTCCTGGGCTCAAGCTATCCTCCCGCCTCTGCCTCCCTGAGAGCTGGGATTACAGGCGTGAGCCACCGCGCCCGGCAGGAGAGGTATTCTTTCTAGTTCTTTTCCAGCTCCCCAGCTCCAGAGTTGAAACCAGAAACCTGATCCTCCTTTTTACCCCTAATATCTTCTATTCATAGGGTGACTGTTCGTCCTGGTTTACACCAGTATAATTATTAACAGCACTCACTTTTCACTCAGTTTCTCTGTTTGCATGATAAATTGTATGATCACCTTTTCTTTTGGTAGTTTATCCTTGAAAATATTATATAATGAGGTTTCATCAGCAGCATATGTTAGGTTTGGACAGATTTAGTTACCCTGGATAAAAATCAAATATTGAAGATAATTTTGGTGATATTCAAAAGGACATGGAGAGAAAAGGTGTAAGTGAAAGACATATCAGCAAAATCTAATGTGTAGACCTTCTTTGGATCCTATTTCAATCGAAAAGGATTTTTTTTTTTTTTTAGAGAATCAGGAACATTCGAACTTGGGCTAGGGATTATAAGGTATTAAATAAATATTATTATTTTGTTAGATATTACAATGATATTATAGTTATGTTTTCAAAATCTTATTTGATGGATTTGGAGGTTAAATGATATGATAGCAGAGATTTTTTTTTTTGGAGATGGAGTTTCGCTCTTGTTGCCCAGGCTGGAGTGCAATGGTGTAATCTTGGCTCACTGCAAGCTCTGCGTCCTAGTTTCAAGTAATTCTCCTGCCTCAGCCTCCCAAGTAGCTGGGATTACAGGCATGCGCCACCATGCCCAGCTAATTTTGTATTTTTAGTAGAGACGGAGTTTCTTCATGTTGGTCAGGCTGGTCTCAAAGTACTGACCTCAGGTGATCCGCCCCCTCTGCCTCCCAAAGTGTTGAGATTACAGGAGTGAGCCACCACTTCCAGCCAGAGGTTTATTTTAAAATACTCAAACACAAAAAGAAAAGTGAAGGGAGAGAGAAAGGTGGTAGGTAAAGACAAGAACAGCAAAATTTTGATAATCACTGAAGCTAAGTGATAGGTACTTTGGGATTCATTATCTTATCTCAATTTTTTTTTTTTTGTTTGACAATTTCCATAATAAAACCTTTTTGTTTTGAGACAAAGTCTCACTCTATCACCCAGGCTGGAGTGCAGTGGCAAACGATCACAGCTCACTGCAGCATTGAACTCCTAGGCTCATGCAATCCTCCTGCTTTAGCCTCCTGAGTAGCTGGGACTACAAATGTGCACTGCCATGCCTGGCTAATTTTTTACATTTTGTAGATATGAGATCTTGATATGTTGACCAGGCTGGTCTTGAACTTCTGGCCTCAAGTGATCCTGCTCCCTTGGCCTCCCAAGATAATAAAAACTTTTAAAGAGAGACAAGGATATGATCAGGAAACTATATCTTTAAAAAAAAAAATAAGATGATTATTCAACCATTTAAACTAGTAAGGTGATTTTTTCTTGTGGCAGAGGCTAGGCAGCTATGCCTCCAAAATTCATTTGAAAAATTTTGGTTCAGTGATTATTCAGCAAATCAGATGATCTATGATATGGCAGGTCAAGGAGAAGAAAAAGAGGTGAAATGCCATAGTTTCAATGCAGTTCAGTCCTGTGGGCCCACTCTGGACCAGGATGGGGGAAAGTGCCTTGCAGATGTCTTCTTAAACCTGACTCAACTTACTGTGTATTCTGTGCAAACTTCCAAGGGAAAACGCTGTGATTTTCTTCCTTTTATCCAGGTTCTCATTGTTGTTTTATTATCTCCTTCTCATAATATGTAGAGACAAATGACTTTGGAAGGGAAGTAACAAGGCTGTAAATCCAATGGAGGAAAGGACTGTTCACTGTTTTTGAACAGTGAACAATACACTTACTGCCATTACTGGCACATAAAAGACATTAAATAAATATTGTATGAAAGAATGAATGAACGAATCCATATTTGCTGCTTGCCACATAGAAGATAAATAAATAGTGTCTACATTGAATTGAATTGTGTGTGACAAAATTGAAAAAAGAACTTTAGAGTTTATGTTGGACCATTTAATGTCAGACCTCTTCAAAGTCTTTTGGAGATGTCCAAATGGACAAAATCAGCCAGTGTGATGTTCATGACCAGGCAAGGGAAGCCAAAATGAAGGGCAGCTTTATTTAAAATGAACAGAACAAGATATAGTTACGTACATGCCACTGTTCTTTTAAAATATATCCATAGAAATGATTAGTCCTTTAAAAGTCCTCATGCCACAGTTCTGCAAAGAAATCAGGAGACTTTATAATATCCTGTCCACAAAAAGTTAGAATGACAAGCACCCTTAAATAAACAGGAATAATTAATCATAGTGTGGTTGTTTTGATGAGCATGCAAGAGTGACAAGTTAATAAATCAGCAGTTCATACAGGGAAAGTGGCTAAGGAGGCGCTATGGTTTAATTTACATCTTTGGAAGGCAACAAAGATTTAATAATCTCCCTGCGTCATACATCAAACGAATACCCCTGAGGCAGAAAAGCAAAACGTTTTTAACTGTTAATCTGAGAAGCAATAAAATCCTGCCTTGGGTCACAAATAAACTGACTTTCTAGTGGTCTCCATGGACCCCTAGTATGTGTGATTTATTCAGATTCTAAAGCTACTCAGGACCACTTAAAGCCTTGGGGGAATGCCATGGGAGTTACCAATCTAATCAGAAGTTCTAGACTAAGGGCAATGACTGATCTTAGCTTACATCTACCCAATAATTTATTTTACCTTCTTGGTCAACTACAAATAGATTATGAACTACAAGCATATGAATTTGAGATTCAGTTCTAAATGACTGTTTTTAGTTGGGGTTGTAACTATCTTTGTGCTTATGTAGTAGGTGTGTTTAAAAGATCAGAAACTGTTTTGAACTTTCTACTTTCTAAGTGTAGGATTTTCACTGACTAGAGAAACTGGGATGCCAAAAGGGAAATAACTTTCTATGGCATCACGAGCCATTTGTGAAATCTAAATAATTTTCAGGTTTCCAAAGCAACTTCATTTCTTAAGCCCCTAAGCTATGGGGTATATTTGTTACTGGAAAGTGGTCCCAATCTAGACCCCCAAGAAAGGGTTCTTGGATCTCGTGGAAGAGAGTTCTGGGGGAGTCCGTAGAGTAAAGTGAAAGCAAGTTTATTAGGGAAGTAAAGAAGCAAAAGAATGGCTGCTCCATAGAAAGTGGATTGGCTATTTTTATGTTTATTTCTTGATAATATGCTAAACAAGGGGTAGATTATTCATGAGTTTTCCAAGAAGGGGGCGGGGATTCCCAGAACTAAGGATTCTTCCCATTTTAGACCATATAGGGTAACTTCCCAATGTTGCCATGGCATTTGTAAACTGTCATGGTGCTGGTGGGAGTGTCTTTTAGCATGCTAATGCATTATAGTTAATGTAAAATAAGCAGCGAGGACGGCCAGAGGTCGCTTTTGTGCCCCTACTGCTTTTGGTGGGTTTTGGCCGGCTTCTTTGCCACATCTTGTTTTATCAGTGGGGTCTTTGTGACCTGTATCTCGTGCCGATCCCCAGTCTCATCCTGTGACTAAGAACGCCTCACCTCCTGGGAATACAGCCCAGCAGGTCTCAGCCTCATTTTACCCAACCTCTATTCAAGATGGAGTCATTCTGGCTTGAACACCTCTGACATATTGATTTTATTAATTTGGAAAACTTTACCCTTATGAATATTGACATAGAAAATATTACCTTCCTTGTTTAAAGGACAGGCAAGGATGGTTTCAGAGAAAGGAGAAGGTAGAGTTATTTGCATTACATATATATGTGTGTATTTGTTTCTCCAGTTTGTCATGAAATACTTTTATAAAGGAATTCGATTGTGAAATATGATCTCTGCTCATCTTTTTACTAATACTGCTTATAATTTCAACTGGATCATTTGTGATACCTAATGCAATGCTGTAGAAAATGGACAAAAAGGTCCTAAGTTGTTGATAGGAAAATATATAACTCTCTTTCTTTGACCTACCTCCACCCTTGGACCTCTAAATCACAGCTGTAAATTAGGTTTCTATTTTGTCATGTCTTCCAGGGGTGCAATGACTGACACAAAACATGGTTCAGACTATAATTAGCTCATTCATCCAACTTAGCAATAAGGAAAAAACATACCAACTCAAATTTATCTGGGCTGCTCCTGCCTGCCTCTCTCTGAGGTAGGCTGGATTCTCTTGGTTAGGAGTTTAGGTTGTGCCAGGCAGGAGAGGGCTTAGAGAAGAATCTCCTCCTTCTTCAGCAGTTCACTTAGCAAACATTCATGGAGTGCTCTGTATGTTGGGCCCTGCCTTAGGTCCTAGGGTGTAAGGATCACAGAATGACAGAGGTAAAGAGCACTGCATCTGTTTCCTATGGATGCTGTAACAAATTCCCATGAACTCAGTGGCTTAAAACAACACACATTTCTTATCTGACTATTCTGAAGTCCAGAAATCTAAAATCAAGATGTTAGCAGGACTGTTTCTGTTCCCTTTCTGGAGGTTCTAGGGAAGAATCTGTTTCCTGGCCTTTTGTGGCTTCTTGAGACCATCTGCATTCCTTGGCTCATGGCTCCATCATCACTTCAACTTTTGCTTCTCTCTTCTCATCTCCTCCTATTCAACCTGACTTCCTGCCTTCCTCTCGGAAGGACCCTTGTGATTACATTGAGCCCAGTTGGATAATCCAGAATAAACTTCCCATCTCAAACATCCTTAAACACATCTGCAAAGTCCCATTTTCCATATTAAGTGGTGTTCATGGGTTCCAGGAACAAGGATGTTGACATCTTTGTGGGTCCATCAATCAGCACAGATTTGGGCACTGGACTGCTCTGTCACTCTCCAGTTTAATATGGCTATTACGTAAATTTCTTAACCTTCCTGCAAAGTGGAATAAATAATGCCCATCTCACAGAGTTGCCTGACAATTAAATGCCTGAAAGCAATTAGCACCATGTCTGACTTGCATGACAAGTTCAATGAATGGGAAGTTCGGGAATTATTGTTCTTGTAATTCAGTGATGAAAGGGCACAGTCTTCCCTCTCGGAGGACTTCAAGTCTGGTGAAGAAGATGAACAAGTATACAAATAACTAAAAGTCAGTATGAGACAGTGTGATAAGGGCTATATTTGTCTGAAGTCACAAAGGTTCTCCTCACCTGACTTCAGTCTCTTAGAGATGATCAGCTAACTCTTGAGTTTTGAGGTGAAGGAAGGCAAAACAAAACATTGTCTGAAGCTATGGTTGATATAAAATGCCAGGTACTGGAAGGCTGTGTATTTAAATTTTGATTAGGTCGTATTTTCTTTTTCTTTTTTCGTTTCTTTTTTTTTGAAACGGAGTCTTGCTCTGTCGCCCAGGCTGGAGCGCAGTGGCACAATCTCGGCTCACTGCAACCTCCACCTCCCAGATTCAAGCAGTTCTCTGCCTCAGCCTCCCCAGTAGCTGGGATTACAGGAGCCCGCCCCCATGCTGGGCTAATTTTTGTATTTTTAGTAGAGATGGGGTTTCACCATCTTGGCCAGGCTGGTCTTGAACTCCTGACCTCGTGATTCACCAACCTCGGCCTCCCAAAGTGCTGGGATTACAGGCGTGAGCCACCGTGCCCGGCTGGTCATATTTTCTTTAAGAGAAAATGATATCCTGGTCTTGAGCTATTATGTTAACTCCTTTGGGCTTAGGGAATATGCTATTTAACATGTGAGGGCCTTGGAGGGCTAAGACTATGTTGGGTGGTAAAAGGAAAGGCAATAATATAAGAGAAAGTTGAAAGTTCATTCTGTTCCTCTTTCCTCTTCTTTCCTGTTCTACTGCTGACTTTCATACCCTCCCTTCCAAAGGGGAAGGAGTGCCAGTATGATTGGAAATATTGCAATATTCTGGTTGGGCCAAGTTTCCTAGTGACCAGAGTCCCTCTGTATAAAAAATTCAGCACTCTGAGTGGGTGCCATTCATGTGTTTCTTCTATAAGTTTTTGCTTTGTTTAGTTTTGTTGTGTTTTGAGACAAGGTCTCCCTCCATTGCTCAGGCTGGCATGCAGTGGTGCAATCACAGCTCATTGCAGCCTCAACCTCCAGGCTCAAGCAATCCTCTCATCTCAGCCTCCTGAGTAGCTGAGACTACAGGTGTGTGCCACCACTACCAGAAAAATAGAAAATAATTTTTCTGTTTTTTTGTAAAGATGGGGGTCTTACTGTGTTGCCCAGGCCGGTTTTGAACTTCTGGACTCAGGCGGTCCTCCCATGATCTCAGCCTTCCAGAGTGCTGGGGTTATAGGTATGAGCCCCTGCACCCTGCCTGTCTCTCCTGTAGTAAGTACCAGGGTCCACATTCTTCCTTCTCTATAGCAGCTGGCCTGAGCACATATGCTGTCCTTGTTCTGTCTTGTTTCCTAATTTGATCCCCATCTTACTTAATCATGTAGCAGCATGTGACACAAATTCTTGTCTTGACTTCTAGAACACCATTTTCTCCTGTTTGCCTCCTATCTTGTGTCCACTGCTTCTCAGTCATCTCTGTTGGGTCCTCATTTCCCCAACTTAACATTCACATACCCCAAGGCTCAGTCCCAAGACATCTTCTCCCTTCTGTCTCTAATCATTCCACTCTTATGGACTTAAATATCATCTCTATATTGATGATGTTGGCATTAATTTTCAAGAGTGGCTTAAAACAACATGAATTCCCCTTACAACTTTTAGGTCAAATGTCTGACATGGGTCTCACTGGGCTGAAATCAACCTGTCAGTGGGGCTGCCTTCCTTTCTAGAGGTTCTAGAGAAGAATCTATTTCCTTGCATTTTTCAGCTTCTAAATGCTACCTGCATTTCTGAATTTGAGGCTACCTTCCTCTATTTTCAAAGCCCACAAAATCTTATCTCTTGGAGCCTCCTTTGGCCACAGTGGGAAGAGTTCTCTGCTTGTAAGGACCCATTTGATTCCACTGGGCCTGCCCAGAGAATCCAGGATAATCACCCATCTCAAGGTCCATCCCTTTAATCACATCGGCAAAGTTCTTTTGTTGCCATATAAGGAAATATATTCACAGGTTCTGAGGATTAGCCCATGAACATCTTTTGGGAGGACACTGTTCTGCCTACAACAATGGCCAAATATATGTCTCCAGACTAGACTATTCTCCTGAACTCCAGAACTGTATATTCAGTCACCTACATGGCATCTCCATTTGGCTGTTTGGTAGACATCTTGAACCTACTTTGTCCAAAACTGAGCTCTTGAGCAACCTCCCCAAAACCTGCTTTTCTCACATTCTTCACCATGTCAGTGGATGGAACCTCTGCCCTTCAAATTGCTCAGGCCAAAAGTCTAAGGATTACCCTTGACTCCTCTCTTCCTTTTGCTCCTATATCTAGTCTTTCAGAAAATCTTGTTGGCTCTACTTTTAAAAGTTATTGATAATGTGACAACTTTTCGCCTCCTTCACTGCTATTGCCCTTCCTTAGCAACCACCACCTCCCATAGACCATTACAATAGTTTTCTAGTGGTGTCTTTGTGTCTGTCTTGCTCCCTTTCATTCTATACCCAACATAGCAGCCAAAGTGAGCTCATTGAAAAATAAGTTGGGTGAAGTCATTCCTCTGTTCAAAAACCAAAGACAAATTTCCATGTCACTTGGAGCAAAAGTCCAAGTCCTTGAAATGACCTACAAGACACTAGGTGTTTTGTGTCCCCAGCCCTCACATTCTGTCTTTGGCCTTCTCTCTTCACCTTGCACGAACCACCCAGCCACAGCAGTCTCCTTACGATTTCACAAATATTCAAAGCACTTTCACATGTCAAGATCTTCACACAAGCTATTTCCTCTGCCTGGAACTCTCTCCCTCTAGAAAACCACATGGCTTAGTCTGTCACCTCCTCCAAGTGTTTGTTCAAATGTCGCCTTTTTAGTGGGGGCCACCCCAAAACCTTTTATTTAAAACTGTGTCTCTCTTGCATTGCCCTTTTATGCTTTGTTTTTCTTGCACTTTATAATTTACTCATCTATCTTGCTATGGTCTATTTCCTCCATTTGAAAGTAAATTCCACAAAGGAAGGAGTTTATTCTTTGTGTTCGCTGCCATGTCCTCAGTACTAAGAACAGCCCATAGTGGATTCTCAATTAAATAAGTGTGTGAATGAGTAAATGAATTCTCTCTAGCATCAGTGAGTGGATTTTGTTTTCATCTTCATTCCACTAGTATAATGAAGACCTCACTTGATCACTGGGAGGCTAGGATGAACAATGCAACACTGGCCAGCTCTCATTTTAGGATGAGAGGCTTTTGAAAATTGACCTGCTACTTGTACATGTTTTTTACTGAAGAAATAAAACAAACAAGTCAACTCACTGATCCGTCCCTCAGTGCTTGCAATGAGAAAAGTTATAAAATTTAATCACTGTCTGTTATTTCTGATTCAAGGGAGTTAATAAAAGGATTAGATTAGTCCTCCTCCACCAGCTTCCCCCCGCACTAAGAAGCAGGTAGCTGTCATGCCCACAGAGTCTGACTTGGAGTAAGCTCTTTTCTGTGTGCCATTCCTCTTGGAAGGAGTTCAAAACTAGTCAGACATTTGAGGGAAAAAAAGAAACAAATTTCAAGGGAGTTGAGAAAATACGGTGTTCTAAATTTTTTTCTCCCTATTGCTTTGTTTCCCAGGCTGACCTTGAACTTCTGGGCTCAAGCAATCCTCCCAGAGTAGCTGGGACTACAGGTGTGGGCCACCATGCCCATCTACTTTTTTAAAGAGGAATTAGTTAAGTTCGTTTAAAAGGGAAGGAATTCTCCTCTGAATTCAAGGTCTAAAAATTTATTCCAGGTTTGGGATAGGAAATGTAAATGATGAATCTGGAACCTTTTGTTATGTTCAGGAAGGAAGAAAACCATTGACTGCCGGAGTTGTGGTGAATGGAACAGGAACAATTATGAGAATCAAAAAGAATAATCACTGCAACTGACTGAAGCATATCAAACATAAAAATATCTGAGCTCATACTGATACGTTAGAAAACTGTCTTCATTATAAAATTCTATGGCACCAACTCATTACTCTGGAAATTAATGAAGGTTCAGAATCAAGAAGTCATTATGTTTTTTCTATATGAACTCTATTCAGGGAAAAATAGTTGATGAGGCAAGTTATTCTTTTTATTGTTTTTTTTTTTTCTTCTGATTTTGAAAGTTACTGAAGATGTCAGGGTTCTACCTCTTTGTAACTTATGCTCTGCATAAGAAACTACTTTTTTCCCCCTGGGCCATTTGAGAGTCAGTTACCAACCTGATGCCCCATCACTCCTGAACGCTTCAGTGTGCATTTCCTACAAACAAGGACACTCTCTTAGATGACCATGGTCCAATCAATAAAATTAGGAAATTTAACACTGATAAGCCAGTTGTTCCAATAACATCCTTTATAGCAAAAGGATCCTTTTTATGCAATCATGTGGTGCATTTATTTGCTAAGTTTCTTTAGTCTTTTTCATTCTGGAACAGTTTCTTCATCTCTGACTTTTGTGACCTTGGCACTTTTGATGACTACAGGTCAGTTACTTTGTAGACTGTCCTTCAATTTGGATTTGTTTGATGCTTCCTTGTGATGAGATTTTGGAAAGAGTATCATAGAAGTGAAGCTGTGTTGTTCCTTTTGCATCTTATTATCCCACGAAACATTGTTTTGGTGTGTCCCATCTCTGATGAGGTTCACTTCGATCACTTGATTAAGGCAGTGCCTGTCAGCTTTCTTCACTGTGAAGTTTCTCTTCTCTTTGTAACTAACAAGTATTTTATGAGGAGATACTTTGAAAATATTTAAATATCCTGTTTCTCCTCAAACATTCATTTTATTCATTTATTTATATCAGTTGGACTCATGGATTCTCATTTTATTCAGTGAGGTGTAGATAATTTGTTACTATCATTATTGATTTTTTTTTTTTTTTTTTTGAGGCGGAGTCTCGCTCTGTCGCCCGGACTGGAGTGCAGTGGCCGGATCTCAGCTCACTGCAAGCTCCGCCTCCTGAGTTTACGCCATTCTCCTGCCTCAGCCTCCCGAGTAGCTGGGACTACAGGCGCCCGCCACCTCACCCGGCTAGTTTTTGTATTTTTAGTAGAGACGGGGTTTCACCGTGTTAGCCAGGATGGTCTCGATCTCCTGACCTCGTGATCCACCCGTCTTGGCCTCCCAAAGTGCTGGGATTACAGGCTTGAGCCACCGCACCCGGCCCATTATTGATTTTGATGCTCACATTTCTCAGGTTAGAAATGTCAGCCATCCATCAATCTGGCTTCTGTGTCCACTTGACACACCCCATCTTTCTTTGAGTGCATGAGTGCATCCTTGCTTTCTGGCTCAGCATGTTCAGGCATATCTGGTGTTCTTTTTACTCCAACTCTTGAAACAGACATTTCTCCAAGGACTCCTGATTCCTTTTAGTAACGAATAGTATTTAGAAACCAAGATCAGGTGTCATTACCATTAGGGCATTATTGCTCCCAGCCCCTTTTACACTCCTAGTGAATAGAGCTAGAGAAAAATATGTAAGTGTGTATGAGTGTATGTGTATGTGTGTGTAATGCAATGAGTGAAGCTTGTGTGTATTCTGGTTCAAATGAACCAATTATAGAAACACATTTTGAGAGAAGTGGGGAAAATTTATATGAACTGAGAATTAGATGATATCAAGGACTTGTTGATTTTGTTATACATGACAAAGTCATTGTAGTCATGTTAGAAAAATAAGTCCTTATCTGAGAGAGACAGCTGACATATTTACAAGTGAACTCTACCTTCAAGAGGAGTAAGTGAGATACAGGTGGAATATAGAAAGGACTATCTAATTTATTATTCCATATATATACACACACACACATACATACACACGTTATATATACAGATACAAAATGTGAGATTCAACTTGAGCTTATTATACATTATATATATATAATGTGAGATTAAACTTGCGCTTATTTTACAAGTATCTGAAGTCTCAGCACTTTACATGCAATGTTTGAGCTTATTTAAACCAAAAGCTTCCTGTTGAAAGTAAACTTGAATCACAAGCCCCATTTTATAAGACCCAAAAAGGCTTTGATCATGTCTGGAGTAGAAGACTTGTCTCCTGACCTTGAGTTTAGTGCATAATATACATCTTATCCCAAAGACAGAGTTGATACTTTGGACTGTCATAATGTATTCTTGGCTTTGGCTCAGGTTATGTGACATTAAAAGGTTACTTAGGACCAAATGCAAAATGTATCCTTCATAATCCTGTCTGTGAACTGTTGCTGGTGTGAGCCGAGGGGCTGATATAGACATAAGGACATCTGTCCCTCGCTGGGCAGGGGAGCTGGCCTCTAGCCTCTACAGCTGTTCCCTGCTGGAGCGGCCATAGTTCAGTAGTGCTTATTAACATTTTGAGAAGCTGTGGCAGCAAGCAATTTGGTACAAAACAATCCATCAATTAATCTCTTTGTTATTGGACTTGCTGTGGTTAATGCTGTAAAAGGGTTGAGAAGGGCGTGACTCTTGTCTGTTACAGACAGTGACCCCCCAGGAAGCTTCAAAGCCGGGAAAAGAGTGACAGTGTCAGGAGGTGGCAAGACAAACAGTGTGTGGGTTGTACACAACTTGCTGAGCCCTGACTGGCTGTGGCTTTGTCTCCCACCCCAGGAAGCACATCAGAATGGCGGCGAGGAGACAGTCAATCTCAGCTCCTCTTTATAAAGAAAAGTAAATTATTGGAAAACTTTAATACTTGCAGCATTGCTAACAAACTCATGTCAGAATATCATGGTTCAGAGGTACTGTTCTAGTGGAATACTTTTAATAAAGAAAAGAAATGAAAAACAATCTCTACACACTTCCACAGAATTGTCCAGAGGCCTGACTCTTGCCAACGCTGAAAAATCTCTTGGAAATCTTCAGCTTTGCACTTAATTACCACCTCCTTTGGCTGTCTGTCTTTTACGGCTTTTCTCTCCCTCCCCTGTGGATTCCCTTCTTGTTGCCAAACACACTTTCTCTTCCAGACACCATCTGCTTTCAGAATACATTTGCATTTTCTTTTTCCTACTCAAAGTGGCCCTACTCTAGGGCCTACGTTTTTCCCTTTCTGGACTGCTGCTACTGTGTTAGCGCCTGGGTTGGTGGGAAGCACAGCTGTGGCTTGCAGAATTGAAATATAGTTGGGAACCCAACAGAGACATTGTTTTCCGGCCTGGAAGTATGATTTATGTTCCTGGTGCCCCTACCCTCTTAAGAACCTCAGGGCTCAGGGATTGGTTTGTGGTATGTCTTTAAATACATTTTGTTACACAAATTCAAGGAATTCCTAAGCATACAAAGGAGGAAGTGAAAGTAATTCTCTGCAACATCAGTCACTTTCCCTAAAGGTAAGTGACACGCAGAGACCCTAGGGACTATTCTCCAGTGTCATGCATGGCCTTTGGTCTTTTAGGTATGCATGTATCAAAATGTGTAACATAAATACATAGAAATGGGATCATGCCATATATACATCTGCAACTTGCTTATTATTACTTTTAATAAATATCCTGGGCATCTTTTCAGGTCAGTATACGCATATTTTCTCGTTACGTTTAACAACTGGTATTCCACAGTGTGCATATATATGGCTTATTTACTCAGTCCATTACTGATATATATTGTTTCCAGTTTCTCATTATTACCAATGTCTAGCACATTTATCTTTACACATGTACAACTGTATCTGTAGGAAAGTTGGAATGGCTGCATCGAAGGGTATGGTATGTGGATTTTAAACATTGGTAGATACTGTCCTACACTTTATATCTAATCACTAAAGCGTTTTCTCCCTGAAATTATCAGAGATTATTTGGGATAAATGATAATTGATGTGTAAAGTCTAAAGTATTTTACCAAGTATTTTTGTTCAATTTATTTAACACTCACAGGTATTCTGTAAGGGAGTGTTACGGACTCTGTTTGTGTCCCACTCACCCCCCAAATTAATAGGTTGAGATCGTTGGCCCCAATATAGTGGTATTAGGAGGAAGGTCCTTTGGAAGGTGATGAGGTTATGAGGGTGGAGCCTCATAAATGGGATTAAGCCCTTGTGAAAGAAACCTCAGAGAGTTCCCTCACTCCAGTGAGAAGATGGACATCTATGAACCAGGAAGTGGGCTCCCACCAGACACCAAACCTGCTGTAACTTGGGTCTTGGACTTCCCAACCTCCAAGACTATGAGAAATAGATGTTTGTTGTGTAAGCTGCCCAGTCCATGGTATTTTGTTATAGCTCTCCAAATGAGCAGTCATCGAGGGAGGCAATGTTATCTCCAGTTTACAGGTGAAGAAATTGAAGCTCACTGAGATTAAGTGATTTTCCCAAAATAACATAGCATAGCCCAGAGCCCAGAAGCAGCAGAGCTGAGCTAAGCTCCAGGCCCTCTTCTCTCTCTCTCTCTTTTTTTTTTGTGAGACAAAGTCTCACTCCAGCCCAGGCTAGAGTGCGGTGGCGTGATCTCTGCTTACTGCAGCCTCTACCTCCTGGGTTCAAGCAATTCTCGTGCCTTAGTCTCCTCAGTAGTTGGGATTACGGGCACACGCCACCACACTTGGCTAATTTGTGTGTGTGTGTGTGTGTGTGTGTGTATACACACATACATATTTATACATATATATGTATTTTTTTTTTTTTTGGTAGAGACAGGGTTTTGTCATGTTGGCCAGGCTAGTCTTGAACTCCTGACCTCAAGTGATCTGCCTGCCTTGGCTTCCCAAAGTGCTGGGATTACAGGCGTAACCACCGTGCCTGGCCCTCCAGGCCCTCTTCTGTCTCCAAACCTGAGATTCCTTGTCCTGCACCTACTGCCTCCCCATGAACGTGCACTGAGCCTTCTGCTGTAATGGATCCATTGAACGCAGGCAGAGAGGAGGCTGTGGAAGGAATATTGGCCAGCAAACTTCACCCTGGTGTAGCACAGCTATGGCCATACAGACTTTTCTCTCTCTGCTGTCACTTCCTTAGTGATCTCATCTGGTCATAGCTTTAAATACCATTGATATATCATTGACTCCCAAACTTCTGTTTCCAGCTTAGAACTCTTTCCTTAACATATCCTACGCTGAACTTTTGATCTTTCATCCTCAACCTGCTCTACCTACAGCCTTCATCATCTCAGTGGGTTACTTAGTTCTTCAGGCCTTAATCCTGGATTCCTTTCATACACCTCACTGACAGGGAATATACCCAAGCCCATACTGCCAGGTGTGAACTGAAATCCAGGCATGTCTTGCTGTAAAGCACACCTAGATTATACTGCCTTATTGTAACCCCTATTCTAACTGAAAATAGAATTCTGACCCAACCCCTGAAATGTGTCCTCTAATTTGGGAGTCAATGGGCTGAGTGAATGTTTAGTGATGAGATCACGTTCTTAATAAATTTATTTCTACTGGTTTCTAGGACCACAAAAATCCAGAGTCTGAGTTAAACATACTGAAGACATAATTTACTTGCAGCTGAACTCAGTGGACACAGTCTCTTGAAAGCACACAAATCTTCCTAAGATCAGTTTTTCCACACTGCACGCAAATGGGGTGGGGGAAGAATGGCAGAGGGAAAAAATGGAGGGGAGGTAGTGAGTCTGGGAAAGGAGCTTCTTGCAATTTTTTATTATTTTTTTATTTTTTGAGACAGAGTCTTGCTCTATCGCCCAGGATGGAGTGCAGTGGCCCAGTCTTGGCTCACTGCACCCTCCAACTCCCAGGTTCAAGTGATTCTCGTGCCTCAGCCTCCTGAGTAGCTGGGATTACAGGTGCGCACCACCAGGCTGGGTAATTTTGTATTTTTAGTAGAGACGTGGTTTTGCCTTGTTGCCCAGGCTGGTCTTAAACTCCTGACCTCAAGTATCTGCCTGCCTTGGTCTCCCGAAGTCCTGGTAATACAGGTGTGAACCATCTTGCCTGGCCTGCCTCTTGCTATTTATTCTTTCTCTCTCAAAATAATCAAGGTCAGAAGGAGTGTCTTTCCACAGAAAGGCTGCTGAGTTAGGGGGTTTGGACAGGAGGTGGCAAAGCCATGGCTCCTTCTCAATGCACCAAGGAAAGAAAACTCTTAAGTAAACTGTGGTGAAACTGAAATTCTGGACCAGGAGGGGGATTTCACTTGTTATGACACACTTAGCATTTGAGCATATACTTTTGGTATTTGTGTTTCTGTATATATGTTCATGTGTTGAACATTGTCAAACCCAGAAACCAAAAGTTGAACAGTCTAGGTGCCATTTTAATTATAATTCAGTTATCAACTGAACGTCCTTGGTCCTAAGAAATTTAGATAAACAAAACTGAAACCTTCAATTGTACATTCTGGCTATAATTTGCCTGGGACAGAGGGGTTTCCTGAGTTGTGAGACTCTCAAGGCTAACGCTGGAAAAATCCTGGACAGACTGTGACAAGTTGGTCACCCTGAGCTTATCTGAATCCAGAGCTCCCACCACTATTTTTGCTCATTCCGAACAGCTTAATTTTTTTCTGTCCCCTTCTTTGTAGCTCCTGTATTCAGGCTTTCTTAAATTCTACCTCTGGGGGACCTGCATGCAAAGCTGAATTCCTTCATGGGTTTTTGCAAAAGATTCACTCTCACTCTGCATTTAATGAAGTAAGCAGCTTTCTAGGAGACTGAAGGGGGTCGCAGATTCCACTGAACAGCCTTTAATCATCCATTCCACTTCTCACTGTTCCTCTTTTTCTTTCTCCTCCCTTCAATCTTTGTCGCAATCCGGAAATTTGTTCTCTATCTTATCCGGAGTATTCCTGCCCCCCAAGGTCTCTGGTAGCAGGGGTCCTCACATTTTATTTCATGAGGAGATTACACCAAGAAATCTTCCCAACAAAGTTGGGTCTCACTAAGAGGAATTCTTAACCCAGTGACTAAGATAATAAAATCATGTTTATTACATAACATAATGAAGACTATTTTATATACACATGGATATAAATTTTTGACCTAGTTTGGGAATTATTAAGCTGGCTTCCTTTTCTCTCTTTCACAAAGATTCTGTAAGATGTAACTCCACCCCCAATTACACAATGCTGGTTATTTTGTTTTCTCCTGGAGTTTACCAGTGGGAGCTGAACTGAGGGTGCAGCTTAACTGTCTTTTTGTTTTGGGGCCAAGGAATTTTCCTCAGAGGTCCATGGTTTGATGCATTAACAAATCCCTCAGGATACTGGCTCTGCAAGGGGAATTGTGTGTGCATCCTAAAAACCAAGCGATGCATCTTTCCTTCCTAACGGAAGGCATTAAAGATGCAAGTCAGACTTGGATAAGAGGCCCTAATAATGAGAAAGTTGTCAAAACCATTCATCAGGAAGAAGCTAGAGGGAGTGGGGCCAGAGAGATGAGATTCCAGGTGGTTTCTGGGGGAGGATCCTTTCTGCTTCTCTTGGAGGTGACACATCTGTGAAGCAGGGGAACCTGGTTGGGGGGCAGGTCCGAAGTTTCACCTGGCTTTCCGTTCCTGTTATTCAGCATGTCTGCACTCTGGGAGAGGCTAGGAGTGTTACTTACAGAGTAGTTAACCAAGAGAAGAGGGAGGCATAGGGAAACGCACACATGGATGATAATGGTAGGCTAAGAAAGTTTAACAATTTAAAACCTTCCCCAAGTCTCTGCCCATGTCCCCATTTGAAAAAGTTGAGTTTCACTGATCAGAGAACAACAGTACTAATGATAATAGCTAACATTTGTTGAATGCTGTGCGCCAACACTGTGTTTAGTCCACACACGAAAAGATGTTCAACTTTATTGGTCACCAGGGAAATGCGAATTGCAGCCACAATATGATAGTGCTACAGATGCACTAGAATGGCTAAAATGAAAGCATCAGAAAAATGCTAAGTGTTGGTAAGGATGTGGAGCAACTGAATTCTCACACACTGCTAGTTGGGATTTAAATGGGAACCACCACTTTGGAAAACTTGCTGGCAGCATCCGCTAAAGCTGATACCTCTGACCCAGAAATTGTAAATTAGTGCAATAATTTTTATAGCACCACTATTTGTAATAGGTCCCAAACTGGAAACAATCCCAATCTTCATTAACAGTAGAACGGATAAATAAATCATAGTGTATTTGTAACATGAATTATTAGATAGCAATGAGAATGAATGAACTCTAACTACATGTGACACTATGGACGAGTCTCATTTACTCCTTATAGTAACCCTATGAGGCAGTTCCTATGATTACTCCCATTTTACCGACAAGGGAAGCTGCTTACTTCATTAAATGCATAGTGAGAGTGAATATTCTGCAGAAATCCATGAAGGAACTAAGTTTTGCATGCAGGTCCCCCAGAGGTAGAAATAAGAAAGCCTGAATACAGGAACTATGAAAGAGGGCACAGAAAACATTAAGCTGTTTGGAATGAGCAAAAATGGTGGTGAGGGCTCTGGATTCCTCATTTGTAAACTAGGAAGTGCAGTAGCTAGGATTCAAACCCTGGCTGTTGAGTTCCAACCCTTCACCAGGATGCAGCACTGCTCCCGGGCCTCTACTCGTACAAGCAGCCTGCATTTGGTATGTGTGTGGGGGTGGAAGTAGTGCAGGCTGACTTTGCGAAAGGCATCTATCAGCTAACTTTGACTACCATGTGCTAGGCTTTGTATATTAACATTACTTAGAGCATAAGGTTTAATCCTTTTAACAGCCCTTTGCAGTGGGTTCCATCATCATGCCCATTTCTACAAAAGGTAAAACAGATGCAGAGAGGTGAAGTCAGTCATCTGAGGTTGTATGACCTTAGCTACCTCTCTGCATCTAGTATGTGATGGAGCCAGGATTCAAAGTGAGCCTTCCCCATCCCACTACCTGGCTCTTCTCAGCACCTACAGGACAGCAAAGCCATGGGGCCACAGTGCTATCAGGAACCGTTGTACCCGATCACAGGGCTTGAGTTCCTTGAGCTATGTCCCTTGACAACAACAATGGAGATTTGAGACTAAACCCTTGAGGTTTCATGAGGCCACCTGGCTTTTGAACAAACTCTGTGCCATAGGTTGTCTTCACTGTTTTCAGGAGAAGAGGAAACCTGCATGTCCATGGCGCTGTCTATGTCTTACTGGAAACAAAAAAGACTGTTAGTCCTCTCTACAGCTTCCCAGCTTCAAAATTATAAATTATGTTGAAGTGCTTCCAGAAAGGCTGCTTTCTAGCAGTTCTGCCTGCTAGAAAGGGCCCCTTCTAGCAGGCAGAACAGAGAGGACTTGTACTGGAGAGAAAAAGTTACCTAGCAGATGGTGGGCATGTGCGTGGAATTCCCCAGTGAGCTCTGGAATGGGCATGGGCCTGTACCTTGGGGCTCTCGAATAAGAAGCCTGGGCCCTGCCAACCTCTGGCTTCTGCTGCTCAAGAAACAGATGTTAGGCCTTCCTGCATTGCCAAGAGCAGAGGCCTTTGGGGACTCAAGTTTGTTTAGCTTGAATGTGTTGGTGGAGAAATGAGAAGGTAGGAGTGAAGGTGTCTTTTAACATTATCCCATGATTGTAGAACTTCATCCTCTCCAGCCTGAATTATTGCAGTAGCCTCCTCCCTGGTCTCCCTAATTTCAGCCCTTCTTCTCCCTAACAGAACTTTCTCACAGCTCCCAGGTTGTGAATCCCTTGCCGGTTGCTCCAGCTGCCACTTACCTGCGCAAATGATGCTGTTGAATGTCGTTGTGTTTTGCAAATGTTGAATCATCTGCCTACAGTACCTTTCCCACTCAACGTGGCAAGAACCTACCTATTTTTGGAGGCCCAGTTCACAAGATCTTTCTTTGGTGTTGCCTTCTCTCACCACCCTCTCGGGTAGGGTTCATTGTTCCTGTCTTAGCACTTCCAAAACACTCTTTTTCTTTTTAACACAGAACATCCTGGCTCTAGCAATGTACTGTAATTATTCGCCATCCTGTCTGTAGAATAGACTGTGAGCTCCTCATGGGCAGCGACGTGGCTCATTCACATATTTATCCTCATATCCCTAATATCTAACAGTACCCAGCTTGCCCAGGAGGTGAGTGTTTGCTGGATGAAATCCAAAGGCCCAGAGATCACACACCCAACCACCCACTCACCCCCTCCCACTGCCACGCATATGGGGTGCAGTGGCTCATGCCTGTAATCCCAACACTTTGGGAGGCCAAGGCAGGAAGATTGCTTGAGCACCAGAGTTTGAGACCAGCCTGGGCAACATAGTGAGACCTCATCTACACATACACACAGACACACACAGAGAAAGACAGAGAGGGAGAGAGAGAGAAACAAACAAACTCAAAGGCACAGTTTTGAAGTATGAACTCATAGTACCTTTGCAGCCCCAACTCAGCCATTGAAAAAAACATGTCCTTCTCAGGCTGGCTTTCCCTCCATGGTCACATGGCTATGTCACTCATACATGCCCCTTCTGGCCATTTCAACATCAGTACAGGAAACTGTAGCTTTTACGCAAAGGCAAGGAGTTGCTTTCTGCCATCTCAGCTTTCTCATCCAGGTAGGTGGTCGTTATCAGTGATGTGGTCTAATCTGTAATGGAGTAATTGCAGATGGGGAATAAGAGCTTATTTAATCTGTGTCCCCCAACTCCCATGATGGGTTACCAGATATCAAAAGGTATTATTATTTTTTTAGATGGAGTCTTGCTCTATACCCCAGGCTGGAGTGCGGTGGTGTGATCTCGGCTCACCGCAACCTCCACCTCCTGGGTTCAAGCAATTCTCTGCCTCAGCCTCCCGAATAGCTGGGATTACAGGCGCCCACCACCATGCCTGGCTAATTTTTTGTATTTTTAGTAGAGATGGGGTTTCACCATCTTGGCCAGACTGGTGTTGAACTCTTGACCTCGTGATCCACCTGCTTCGGCCTCCCAAAGTGTTGCGAATACAGGCATGAGCCACCGCACCTGGCCACAAAAGTTTTAATAATGGCTGGGAATGGTGGCTTACACTTATAATCCCAGAAGTTTGGGAGGACAAGGCAGGAGGATCATTTGAGGCCAACCTGGGAAACACAGTGAGACCACGTTGCCACAAAAAAAAAAAAAGTTAAAATTAGTCAGACGTGGTGGCATGCACCTGTAGTCCCAGCAACTCAGGAGGCTGAGGAAGGAGGATGACTTGAGCCTGGGAGATCAGGGCTGCAGTGAGCTGTGATGGTGCCACGGCACTCCAGCCTGCGCAACAGAGCAAGACTTTGTCCCCAAAAAGAAAAAATATCAACTAATCAAACAAACAAAACTTTAATAAGCAAGCCCCCCACCCACAGAATTCTCATAGGTTCTCCCCAAATCCCACTCTCCACAGTTTCTCCTGTTATTAACATTTTACATTACTATGATACATTTGTTGCAATTAATGAACCAATACCGATACATTATTATTCATTAAAGTTTACAATGTTTTCAGATTTCCTTAGTTTTTACTTAATATCTGACCTTCTCTATTCAAGGATCCCCTCCAGGGTCCCACATTGCATTCAGTCATCCTGTCTCCTTCGGCTCCTCTCTCATCTGGTAGTTTCTCAGACTTTTCTTGCTGACCTTGACAGTTTTAAGGGGTACTGGTCAAGTGTATTATAGGGTGCCCCTCTATTGGAATGTTTCTGTTGTTTTTCACATGATTAAACTGGGGTTATGGGTTTGGGGGAGGAAGATCATAGAGGTAAAGTAGTATTTTCATCCCATCATATCAAAGGAGTAAGCAAATTGTTTAAAATGTGAGAGTATGATCATTTTTCCCTCTTCCTCAAACTTGTGTTCCCTCCTATAGTCCCTGTTTCTATTAATGGCCTCATCACACACACATTCATGAAGGCTAGAAATTGCATCTACTCTTTCTTCTCCATCCTCCATCCACCTAGTCAATTTCTAAGAAGCCATTGCCCCAGAGCTTCCATATTCTCCCCTTCTCTCATCCACACTGCCTCTGGTTAACCCTGTATTATTTTTTCTATGCATGATTACCATAGCCCCAACTTGTTTGCCAGGTTCTACTTCCCTACCTCTCCATTTTATTCCTCTTAATAGTTTCAGCTTACTAGTGGTTTAATACTAACTCCATCTTCAGAAATCTTAGAATGGTTTTCTGTCACATACAGAATAATGTTCAAACTTCTCAGTATGGAATTCAACCTCTTCAGGTGCTGGCTCCAAATTACTTCATGGTAAACATTAGTTCCTTTAATCTATAACTAATGGGTTATAGGCATTTAATTAGCTCAAAAAGAAATTGGCATTTTCTTAAATTGTTTTCTCCAGAAGAGTTAATGAAACTGTGTGTATATTTGTGTGTGTGCATACATGCACATCTCACTGGAGATGCATATCTCTCTCCAGGTACCCATGGCCCAAAGGGTGGTGAACACACCCTGCCCACTTGCTGCATTGTTTGTATCAAGTTAGAAAAGCTGAGAAGATGGTAAGGAGAAAATATACTTGCCCAGAAGTGTGTGTGTGTGGATGTTCAACAAGATTCCTACTCATTTTTTCTCTTTTAGTGGCTTAAAACAAGAGCACCTTTTATCTCCTGGTTGCTGTGGGTCAGGAATCCCCTGCACAGCACGGCTGGTTCCCCTGGCTGAGGGTCATTCACGAGATCCTTCATCGAGGTGTTGACTTCATTCTTTTTTGCACTTCAATCACAAACACTTCTGAAAATTCACTGGCCAAACCTCAACTTCTTGAAACTTATATAATGCAGACAGCCTCTGTCACACTCTGGGAATGACATTTAAATGCAAATTGAATTCCTTCTTTCATGGGATAGCCAGTTGTCTATGTCACAGGATGTAAAAAGAATTCATCATGCTTGATTGTGTAATACGGCTGTCCTATATTATACTTTAATGAACAAAAATTGGCTTTCAAATTCCATCTGTCGCTATTCACGTAAGTCCACAATCTTCGTTATTAAAATTTAAAAGTGCATGAGGAATTTGCGAAATTCTTATAGGCAGCCTGCTAGAGAATGTGGGAACAGTCTAGACTGGGGACCCCTTTTGTTATACGCTGCCCAACAATAAATGAAGAGAAGGGCTGACCCAGATGGGGAAACGAGAGTGGAGAGAATAGGAGCCATGGGTCCAAGAGCACTCATAAGCAAGAGCTTGGATCAGTTACTGGATTAATTAATCAGGAAGATGAATGCTGTCTTTGCATATTTATGAAGACTGAGCTGTTACCAGCTCAATGAAGCTGTGCTATGGGAAAAGGCAGAGACTGTGCAGAAATAGTCACCACTGATTTGGAAACTGTTTCATTTCCTGAGCTAATAACCAAACTCTTTTCTGAGAGAGGAACAAAAACTGTTATTCTGGGATGGGAAAACATCCATGGATCATCTGATACAAGCAGCAGCTGTAACCAAACCACTGGTATTGTCACCCTCTTTGGGAGTCCCATTTATTCATGGTAGAGAAGGTTTCAGTTTTCCATGGCTCTTGATAACTCTGGCAGTTAGAGTTGCCAGTAGCGTAAGTTAAGACTGTTTATTAAGGGTTTTGTGGCAGGGTGCAGACATTGATAGACAAAGTTGGTCAGAAAGGGGAAGAACACACAGGAAAACATGGCATGTATTCCACTTTATGTGGATTTAGGTTTGTGTCCTCATCTTCACCTCGGCTCTCAAGAGATATGCATGAGCATGGGCGTGTGCGTTGTGCACACACACATACACATACACACACGTCAGCCACTATATTCTTCCACTAGACTTCCAATTTTCCCCTCCTTAATGGAACCACTAAGAATATTTTGAAAATTTTTTTTTTTTTTTTTT
>NW_012112697.1:4863730-4972241 GCF_000951035.1 Colobus angolensis palliatus
TTTTTTTTTTTTTTTTGGTGTTTTATCCACGGCATGACTAACTTTCTTAGTGTGGGTAGGTAATATTTAACAAACAGTCTGCAACATTGCTATTATTCTGTTTTAATTTTTGTTTCTCCTGTTTTTCTATTCCTATATATGGGAGTTATTTTTCTTTTTTTTTTTTTAATTGTAACATCATTTTAGATTTTGCCTTGTTCATTCCCCACCAAAAGTCAGTCCTTCAGTTTTCAAAGTCATCATCATCTCTGGAGGGTCAAGAGCTAGGACTAAATCAGATCAGGGTCATCACTGGCTGCCATTAACCCCTCTGATATATCCATCTGCTTTTCTAATGAGCCCAGAGGCCTGACGACTCACCAAAGCCTCAGGCTTGGTCTACTGGGAGGATGAGGGTAATGGGGTGCTTTTAAGTTCGACTTTCTTGTTTTCTCCTAATATCCATCCCAGTTAATTTATGAAAGATCATTGACTCTGTCTGCCAATTTCTGGCACCCACACGATTGTCACCACATCTGGATAATGAATCTGCAGACAGCCATGCATCCCTCAGTCAGCACAGGGCAAGATTGCCAGGTGGGAACTTTGTAGTTTACAAAATGCTTTCATGTCCATGACCTCCCTCGAACTTACAAAGATTTTGGAATGGGAAAGGCAGTTACGACTAGACTTACTTTATAGACTTCAGAACTAATATTCAGAGAGGACAAGTGACGTGCCTGAAATGACTTAGATAGTAACTAGCAGAGCAGGACTTGAAGGTCTAGGACTCCTTCCATTACGTCATGGCTTTTGGGGCAAGGCCTATCTCTTATTTTTTTTTTTTTTTTTTTAGGGATTTTATTTTTATTTTTATTTTTATTTTTTATTTTATTTTATTTATTTTTTAAATTATACTTTAAGTTCTAGGATACATGTGCATAACGTGCAGGTTTGTTACATATGTGTACTTGTGCCATGTTGGTGTGCTGCACCCATCAACTCGTCAGTACCCATCAACCCGTCATTTACATCAGGTATAACTCCCAATGCAATCCCTCCCCACCCACTCCCCGTGATAGGCCCCAGTGTGTGACGTTCCCCTTCCCGAGTCCAAGTGATCTCACTGTTCAGTTCCCACCTATGAGTGAGAACATGTGGTGTTTGGTTTTCTGTTCTTGCAATAGTTTGCTGAGAATGATGGTTTCCAGCTGCATCCATGTCCCTTCAAAGGACTCAAACTCATCCTTTTTTATGGCTGCATAGTATCCCATGGTGTATATGTGCCACATTTTCTTAATCCAGTCTGTCAAATCTTTGTATTCTCAGTGCCTTTTACAGCATCTGGACCCAGAAATATTCAAATAACACTGACTGGATGAATAAATGAATGAATGAAAGATTCCTCCGATAACCCAGGGTTTCCCCTTAAGGTGCCTACAGAAACCTTAAACTTTTCAAAATGTACTTTCATAAACCATAAAGCACCACAGAAAGGAAATTATGTATTGTGATTCTTCTTCCTTTTCCTCTAGGCCGAAGAGAGACCAGGGCCCACAGGGTGCCTGTTTGTGCAGAAGTACATTCTCCCAGAAGTTAACACTCCCATTCTTGCCGTTGCCTTTGCCCATCAGTGCTGGGCTGGTCCCTTTAACTCAGTTGTGGAGAGTGGCTCAGTAAATGAATCTTTCTCTAGAGTGCTTTGCTCATCTTTTCATCTCAGTTCTTGATGACCCTCTCCCTAGTGACTTAACTATTTATTTTTTCTGTTAATGAGGGAAGACCATGAGTCTTGGGACTCCCATTGGGTTTCACTTAAAAGACAGGCCTAGTGCTCAGCCTCATGTGAGACAGGGCTGTGTTCAGTAAGTTATAAGCAGCTCCATTAATCAGGCTGTTAGAGGCCTCCTGTGGCCTCGAGGCTTTCCTGGGCGTGAAGTGTTATTTAAAGATAAGAAAATGTGGAGGAGGCTGGTCTTTGGACCTGTGGACTGCAAATTCCATTCTGAGTTCCCCTACTAAATAATGCTGGGATTTGGTCAAGTCCTTGATCCTGTTTCTCCACCTTTAAACTGGAACTAACCTCACTTGCCCTGCATTACTTCCCAAAGTGAGTTGTAAGGATGACCTACTTTATGATGACAACTATAAATGGGATGGAAATAAGGATGAATTTCTCAGGAAGTGTGGCCAAGGCGCTATTACAGAGACTATCCCCCTTCACGTCTAGTCTAGCTGGATAATACAGAACTGAAGATTTTCCTCTCTGTGCCCACACAGGTATGTGACATAGCTGATATGGCCTTGAATGCCCAGTGTCTGGGGATACGTGCTCACATGAATGAAGGAATGAGTTCTCGCATCTTCCTCTCCGTTTCTGTAACGGGGATACTGTAATTATCAGAGGAAAATTCTTATATGGGCTTAAACATTTCCTTCTTCTCGTCTAGGTCATCTTGTCTGGGCATTTCGCAAATCCTTCCTCAGTTTTCCAGAAAAAGAAAAGAGAAGCAGATGTGTCTCAACCACTTCCCTCCAGACTCAAAGAGGTAGTCCACCGTGAATTTCCCCTTTGTTTAGTGCTTGATGTTTTTTTGTTTGTTTGTTTCTGCTTTCCAGACTTTTGTTCTCGTCTCTAAGATTTAATTTTATCTGAAATTGTCATCTTCACCATGGGTGAGCCCTGATGACCTGCTTACAGATATGTCACACTCTCCCTGCAAATCTGGAAGCCTCACCCCTTCCTTCCTCTGTGCTGGTGAGCTCTAACTTGTTCACCATCATATCCTCAGTGCCTGGTATGGAGAAAGTGCTCACTGAATAGCACTAAAGATGTCAAATAAATAAATGGAGGGGGCTGAGGGCTTTCAGTGGCCCTACAGTAGTTGGCACAATCTGCTCTCGAACAAAAATCAAATATAATATTTGATGAATCAGTCAGAGAACATATTAGTAAGTGAATCACGATTTCACTGGTGGCCACCTCAATGGCCACTCCGAGTTCAACCTCCCATGAAACCTTCCTGATAACTCTAGCCAACCATGGTCTTTCCCTTCTTAACCACTCTTGTGTTTATTGAGTTTTATTTTTTATATTTTTGAGGCAGGGTCTTGCTTTGTCGCCCAGGCTGGAATGCAGTGATGCAATCTTGGCTCACTGCAACCTCTGCCTCCCAGATTCAAGCAATTCTCGTGCTTCAGCTTCCCAAGTAGCTGGGATTACAGGCATGCACCATTACACCTGGTTAATTTTTGTATTTTTTGTAGAGACAGGGTTTCGCCATGTTGCCAGGCTGGTCTTGAACTCCTGGCCTCAAGCAATCCGCCTGCCTCGGCCTTCCAAAGTGCTGAGATTTTAGATAAGAGCCACTGTGCCTGGCCTATTGAATGTTTTTGTGAGTTATCACAATGTTATTCATTCTGCAATGTATTGTCTATTAATATTTGCATGTCTGTGCCTCCCTACCCTTGATTATAAGTTCCATCCAGGGGCTAATTCAGATTTTGGAGGGTTTGAAGCCTATACAGTTCTGGGGGGATAAAAGGATAGTGCATCTCTAATTGTATGCATTACAGTATCAAGTATTTTCCTAACAGAAAACAACTGTGCCTTTGCCTGGGTATTGGAAAGATCAAATCCTCTTGCTACATTTGTACACACCTGATCCTTGACTGGAAGAATTTTTGACAGTGTAGCTTCTGGCTCCACTCTCTTTTCACCTTAGATCTTCTCAGCCAGGTGCTTCCAGTTCCAGAACCCTATGGCACGGTCACAGCATGAGTCAATCTAGGATCCTGGGTGTTTGTGTCTGCTGCTCTTTACATTTTGTCCCAGGGCCACATCAGACACAACAAGGGTCTGGTGTCTCCTTTTGACAGGTGTTTCTCTCCGGCTCTCCCCTTGACAGTTAGTCACTGATGGTATAGTCTTGTTGGCAGTCCTTGGATTTGCATTTTCAGGAAGTTCAAAACAGAATAAAATCTGCTTTTAAACTTTCTTCCAACCAGACATAGTCCATATTTACTAATTGGACATAAAGTAAGATATACTTTCCCTCTGTAGGCAAGAGAGTGGGTAATTAAACCTGGTACCCATAGCTTCTGTTCCTAGGCCCTTGTGCGAGTATTATAATTAGTCTTTTCCTTGTTGAACTTGAGTCGGATGTTCTAGCAAGATAAGTCCAGTTCTACAGGTTGGATGAATATAAGTCATTGATAGCAGAGGGGCGGGTGTGGAAGGATGGAGTGCTACAAAGAACAGATGGTGTTGGGAGAAACTGGAGGTTGTGTTATCTTGATTAAGACATTAGATGTGAGTTGGACAGACCTAAGTCCTGCCTTTTAAAACCTGGGTGATTTGAGGCAAGTCATGTATGCTTTCTGAGCCTTAGTTCTTCATTGGTGAAACGAAGAGAATAACCCCACGAGGATGGGAGGATTCATGAGCATAAAGCTCTTAGCACAGACACATCTAGTAAGCGTTTCAGAAATGTTAGATATCATTTCTTTACTTCCAATATTTCTCTCTTCTAGGTCTGTCTAGATATCTAGATATCTGATGTCTTTGGTTGTGTTCACCTTCTCCCAGAATTCAACCTCTTTAGCTGTTTTCTAAAGACAGCTCTTTTTGACCTCTGGGGCCAGAGCTTAGACATTTTCTCCTCCTACTTGCCTAAAAGAAGTGTCTTGTAGCTAATAACCCCTCCCATTCATTTAGCAGTCTGTGATTTACAGTCTTCAAAACGCCCCATGGGGGGCTGCGTCACCTTGCGCTCGCTCGCTGGCCTCTGCCTTCCTGTCCTTGCTCCTCAAGCTCCTGCTCAGCAAGGAGGCTCCATGCTGGGGGCTCCTGGTCTGTGAGACTCCCCCATGCTGACCCTTGACTCCTCATTCAGACCTTACCACTGGGGTTACTTCAGAGAGACCTTGAGCTTCCACCTCCTAGTCACTCTGCATCATAGCACCTTATGTTACTATTTCATTGCATTTTCCACTCTCTGATATCTGACTTATTATTATCATCTAACTTCTCACCTTAGAGTAGAAGCTTTGTAAGGGCAGCAATTTTGCCTACTTTGTCTCCTCAGGATGTGCATTATCAGCAGGGGCAGTAGCACCCTTAAAGGGGCAAAAGTTGGTTCTTGAGGGGCCAAAACCATCTTCCTTTTTAAAAAAAAGTTTAAAAAATTTTTGGCTGGATGCAGTGGCTCACGCCTGTAATCCCAGCACTTTGAAAGGCCAAAGCTGGTGGATCACTTTGAGCTCAGGAGTTCGAGGCCAGCCTGGGCAACATTGCAAAACCCTGTCTCTACAAAAAATGTAAAAATAGCCAAGGGTGGTGGCTTGCTTCTGTGGTCCCAGCTACTCAGGAGGCTGAAGCTAGAGAATCGCTTGAACCTGGGAGGCAGAGGTTACAGTGAGCCGAGGTCATGCCACTGCACTCTAGCCTGGGCAACAGAGTGACACCCTACCTCAAAAAAATTAATTATTATGGCTCCATGATAATTGTATATATTACTCTTTTATGTATAAAGCACAAAAACAACACGCAAATAGGTATATAGTATATATATGGTATTAGCATTTGGGACATAATGAAGACAAAAATATTTTAAAAGGCTCCTTAGGATAATGAAGAAAAAAAAAAAAGGTTGAGTACTCTGTCTAGTCCTGAGCATATAGTAGATTCATCAATAACATCTTTTAATGATTAAACATACCCTTTAATAGCTGCAAAAACTGAAGTTCAGAGAGGTGAAGTAGCTAGCCTCCGGGCATAAGGTTAATAGACAGTAGAACTGAGTCTCCAACCTCTGTTTCCCCTGAGTCTCATGATTTTTATTCTAAGCTACCCAGTAAATGCTCCATATGTGCTTTTTGAATTGACTTGAACATATTAGACATTCCCACAAGAGGAAGCAAAGAAAAATTGTATTTTCTAAGTGACACAACAAATGATCTCAGAAAGTCATTCTCTTCAGAAGAGTCCAGCTAATCTTCTTTCTCAGGGGGCATTAATGATGGGTTATACATGGCTTACCCTTAAAATGAGAGTCAGTTTCATCTCCTGCTCTCAATAAAATAAGAAAAGGTGAGTAATGTTTTTAGTGTCTTAGTAATTGTTTCACAGCATCTCTGAGCAAAAGAAAGAACTCACAGTTCCATTTATGAAGTAGCCAGGTTGAAATAGCTTAGTAAGAATTTATATACAAACAATTTAGTGCCTGTTGGACACTGCAGTTTCTCATGCCTTGGAATTTGATCAGACACCATCACTCTCATTTCTTGTTCCACACTGATTTTTTAGGCGTACTTGCCTTTCATCGCAGCCATGGCTGGAAACCCAGCTTTGAAGAGATTTGATGTCATTGGAAGAAATATAATAACCTAATTTTGAAACTATGAACTACCTCAAGTTAGTAGTTTGTATGGTGTCTGACAAATGTTGCTGTGATTCCTTTGAAAATCAAAAACATCCTGAGCCACTCCTTTGAGTTCACTGTACACCCTGAGGTGCCCAGTGCAGTTTGAAAACTGGCAGGGGAGCAAGGCAAGGTACAATGCTGATGTGAGGTAGAGCAGTGGCAGAGGAGTTAAAAAGAAGTTAAAAAGAAGGGAAATTTTGAAAAATATTTACAAGTGAAAAGTTGGGGCAGGGAGAACTGGTCCAAAAATGCTGAATGAACAGGATGTGGAGATGGAGGAAAGAAGTTTGGGAGATGGAGTTTGAACCGGGTGACTGGCCAACTCCAATGTAGTAGGCAGCTCTTAGCTCCACCTCCACTTTCTTGAGAACAACACCCATCCTCCACATAGGAATGGGCCCCTGCAGCCATATTAATCTCATGTGACTCATCTCTCTGGCAGAAGATAATTGGACCAAGGGATCTGTTGCATTTGAGTCAGCCTAAACCAATCAGATTCTCTCCAAAGAATCTGCAGTTAAGACTTGTTTGAGTTTTCTATGGTTGCTTCAGGAAATGACCACTAACTGGCTGGTTCAAACAACAGAAATTTATTCTCTGATAGTTCTGGAGGCCAGAAGTCCATACTCAAGGTGTCAGCATAGCTGCACTCCCTCTGGAAGCTCTAGGGGAAAGCCCTTCTAAGATAGGAGGCCAGACTCAAGTCTGGAGGCAGAACTCCACTCTGGGGGTGGCGCTTGGATACCAGAAAAAATGGAAGGCTAGCTAAAACAGGGACACAGAAGCACCTTTCCATAAGACATGCCCATCAGTGTGCCATGTCAGTTTACCCTTGCCATGGCAACACCTGTAAGTTACTGCCCCTTTCCATGGCAACAAACCAATGATCTGAAGTTACCACCCTTTTTCTAAAATTTTTGCATAACCTGCCCCTTAATTTTCATATAATTTAAAGTGGGTATAACTATGATTGCAGAACTGCCCTGGAGCTGCTACTCTGGCCACACTGCCTGTGGGGTAGTCCTGCTCTGCAAGGAGCAGTACCTTTGCTGAACACTGCTACTTCAGTGAAAGCTGCTGTCTAACACCACCTCCTCATCCTTTAATTCTTTCCTGGGTGAAGCCAAGAATCCTCCCGGGCTAAGCCCCAATTTTGGGCTTGCCTGCCCTGCATCACTTCCTTGCCTCTTCCAGCTTGTGGCTGTTGGTGTTCCTTGGCTCCTGTGGCTGCACTTCTCCAATCTCTGACTCTGAGATCGCATTGCTTCCTCCTTATTATGTGTTTGTCTTCTCTTATTCGGTCTCTTACAAGGTCACTGGATTTAGGGCCCACCAAGTAAGTAATTCAGAATGATCTCATCTCAAGATCCTTATCCTAATTACATCTGCAAAGACCCATTTTCTGAATAAAGTAACATTCAGTCTTGGTATCAGGCTGTAGACATCTTTCTTGGGGCCACTGTTCAATCCACTGTACTTAGAGATGCATGTGAGAAGACAGATATGTGGGGGACTGGGATGACTATTTTGCAAGATTTAGGTAGAGAAGCAGAGAAACACAGTTCTAAGGTGAAGGAGAAAAGTGATGTAGAGAGAGAAGCAAGAATAAAGGGACATTTGAGTGCAAAGAGAGACCAAGAGACAAACTCTACTTTGGTTCTGTTTAACTTTCCAGTTCTTAGTATCAGTCTCTCAGGAAGCCCAGCCATTTTCACGTTCCACAATTTACTTGAATTTTTCAGCAAATTTTTCCATTTGCTGGTTTGAGTGGGTTTCTGTAATTTATAACAATTTGACTAAGACAAAATAGAACAGCTGGACGAGTAGGGAAGTTGGTGAACCTTCAATCTTCTTAAGACTGTAATTAACGCCACAGAAACATCAACAGAAAATTCTGATAGTGGCTACTCACAAAATAAGGATGAGTAAAAAAATTTTTTTTGTTTTACACAAAACAGAAGTTGTTTGTTTCTAGAAATAATATTGCCAGAAATCATATCACATGAGAAGCTGCTGAAGATGCTTGGGAAGTTTACCCCAAAAAACAAAGGGCCGTGATGGATGGTTTTTGAACTTGAAGTACCGTCATATATAAGAATAATTAGATGCTTTATTGGGAGTCACATTCTGGGTTAATTTAGGAAGACGTTTCCAAAAATTTTAGCAGTTCAAAAATGAAGCAGCCAGGTGCCTGATCTTAGATTTGAGAAAGTGTAAGAAGTAAGCATCCTAAAAAAAGACCATGAGGCCCTTGAGGTCAGGGACTGTGTCTTGTTCATCTTGGTATTCTCAGTACCTAACACAGGGTCTAGTGCTTAGCAGGTTCTCTGTCAATGCTTGCTTAATAAATGAAAGAATTAAGAGCAGAAGTTTTAAGTTTAACAGAGGCTGAGTGACTATTTGGGGTGATGTCAAAGAGATAGAAGACTGGACTGAAGAATAATGATTATTAATAATAATGACAGCTTTCATTTGTTAAGACTTTGGTTTGTGTTATCTTATTGATTGATTGATTGAGGCAGGGTCTGGCTCTGTTGCCCAGGCTGGAGTGCAGTGGTGTGATCTTGGCTCACTGAAACTTCTACCTCCTGGGCTCAAGCAATCCTCCCACCTAAGCCTCCCAAGTAGCTGGAACTATAGGTATGCACCACCACACCCGGCTTATCTTTGTATTTTTTGTAGAGACAGAGTTTTGCCATGTTGCTCAGGCTGGTCTTGAATCCCTGAGCTCAAGCCATCTGCCCACCTCAGCCTCCCAAAGTGCTAGGATTACAGGTGTGAGCCACCGTGCCCCGCCATTATCACCTTATTTAATCTTCAAGAATCTTATATGGTAGTTGCCCCTGTTTTACAGAAGTGGGAACTGCAGCACAGGGAGGTTAAGTAGCAAACTCTATGCAGGCTTTGTCGTGGCAGAATTTGAGCCATCTCCTAAGTCAGAAAAATTATTGCACATGTATTGAGCAACTACTATGTTCTAAGAGTTTTATACACATTGATCTCTAAGGTGTTTCACAATGATGAGTCTATGATTTCTTGATACCTGCCACCCATGTTCTTGCCCAGGACCCTCCTCTGCCTGGGTAAGTCAGAGGCTTGGGGCCCTCAGCGTAACCAGCTTCTTTTACCATTCTGAAGTCTGAAGAAGCTCAGTTTTCACTGCTCATTGACTCAATTATCTGCTCACACCTTAGAAAAAACAAGGCACTGGCCTCATCTCTGCAACTCAATCCAAGTATGTTGTTCCTTAGGAGTCAGGCATCTCTCATTAAGAATGGAGAAGTCTTCATCCTTTCAGTTAGCCTCTTTAATTTAGGGGAAATGTAAGTTAACAACAACAAAAAAAGATTTTCAAATCTGATTTACTCTGTAATAGTATAATTAACCTTCAGTGGGCTATCCATTTCTAGCTGAGTGACTTTTTTGTTTTCGTGTTGCTTTTCCTGGGAAGGCTGCATGCCTGTCTGCCTGTCTATCTGACACTAAGAACATACCAGCCCTCCATCATTAGGAAGTTGCTGCGAACAGCCTCAGAAGAGCAGCCCCATAGCTGCTGGACGCTGGTCTCTGCAGCCTCAGCACCCCTAACCCCCTGGGGATGGGAGATTAAACATTGATCTTAGGTCTGAGGTGCAGGTGCTATATGACTTTAGATAATCCATATTCTTCCCTGAAATAATATGCACTTTAATATTTAACTTTATATATCTTCTACTGTTCTGTATACTTCAAGATGAATACACGTTTCTGTCTTTATTTATAGCCTCTTTCATATTTTTAGGAAGCCCTTGAGCCAAACAAGCATGACTTGTGGGTAGCAGTCATAAAGCAACTTAATATTTGTCTTCTAGTCTCTCTTTAAATTTCCTCTGTGTGGCCAATTATTTCCCTGCCCATGGGTAAACTCAGTTAGGTGCTGAGACTTTTATGGACCTTTGTAGGTGTTAAAACACAGCCTCAATACAATTGCTCAAATGTTCTGTCTAAGGTGATAATCAAAACTGTTAAAAGTTGCAGCTTCTCTCCTCTTTTATTTTAGGCCTGCTGCAGACAAGAGACCTACAGTTGGAGAATGGAAGCACAGCCACCTTCTTCTCTCTTTTCTGTTGCGTTTTTGTGGGTTCATTGACATCTCTACACCTGTACCCTCAGCTGGAGAACTGTTTCCTGGCCTCTCTGGCATTGGGGCATGGGTGGAGGAGAGGAAAGGACAATAAGAAAGTTTTTACTTTTTGGATACTGCTGTGATTAAGCTGATACATCCTCTGGTGGAGCACTTTCAAGAGTCTTTCAAGATAACTTACCCTCATTGATGGAAATCCGTATCCTGCAGTTCTCTTACTGGGGCATCTTTCTTTTGGCTGGTTCTTTGCTTTTTCTTGACCCCTGGGTAACTAGCAATACCCTCAGTATGTTAGTCAGTTTGTGCTGGTGTAACTTTTGTACTCAAAACTGGGTGATTTATAAAGAACAGAAATTTATTTTTCATGGTTCTGGAGGCTGGGAAGTCCAAGATCAAGGCAACAACAGTTTTTTTGTTTGGTGAGTGGGCAGTCTCTACTTCCAAGATGGCACCTTGAATGCTGCATCCTCTAGAGGGGAGGAACACTGTGTCTTCACATGGCAGAAGGCAGAAGAGTAAGAGGTGTGAACTCCCTCTGTCAAGCCCTTTTGTAAGGTCATGAATCCCATTCATGCAGGAGAAGCCCTCATGACCTAATCACCTCTTTAAGGCCTCACCTGTTAATAGTTACCACATTGGCCATTGAATTTCAACACATGAATTTGGAGGAGACACTTTCAAACCATAGCACTCAGTTTCCCTTTTCTGAGACCTCTTTATCTAACAAGATGGAAAGGGTCTAAAATGACCCTGTACACTCTCTTGAGTGAACTTCATCTCCTTCATAGAAAGCACTCACACATCTTTTATCTATAAATCCTACGGGAAGAAGGAGGGTTGTTCCTAAACAAACAGTTCTTCCTTTGCTCTGCTGTCTGCTGACTAGTGAGCATATCTCTTGCCCTTTAGAATTTCCAGGTGGGATTCAGACACAAGCCCACTGTGCCCTCTGAACTGCAGGTGCCACATATTAAACATCCAGTGGCTTCCTCAAAGCCCTTTTCTTTTGACTGGAGATTTGAAGGTGGGACTCACAGCTCAGCTCTTTTTGAAGCAATCCTTCATGAAGATCTTTTTTAGAAATCCTCTTCAATCCCCCACTCCTGACCACCCCCCACCCCCGCTTGGTTGTTTTTGTTTTTTTTGAGATGGTGTTTTGCTCTTGTCACCCAGGCTGGAGTGCAATGGCATGATCCCGGCTCACAGCAACTTCCGCCTCCTGGGTTCAAGCTATTCTCCTGCCTCATCCTCCCAAGTGAGCTGGGATTACAGGCGCCCCCCACAATGACCAGCTAATTTTCTGTATTTTTAGTAGAATGGGATTTCACCATGTTGGCCAGGCTGGTTTCGAACTCCTGACCCCAGGTGATCCACCCGCCTCAGCCTCCCAAAGTGTTGGGATTACAGGCGTGAGTCACTGCACTCGGCCTTCTCCTGAGCCTTTTATACACTCAATGTGCAGAAGATTTAAGAGTTGCCTAACTTGTTTTATTTTTAAATTCTTTATTTGAAATTCGCTATTTATCATGCCTCTACTAAAATGTCTCCTTTAACATCTGTAACAAGAGTTCACTTGTTTATTCAAATAGCATTAAGCTCCCACTAGACCAGCACAGTCTACTAGCAATATAATACAAGGTGCTTATGTAATTTAACACTTTCTAGCAGGCAGATTTTAAAAAAGAAAAAAACAGGTGAAATGAGTTTTAATAATATATCTTATTTAACATATCTGAAGCATTATCATTTTAATATGAAATCAATTTAAAAATACTAATGAGATATTCTACATTCTTGTTTTGCACTAGGTCTTTGAAATTTGGAGTCTACACTTACTCCACATTCCATTTAGGACCAGCCACATATTCAGTGATCAATGGCCACAAATGACTAGAGGCAACTGTAGTGGACAGTACAGTAGTAGACTGTAAGTTCTGTAGGCAAAGTTGGTGTCTGTCTTGTTCATTGTTATAAACAACAGTGTTTGGCATAGAGTAGGTATTCAGTATTTGTGAATCTGAACTGAAAAATAATTGAAAGAATGAAGAAATTACCAAGGGAATCCTTCAATGTCTCCCCATAGTACTTACAGTCTAAATTATTCAATTCTGCTCGCAATTAGTTGGCGCACACAGTTTGTAATTAAATTATTCCACAAGCATTTAAGCTTCACAAAGGTGGAAGTGTCTTCATCTTGTTATCTATTGTATCTCCCAGTCAACCACAGTTCCTAGTATTGTGATGTGTAGATTCATGCAATCAACACATATTTATTTAGTGTCCATGCCGGCCAGTCACTATTTTAGGTGCTGGGGGTACCGTAAGGGAGACACAGTCTCTGTTCTCATGGAGCTCACAGACAAAAAGTTACAAGAGCTTTGATGGAAATAAATAAGGTGACATGAGAGGGTGTGATGGAGGACGGAGGAGCAAGGAAGTACGGAGGAGAAGGAGACAGTATTGTGAAGAGCCAGGGAAGGGCAATCTGAGTGTGTCTCTTTGAGGCAGTCACATTGACTTTTCATTTTCTTGAATGCTCCAAAATCATTTCTGCCTGTAACTTTGTTTCTTTTTCTTGTGCTGCCCACCCTCTCCCTTGCTCTTCTTTTTTTTTTTTTTTTTTTTTTTTTTTTTTTTTTTTTTGAGACGGAGTCTTGCTCAGTCGCCCAGGCTGGAGTGCAGTGGCCAGATCTCAGCTCACTGCAAGCTCCGCCTCCCGGGTTTACGCCATTCTCCTGCCTCAGCCTCCCGAGTAGCTGGGACCACAGGCGCCCGCCACCTCGCCCGGCTAGTTTTTTGTAGTTTTTAGTAGAGATGGGGTTTCACCATGTTAGCCAGGATGGTCTCGATGTCCTGACCTCGTGATCCGCCCGTCTCGGCCTCCCAAAGTGCTGGGATTACAGGCTTGAGCCACCGCGCCCGGCCACCCTTGCTCTTCTATAGCTGGTATCTTCCCACGTCTCAGCTCAAACGCAATCCTCTCCTTAAAGACACCCTCCCTAACCACCTGTCTACTGGGCTCATCACCCTTGGCACTTCCTATCACATCCTGACATTTTGTTTAGTACCACAATCTGAAATGATCTTGTTATGCATCTGTTGTCTCCCACATCAGAAGTAAAGCTCTAAGAAATTGCCTTGACAACTACTATCTTTCAATGCTTAGAAAAGTGTCCCTATGACAAATATATGACCCAAAATTAGTGATCAATTTTATTAAATGAATGAATGACTGAAGGTCAAGAGTTAAAGTCTTTGGTCGATGTCTCAAGTCATGATTTGAATAAACGTAAATGAAGTCTAGGAAGAACCACACTCTATTTGTCTGGTTTCTCTGAGAAGGAAGATGGGGTTAATGGATGTGGGATTTATACTCTTGCGCCGTCTTGGGCATCGGGCAACCTGAGTTTTGGTTCCAGCTCCTTTGAGAATCTACAGCTGTGGACCATCTGACCTGGTAAATGGCCACAAACTTTTGCTTATAACTTAAGGGGGTTCGTGGACCTCCTGAAGAGGTCAAAGGACCACAGGTTAAAAGTTCCTGTAGAGATAAGAGATTCCCACAGCAACACTGGGAGGCAGAAGGCAGGTGTTCAATGAGATAATGCACGAAGCATCGTTAAAGAACTAGGCCCAGCGAAGTGTGGCTTTGGGGAGAGGTGGTGTCGGAAGAATCCTTGGAAACCAAATTCTTTTGCACCCAGCAGCTGGGGCGGCGGTTGCTATGAACGCTTGCCTCCTCCAATCATCGCGCGGCTTGCTAAACTGTGCGGCTCCGTGGTTACCGTGGCAACGGACGGCAACAGCTCCTGCCGCGCAGCGGGAGCGCGGGCGGCTTCAAGCTAAGTATGGCGCTCCTCAGCGGCGGCGGGGTCTGTGAGTTGGACGCGGGGTCTTGGTGGGGAATGGAAGTAGAATAAACGTGGGACCCGGAGTACACCAAGGTCAGAGGTCCTCGCAGAGATTGTGGGGTTAAAGTGTGGGGGACATGGGGACTGACCGGGGCGTCCCCTCTTCTCGTCCTCGCCCTGCGTCTCAGGGGTTCTCCAGACTTTGCAGACCCCTCCCCTCCTCAGCCTTCCCTAGCCACTTCTCACTCCCATGAAAGTTAGGGACCTCGGATTTTTGTTCTTGGGATTCCCCTGCCAGATAGGTAGCCTGAAGGGCGGAAGGCCTGAGGTGCTGCCTTGCTTCCAACTTCGAATTAGCCCTAGGCCTTGGACAAATCATTTCCCGTCTTACCTGGGAATATGGTAAAATTCACCTCTTTTAGGTGTACAGTTCCAAGAGTTTTGAAAATATAAAATTCTGTACTGTATTAGTCTGTTATCATTCTGCTAATAAAGACATATCTGACGCTGGGTAATTACAAAGGTAAGAGGTTTAATTGACTCACAGTTCCACATGGCTGGGGAGTCCTCACAATCATGGTGGAAGGCAGAGGAGGAGCAAAGTGATGTCTTACATGGCGGCAGGCAAGAGAGCATGTGCAGGGCAACCTCCCCTTTATAAAACCATCAAATCTCGTGAGATTAGTCACTATCATGAGAACAACCCAGGAAAACCCACCCCCATGATTAAGTTACCCTCCATGGGGTCCCTCCCATGACACATGGGGATTATGGGAGTTACAATTCAAAATGATATTTGGGTGGGGACACAGCCAAACCATATCATGTACTTTACACAATAAGTATGTAGAATGATTCCATTAGCTCAGAAAGTTTCTCTTGTACCTCATGGTAGTCAATACCTCTTCCCCACTTCCAGCCCATAGCAACTAATGAAATGACCTGTTTTCTGATTCTACATTATCCAGAATGTCACATAAATGGAATTATGACATACATAGCACTTTTTGTCTAGCTTGTTATACTTAGCATATTGCTTTTGAGATTTAACCATGTTATTGTATGTAACAGTAGCTCATTTCTTTTCATTGCTGTGTACTATTCTATTGAATGGATATACCATCAGCAGATGGACATTAGGATTGCTTCCAGTATTTGGTAATTATGAATAAGTAGAACTGTTATAAATATTCCCATACAGGCATTTGTATGGGCATATGTTATTATTTTGATAAATAACTGGGAGTAGGATTGATAGGTTATATGGTAAGTATTTTACAAGAAACTGCCAAATTGCACTCTTGTTAGCAGGTGATCATTTTGTTAAGTTTAGTTATTCTTATAGCTGTGTAGTGATATCTCATTCTACTCTTAATTTGCATTTCCCAGTGATTAATGATGTTGAATAATGAGCTTATTTGTTACTGTATCTTTGGTGAAGAAGTTTGGTGAACCTGGTGAAGTTTCTGTTTGTATCTTTTGCCCATATCATTCATATATATATATATGTCATAATTCCATTTATGTGACATTCTGGATAATGTAGAATATATATATATATATATGAGAGAGAAAAGTCAGATATTTAATTTGCAAATACTTTCTCCCAGTATGTGACACATCTTTCCTTTTTAAAACATTTTGTTACTGAAATGCCAGGGGTTTGATCTAGATCTCATTGTTTACAGCACAGAAAGCCAATCAGTGGAACAAAGAGTACTACTAGGGAAGAAGGCTTTATTTGGGTGCTGCAGCTGTGGAGATGGGAGAGAGTCTCAAATTGTCTCTGTCTAACTGACTAAAATTGGAGATTCAAATACCAGGGAAAGAATGTAGAAAACAGGAATTAGGGAGGGGTAAGGAAGAGGAATTTGGTCTCTCACTGTCTGGATGCAGTGATCTGGGTGAGTTTTAGTTCCTTTATACTACCTGGGAGGCCCAAGGGTCAGTTTTCTAAGAAAGGAACTCAGATAAGATAAATTTCAGTTTCAAGCTTAAGACCAAGAGGGCCAATTTCTGTTTATTTACAAAGACCATAAACATCAGTTCTAGGAGGAAATTGGACTGGTTTCAATTTTCTTCATAATGTCTTTGAAGTCAAAAGTTTTGATGAAGTCTAATCTTATTAATTTTTTCTTTTATGTTTTTGTGTGATATCTAAAAACCTTTGGCCTAACACAAGGTAACAAGATTTTCCTCTATTTTTTTTCTCAGCTTTGGGTTTTACATGTAGGTCTTTGGTGGATTTTGAGTTAATTTTTATGTATGACGTCAGGCAAGAGTTGAGGTGTATTTTTTTCATAAGGGTGAATGTTCCAGCCCCATTTGTTAAAGAGACTCTCCTCTCTCCACTTACCTGGGCACCTTTGTCAAAAATCAATTGACCACATATGTGTGAATACATGTTTCTGATTTATCAATGTAACAGAATATTCCAGAAAAATATGAATAATTTTTTTTCTCAAATGAACTGCCAGTCATTTTAACAGCATAAAATTGATTTCTTGATAACTTTACAGTATATTTTGAAATCTGGTAGTTCGAGTCCTTCTACTTTGTTCTTATTTTTCAAAATTGAATTGGCAACACTGGTTCATTTACCTTTCCATACAAACTTTAGAATTAAAGGTTGATATCTCCAGAAATATCTGCTGGCATTTTGATTAGATTTCACTGGAGTATAGATTAATTTGGGGAGAACTGGCATCTTAGCAATATTGAATCTTCCAATTTATGAACATGGTATACCTCCTTCGATTTAGGTCCTCTTTAATTTCTCTCAATGATGTTTTATAATTTTTAACATGCAACTTTTGCACACGTTTTATTAGTTCTGTATTTATTTTATGTTTTTTGATGTTATTGCATATGATACTGTTTTAAAATTTTCAGTTTCCAATTCTGCATTCCTTGTTTCATACCCAATCAAATGTTAAACCTCATTCAAATGTCTTGAGGGGGAGAACTGTGCTGTGTTTGTTGCAAGCCCCTCCTCCCTCTTTCTGAACCTCAGGTTCTAAGCACCAAGAGACTATAGCAGATTTCACTCTGTGTTTCATCCCACAATACCTGTGGCCAGAATCACCCCAAAATGATGGCAGGAGATTTCCCACAAGGGAGTGCCCCAGACTGTCCTGAGATGGGGCCGGTTGGGATTCCAAAGAAAGAAGGAAAGACCAAATGCCACAGTGGTCAATCCAAAGCATTTATTAGGGAAACTTACAGAGTGCTGCAGCAGTCCTCAAAATGGACAGCAAGAGAAAACAGGTGTTCTACCTAGCTATGACTACAGTGAGGGGGTCAGGGTATGAGTATTTAAGGAATTTGGCTCAGGGCCAGGACTAGTTTCTTTTTCAGTGTTGTGGGCAGCAACCTAGATACCTTTATCAGTGGCTAGGAATGTTCAAGGCCAAGGTTTGGGTGTAAGTCTGCTACGAAAAAGCTGCAACTGGCTAGATCACAGAGCAGTCAGGACACAGAAAGAAAGTAGTGGGGAACAGAGAACCCTACACTCTTTCTCATTCAACTTCAGAACTCTCATGCTGTTCCACTTCTCAGAAAATCACCCATAGGGTAATCTGGCCCTCGCTTTTTAGGTTCCTGTTAATCTTGGCAGATTTTACAACCATCAACTATTCTGTTGGTGCCTTCTCTTACCTTAAGAATCCTCTGCCTGAGCCAAGCTGGATTATCTCCTTGTGCCTAGAATTAGCAAATGTCCTGAGAGAAAAACACAACCAGTAACCTCAACTCATTGATGAGAGGCCATTTCCCTTCTGAAATTTTAGTTCTTCTAGTTCATTGTTAAAAGAAAAAACTTAGCCAAATTGGCAGAGTTTAATTTAATTAAAAAATGATTCATGAATCATTACACAGCAAAGAACAATTTGCAAATTGAGCAGCCTCTTTTTAAATAATTTTATATTTCAATCATTTTTGAAGTACAGGTGATTTTTCGTTACATGGATGAGTTCTTTAGTGGTGAATTCTGAGATTTTAGTGCACCTCTCACCTGAACAGTGTGCACTATACCCAATATGTAGTCTCTTATCTCTTACTCTACTCCTGACTTCCCCAACTGAGTTCCCAAATTCCATCACTCTGTATTTCTTTGCATCTCATAGCTTAGCTCCCACTTATAAGGGAGAACATATGGTATTTGGTTTTTCATTCCTGGGTTACTTCAGTTAGAATGATGGCTTCCAGCTGCATCCAAGTTGCTGCAAAAGACATTATTTTGTCCCTCCTTATGGTTGAGTAGTATTCCATGGTATACACATTTTACATTTTCTTTATCCACTTGTTGGTCAGTGGGCACTTGCGTTGGTTCCATATCTTTGCAATTGCAAATTGTGTTGCTATAAACATGCATGTGAATGTGTCTTTTTAATATGACGACTTCTTTTCCTTTGGGTAGATACCCAGTAGTGGGATTGCTGGATGAAATGGTAGATCTATTTTTAGTTCTTTAAGGAATCTCCCTACTGTTTTTCATAGTGGTTGTACTAATTTACATTCCTACCAATAGTGTAGAAGTACTCCCTTTTCACTACATCCCCACCAACATCTATTGTTTTCTGACTTTTTAATTATGGCCACTCTTGCAAGAGTAAGATGGGGTCTCATTGTGGTTTTAATTTGCATTTCCCTCACAAACTAGTGATGAGCATTTTTTCATGTTTGTTGGCTGTTTGTGTATTTTCTTTTGAGAAATGTCTCTTCAAGTTTTTAGCCCACTTTTTGAAGGGATTATTATTTTTTTTTCTTGCTGATTTGTTTGAGTTCCTTGTAGATTCTAGATGCTAGTCCTTTGTTGGATGCATAGCTTGCAAATACTTTCTCCTACCCTGTTTACTCTGCTTATTATTTCTTTTGCTTTGCAGAAGTTTTTTAGTTTAATTAGGACCAATTTCTTTGTTTTTGTTTTTGTCACATTTGTTTTTAGGGTCCTAGTCCTGAATTTCTGCCTAAGCCAATGCCAGAAGAGTTTTTCCAATGTTATCTTCTAGGATTTTTATGGTTTCATGTCTTAGATTTAAGTCTTTGATCCATTGGGAGTTAATGTTTTTTATAAGGTAAGAGATGGGGATCCAGTTTCATTCTTCTACATGTGGCTTGCCAGTTTCCCCAGCACCATTTATTGAATAGGGTGTCCTTTCTCCAACTGATGTCTTTATATGCTTTGTCAAATATTTGGTTGTAATTATTTGGCTTTATTTTTGGGTTCTCTATTCTGTTCTATTGGTCTATGTGCCCATTTTTATACCAGTACCATGCTGTTTTGGTAACTGTAACCTTGTAGTATAATTTGAAGTCTTGTAATGTGATGCCTCTAGATTTGTTCTTTTTGCTTAGTATTGCTTTAGCTATGTGAGCTCTTTTTTGGTTCCATGTGAATTTTAGAATTGTTCATGTTGTTCTGTGAAGAATGATATTGGTATTTTGATGGGAATTGCTTTGGGTAGTATGGTCATTTTTACAATATTGATTCTTCCCATTCATGAGCATAGGATGTGTTTCCGTTTGTTTGTGTCATCTATTATTTATTTCAGCAGTGCTTTGTAGTTTTCCTTGTAGAGGTGTTTCCCCTACTTGGTTAAGTATATTCACAGGTATTTTGTTTTATTTTATTTTTTTGCAGCTGTTGTTAAAGAAATTGAGCTCTTGATTTGATTCTCAGCATGACTGTTGGTGTATAGCAGTGCTACTGTTTTGTGTACATTAATTTTGTAACCTCATACTTTACCAAATTTGTTCATCAGATCTAGGAGCCTTTTGGATGAGTCTTTAGGGTTTTCTAGATATATAATCATATCACTGGTGAACAGCAACAGTTTGACTTCTTTTCCAATTTGGATGCCCTTTATTTCTTTCTCTTGCTGGTTGCTCCGGCTCGGACTTCCAGTATTATGTCGAATAGAAGTGGTAAAAGGGGGCAGCTTTGTCTTGTTCTAGTTCTTACAGGGAAGGCTTTCAACTTTTTCCCATTCAGTATGATGTTGGCTGTGAGTTTATTGTATATGGCTTTTATTACTTTGAGGTAAGTCCCTTCTATGCTTATTTTGTTGAGGGTTTTTACCATAAAGGGATGCTGGATTTTTTCAAATGCTTTTTCTGCATCTATTGAGATAATGTATAGTTTTTGTTTTTAATTTTGTTTATGTGATGTGTCACATTTATTGACTTGTGTATATTAAGCCATCCCTGCATTCCTGGGATGAAACCCACTTGATCATGATGTTTTATCCTTTTGGTGTGCTGTGGGCAGCCTCTTGAGCCAGAGTAGGTTCAGAAAGACTCCAGTGGAGCCATGTGGTAGAAGGTGATTTGTGGACTGAAAAAAGAAAGTGATGTACAGAAAATGGAAGTGAGATACAAAAATAGCCAGATTAGTTACAGCTCAGTGCTTGCCTTATTTGAACACAGTTTGAAAAGTTGGCCACCTTTGGCCAAAACTCAGTGATTGGCACAAGAGTAGGCTATGGTCTGTTTACAGCTTCATTTAGGTTATAGTTCACAATGTACGGAGGAGCCTTTAGGCCAAACTTAAAAAATGTAAGGAGGTAGCTTTAGGCTAAGCTTGATTTAACACTATATTTCTTCTATACCTCTCTAATGTCTTAAAATATATGATTTTTGTAATTTATCTATTTTATTTTCTAGTTGTTAAAGTAGATGCAAGGGTCCCCTACTATCAAATACATTCTTCTTATAGTTAGGTATTCTATTCATTGAGTTTTAATTTTAATTATTTTAATTTTCATTTCTTGAATTTCTTTTCCTACAGGATGTTTTTGCTGGTTCTTGTGCAGGGTGCTTTTCCCACCCTCTTAGTATGCTTGTTTATTTTGACCAAGAGCTGCTTATCTTCCTTGGAAAATTATTTATAGGAAGTATTTGATGACTAAGTTGAAGGAGAACCTCAGAGAGGCCCTCAGAGAAGGAGGGTCATCAGAGAGGGTTTGCATTTGCCTGTCCAGGAACTACCTGTCCAGGCTCATTTTAAAGTAAAAATCACACTTTGAGGCTTTTGGAGCTCACAGGTGATATGAATTTGGGCTGTACATCTCTAAGAGAGTTGGCTGTGATTCTAACCTTTCAGGTTTTTTTTCTTCTTTATACCTTTCTCTCTGTTAGGTGCCAAGGAATCTTCCCCTGCATTCAGCTGGGAATGGTGGGATAGGAAGGCTTTATTTTTGACCCAAACATTGAAAGTGTATGCCTTTGGAGTGGAGTCTCCTATCAGTCTCCCCACCTTTGATGGGCCCTGGATGTTGACCTTTCCTGGAAGCCCTACCAAGCAGCCACAAGCAGAGCTCAAGGTGTCCTTATCTAGAGGATGATCTCCTACCAAATTTGTTTCAGTGCTCTACTTACCTTTCTTGGTTCCTGTTTTCAGGTAGATGTTGGCTACGTAATTCCTTATGGTCTTGTTAGATTTTGATGTTTTTGAGAAGCTTAAAAAATACTTTAACCAGCATTTTTAGTTGTTTTCAGCAGGAGAGTTGGTTCAAACAAACCAGCATAACCTATATTAGAAAACAATGTATTACTTTGTAATCTTATTTTTTAGCACATTTACATACTCATTGTAAAAAATTAAATACCTTAGAAATGCAAACATGAAAGGCTTCTCATTACTGCACTCTCTCTCCTAGTCTGGTTCACCAGAGATAACTATTCTTAATAATTTTTGTACTGAATTATTTATTGAGAGCATCAGAGTAAATCTTACATGAAACCTGGATGTATTCGCTGTATACATGTGTGACAAAGATGGAAAAATTCAGGTTTAGCAAATGCCAGCTGAAGAATATATACATGCAGACTAGTGACTTAAATATTTTCTTTTTATGTGAAGTGTGTATTTTATTCTATATTATATCTAAAGATGTGGCAATGAATGCATGTCTGAGAAGCTTTTAGAAAATGATACTTGTATGGTGATATTTTATTTTGTGTCTTGTATACAAGGCAAAGTTAGAGTTATCTGGGGGAAGGAATACTTCTGGCTTGTGTGTGAGAATGATTTATGCAATCACAAAATAGAAGGAAGTTATTACCCTTAGTAGTTATATAGTTTCACAGGCTTCAAGAATAGTTTTGAGAATGTTTCTTCACTTTAGCAGCAAAAACGTTTAGAACATGAAAACGCTCATCAAGTTTGAAAGAAACTCTCATAGCCTGTTAGTATTGAAACCATGTTTTAATTGGTACACATTCGGGATCTGTGTAATAGATTCTTGACCCTGGATGTGTCGGCCCTCAGATTTTATGTTTATGTTAATCTTTTGGGGAATAGTGTTCATAGCCATCATCAGATTCCCAGTAGGACCTGGACCACAAAGGTTAAAGATCACTGGTTTGGGATGAGCACATTTCAGAACGCAATGGACCGAAATACGCTCAATCACAGTTACCATCATTAAAAGTGAAACGGCAACTCATTCCTGAGGGCAGACTTTTCCTTTCAAATAATTTCTTCCAAGATCTGTTTCCTCATTAACACTGCAGAAGCACTTAACATTTGGCTGCTCTTCATACAAAATGTCTTTTGTGAGGGATAGGGGCTTGAAATAAGGCAAAAATAATTGTAGGATCATTGCTGGAAGAGTTTCAGGTTGGGCAGAGAAGGAAAAGTGAGGAAAATGGACATATCATAAAATGCTTCTAATGTAATTTAATTTGAAAAACTGTGCTATCAATCTTTTAATTTATTTGGATTTAAAGTGTTTTAGTTCTCTGAATTTTTTTTTTTTTTTTTGCTTTTTTAAAATTATACTTTAAGTTCTAGGGTACGTGTGCACAATGTGCAGGTTTGTTACATATGTATACATGTGCCATGTTGGTGTGCTGCACCCATTAACTCGTCATTTACATTAGTTATATCTCCTAATGCTATCCCTCCCTGCTACCCCCCCCTACAATAGGACCCGGTGTGTGATGTTCCCCTTCCTGTGTCCAAGTGATCTCATTGTTCAATTCCCACCTATGAGTGAGAAGATGCGGTATTTGGTTTTCTGTTCTTGAGATAGTTTGCTGAGAATGATGGTTTCCAGCGGCATCCATGTCCCTACAAAGGACACGAGCTCATCCTTTTTTATGGCTGCATAGTATTCCATGGTGTATATGTGCCACATTTTCTTAATCCAATGTGTCACTGATGGACATTTGGGTTGATTCCAAGTCATTGCTATTGTGAATAGTGCTGCAATAAACATACGTGTGCATGTGTCTTTATAGCAGCATGACTTATAATCCTTGGGCTATATACCCAGTAATGGGATAGCTGAGTCAAATGGTATTTCTAGTTCTAGATCCTTGAGGAATCGCCACACTGATTTTTTAAAAGGGTCATATTTATCCCTTGAGGTGGTAGGGAGGAAAAGTAGACTTTTAAAAATTGTTCTGTGCTTGATAGAAAGGCTTGTTAGAAAGTATTGGTTCAAATAAACCAGCATATCCTATATTAGATTCTATATTCTTAAAGTGGTGATCTTCATCTTAATATGAATACCAAATCCTATACTAAATCCTATATTCTTAAAATGGTGGTCTTCATTTTAATATGAATATGAAAAAGTCAACTTGGTTGACTTTAAAGAAAAATTAGTGTGAAATGACTAGAAAAAAAGAATCTTTTGTAATTTCACTGGCAATTCATAAATTCCCCTCTTATTTTATTTTAAAATGGCATCTTCGTGCTTTAATAAGCTATCTAAAATGTCCTGAATGTAAGGTTGCTCTAATAACATTATGATCTGACTGTATCTGTGTCTGTTTTTATTTCTTTAAAGTGCTATTATAAGCCTAAGTTAAACAACTTTGCCTAATTCTGTGTTCTGTACAACTATGTTGTTGATGCTGATTTTTATTATAAACAATCCACCCAAGTATGCAGCAGTGGCTTTGAAAAATCCCTAATTAAAATAAATTTCAAGGTTAAGCTATTTTTATTGATGTCTGAAAACAATTACCAGTACTGATGACTTTTAAAATAATAACAGTGTGGGAAGCATATTTCAAAACCAGGAAAGCAGAAATTTGTGTTTATGAAAGCCAAAAAGTAGTCTTGCAATGCTTTGGAATATGCCTGGTAATTAATTATGGATGATGTGTATCATAGGAAACCTCAAAGATTTTGGTGGGAGATGGAAGCAAAGGGGCCTTATGCGTTTCATTTCTGATATAATCCCTTCACTCCTAGAGGGAATTATGATTTAATAAAAAGCAATAACAGGAGGATGTAATCTAAGAATACTAATTGATACCTTTAGCTCTACCAGAATGAGATTCTGTAAAAAATGGTAGGTTGTCAGTTGCCAAATCATGAAATATTGCAGGAAAAGGCAACGTACTCTTTCACAATATGGCTTGTTATGTTAAAACTGTTAGTGGTAGGGAATTTTGTACTTGTTAATCATTTGCGTTTTTACATCGCTGTTTGTAATTACAATTAAACAGATGGTTCTGAAAAAGATAGTGTGTTCTTAGCAATTAAAACCATGGCAAACAGCTTTTCCTCCTCCCCAGTATACAATTAAACTGAATAGAATCACATAACCCAGTGGGTTCTTCAGAAGAAATGTTCTGTGTGGATTCCAGTAGATTAGTATTCTGCTCCCCAGCCCTGCCATCTTGACCTCTTGCCCAACTGAAAGCTTTGCAGCTGGCTGAGGACTTCCAAACATGGGTTTTATGAAATAGTTATCCCTTCTCTGTTTTCTCCCCATATCCTATTCTTACCACATTGGGATTAATAGAATATGTTTTAGAATGGATCTTTGGAACAGTCTCTAACAACCACTGGGTGTATTGAATCTAATACAGCTTGCTAAATAGGAGCTTGGCTAGTACATGAAATTCCTCAAGGGCACAGGAAAATTGGTCTTTTTTTTTTCTTATTCAGAAAACTAATGTTGAGATGTTTGTTTATGAAAAAAATCATTTCAGGGTTTGTAATCAAAAGAATATAGAATTTACTTTGGGTGCTAGGGAAACCAAAGTCTCACTTTATTGACTGATCCCCTCATTTCTATTACAACAAATTCAGGAGATTTTTCAACAAGGATTCGGCACCCCAAGAAATATTTCACCAGTTGATATTGGCTTTGTGGCCAGTCATCCCTCCCTTGGACCAGACCTCAGCAGCGTGAATGGCTCTCCCCCAAAGCAGGGAGTTGGAGCTTGCTGTGATCTGTTAGCAGATGAAACCTTGGAAATGTGTTTTGTTTGCCATGAGCATAAATAGTCCCAAGTATACTTTCAATGATTTTAGGTACAGGCTTTTGTGCCCACAAGTAAGCAGTTATTTGCTGGTGCAATTAACCATCTGCACCTTATTATGAGGGTGCAGCTGGCTAATTATGCTCGGCTCCATAGGGCAGGTTCAACTTCTCATCTGCATAGGGACTGTATTTGCAGCAAAAGGACACTGACCTTTAAAAATGAGTCCTTAAATTTAACCAGTTCATTTTGAGGTCACCACTCGTGGATTTTTATTTTGTTTTGTTCAGAAGTGAAATTCTTATATAGGTAGTGTATTTCTACTTGGGCAAAGTAATTAATACAGGACTGTAGGACAGACATTATCATGAGTCAGGGACAAATGAGATCTCTGCTTAATTCAAATGATTTTGGCTCCTCATTTTGGAGAATGGTCCATCAATATAGAGGTAACTGTATTCATGAACTTGACTGAATGACAAGGGGCATCACTGAGACTTAAAATGGGGGTAAATTTGTGCATAAGTCAGTTCAAAATCATTTTTGGCAATAGTTGTGATCTATTGGATGGATTTGCGAGAACAGCAGAATACTGGACAGGAGAACCTTAAATTTTAATGTAGGTCAAATTAACAGTCAATGCAAGTTTTCTGGATAGTAAGCATCATTTAACTGGAGACTTACGGGAACTTGTCCAAAAGGTACCTACTGCTATCACTTCATGTGCCAAACCTGTGAGCCTGATGGCTGTAAAACTCTTTTGTAGGACAAGAGTTGAGCCCAAAGGCAAGGGATGTCTAGTCCTCACTGATACAGTGGAGAGAGACTTGTGGTGGGATTGGGAAGCACAGGGCAAATGCCTTAACCGCCCATGGAATCTGGACTCAGCTAAGAACTTCCCAAACCAGGGGACCTATTTGAAAATACCAATGCCCAGGACCGACGGTAGATTGACTGATCAGCATCTCTAGGGTAGGATTAAGTGATCCTGAGGTGATGCTACCTTGGGAAAAGCTGAGTTGCAGAATTTTAAAGATGCTTCCCAAATTTTAAGAAATGTTTAATTTTCAAAATGAACCCTCCTTAGAATTTTAGTTGTGAAATAGAACATACACGTAAATGTATGAAACACATTGAACCATTTAACAAATAAAGGGAACAGATGTATAACCACCACCTGGGCAAGGATTAGGATGTGGGTATCCCAGAATCCTTCTCCATTAGAGCCCTCCTCTTCCCCACCCTAGAGGTAACTGCTATCCTGACTTCTACAGTCATTCTTGGGTTCTAATACAGTTTTGCCATTTTTGTATACATTCCTAGAAATATTGTTCAGTTTTTCCTTTTTACTTTATATAAATTGAATCACACTGTATGTATTCGTGCTTCCTGTTGCTTTTTTTCCCCTCAACTTGTAAAATTCATCCATATTATTGGTCTCTGGGCAGATCATCTTTATTGATTTATGATATTCAATTATAGGAATATAGCAATTTTTTCTATATACTATCAATGAAAACTTGAGTTGTTTCCAATATTTCACTATTATGAATAACAGTACTGTGAGCGGTTTTACTCATATGTCTGTAGCATGTGCATACATTTCTCTGGACTGTCTACCAGGGTAAGACTGCTGGGTCATCAAACATACATATCTTTAAGTTTACTAGATGATGGAAAATGTTTTCTGAAGTAGTTTTACGTAGTTACAGTCTCACCAGGAAGTGCTTAGCATTTCCCATTACAACACAGAGGAGCCAATATTCAGAATTATCAGACTCAAATTTTGCCTATTTAATACATGTGTAGGGGTATCTTGTGGTTTTAATTGCATTTCCCTGTTTTTTATTAGTTTGGGCATGTTTCATGTATTTATTGGCCATTTAGATATTCTCTGGTAAACAGCCTGTTCTTTTGCTTTTTTTTTCCGTATTGGATTGTCTGTTTTTTAAATATTGTTTTGTAGGAGTTCTTTAAATATTCTGGTATAGGAGTTTTGTTGGTTATGTGTCATAAGTACCTTTTCCCATTTTGAGATTTGTCTTTTCATTTTTTATATGGTGTCTCAAACTCCTGAGCTCAAGTGATCCTCCTGCCTCAGTGTCCCAAAGTGCTGGGATCACAGGCATGAGCAACCGCACCTGGTTAGGTTTTTTTTTTTTAATGGTATTAAGATTGATTACAGGATTTACGTGTTGTCAGCCAGATTGATTGGTTATAATGTTCCCCATCAAGATTTCACCCCAAAGTTTTAGCATAAGAGCTTAAATCCTTTCAGTAGGAGTGGCAGTGTGATGATTTTCAAATAGTACTATCATTTGTTGTACATTCATTCATCAGCTAGAATTTTTCTGTAAAGAACTTTTTCTCATTTACTATTTTGCTACCATGAAATACATTTTATACAAGAAAGACATGAATTCCCTTCCTTCCTTCCTTCCTTCCTTCCTTCCTTCCTTCCTTCCTTCCTTCCTCCCTTCCTTTCTTCCTTCCTCCTTTCCTCTCTTCCTCCCTCCCTCCCTCCCTTCCTCCCTTCCTCCCTTCCTTCGTCAGAATAATGACTTGGTGCTCTAGTGTCCTCTAAAGGTGACTAATTAGTTTTATCTTGTCTTTGGCCAATGGGAGAACTCTGCAAGTTGGCCTCTATGCCATTTGATTTATTGATTGATTGCATAGTCTGTGATAGTATCCTTCCTTTCAGGCATGACCAGGTGTTTCAGGCTCATCTTGTCTATTTCCTGCCCCAGACTTGGCTTTATAATAAACGTTGATGTCTGATAGAGCAGGCCTTTCCTCTATCTTATCCTGGCTCTCTGCCAAGGAGACAGAGCTTGAGTCTAGTGGTAGTTTATTTTTGCTAAGTGATTGCGGGGGAGGAGTGAGGGACTGAAAAAATGAGGCAGGGAAGGAAATAAAAGCAGTTTGAGGCTGTGTTCTTAAGTTGGCTATCAATGTGGACAACTGAGCTTTTGTCCCACTGGGACCCTCTGAAGAGCCTTATAGGAAGTACCTCAAAATTGTCTGTCCAAAGAATAGAAGAATGTAGCTTTTATGCACTGACTTCCGTCTGTCTCCCACTGGTCAAGGAATATGTCCTTCACACTTCCAGGCTGCATATGTGTGAGCACTAGGAGGTTCCTATCAGATAAACCAAGGACGAAAAAAGTGAAATAATGCGTGCAGCTGAGTAGGTGCTTCCAACTTACACTGTGGGAAGCTATTGGTGGGCTAGAGGATGTGAGATTGGGTTCAAAAATCCTCCAATAATTTAATTTGTTCTTCTTCAATATAATCTTCATTATTCTTGGCCCTTCTCATTCTCATAAAAATCTTAGACTCAGCATGTTAAGTCCCATCAAAAATTATAGTTTTTTTGAGGACTAAATGTTTTCAAGTTTTGATTTATTTGAAGTTCCATTTCCAGTTCAATCTGGAAAAAAGATATCATTACAATATTTAATTTTCTAACCCATGAGTGTAGTATATCTCTTTATTACCTAGGTCATCTTTAATCTTTCTTAATAATGTATTATCATTTCATCTGTGTTATAGCCCTAGGAATTTGAACTTGGTTATGGTATTGTAATTAACTCTTAGGTTGATTTTTTTTTTCACTTATTTGAGTATATAGAAATGCAATTTTTGGATATATTTATTTTGTATTTAGCAATATTGCTGAACCTATTGATTCTAATAATTTATGTTAGCTTACTGGATTTTCTACAAAAGTTATATATTCATATTATCTGCTAACAATTCGAGTTTTGTTTTGTCCTTTCCAATTTTTCTTTTTTTCTTTTTTGTCTTCCAGCATTAGATAGGACCTTAAATTTCTGTTGATTGGAATGGTAATAATGGGTATCAATAGATAAGGATCTTGTTCTTGATACCAAGTGAAATTTTTCAATGTTTATTGATAAAGCATTATGCCTACTATAGATTTTTATACATTTGTAGATATGCATTATTAGGTTGGGGAAGTTACTTCTATTTTTAATTTGCTAACAACTTTAAAAAATCGTGAATGGCTTTGAATTTTATCATATTCTTTTTCTGCATCTATTGAGACTATTATATAATTTTTGTTGAATGTTGAAATACATTGTTTTGCTAATGTTAATATAACTTTACATTCTTGGTTGAATTCAACATATTTCAATATATTATTGCTGGATTAGTATTCTTTTTACTATTCAGTTTTTCCCTCTTCTAGTTTGGGCATTGTCACTCTCATTCTATTAATTTAGTACTTCCTTCGGAATCCAACATGTGTGTATACTTAACTAAGTTAATGAAAACTGTTCTATTTCTCCTGGACATTAGAGAGATCTCAGAACTCTTGAATTCCATGTGCCCACCTCCTGACTTAAATGTTGATATTGTGGCCGGGTGCGGTGGCTCAAGCCTGTAATCCCAGCACTTTGGGAGGCTGAGACGGGCGGATCACGAGGTCAGGAGATCGAGACCATCCTGGCTAACACGGTGAAACTCCGTCTCTACTAAAAAAAAAAAAAATACAAAAAACTAGCCGGGCGACGTGGCGGGCGCCTGTAGTCCCAGCTACTCTGGAGGCTGAGGCAGGAGAATGGCGTGAACCCGGGAGGCGGAGCTTGCAGTGAGCTGAGATCCAGCCACTGCACTCTAGCCTGGGCGACAGAGCGAGACTCCGTCTCAAAAAAAAAAAAAAAGTTGATATTGTTTACTTTAAAATCTATTTAAAGCCTATTTTTACTGTTAATATTATAAATGCTATTATTATTTTTTAAATTCATGACAGCACTCATGTTCATTTTAAATCACTTCACTGTTGACCATGTTTCCCCTGCCATTTCTTCTTGCCTCTGAGATTTTTCCATTTGGGATCACTTTTGTTTTGCATGAATAGCATCCTTTAGATTTTTCTTTATTGAGAATCTGCCAAGATGAATCCCCCAGGTTTGTTTGTCTTAAATTGTCTTTTATTTGCCCTTATTCTTGGGAGATATTTTCCCTGGTTTTAGAATTAAAAGATGACAGTTTTTCCTTTCAGCACATTTGAATGCATCATCCTACTGTCTTCTGGCTTCCAGTCTGTTGAGAAGTTAGCTCCCAATCTAACCATGTCTCATTTGGAGATTATATTTTTACTGGCTCTTTTTGTAATTTTCTCCTTATTTTTGGTTTTCTTCACTCTCACTAGGATGAGTCTAGATACGACTTTTTTCCCCATTTATCTAGTTTGAGATATTTTGGTCTTCTTAAATCACCAATGGTAGACTCGATAAAGAAAATGTGGTACATATAGACCATGGATAATATTGGTCGTTTTCAACACTTTGGTAAATTCTCAGCCATTATTTGTTAGATATTACCTCTGACTCATTATCTCTCTTCTCTTACTTCACTCAAGTCTTCAGTGATGTCAGATCTCCATCCTCCATGTTTCTTAACTTGTTTATTTTTTATCTTTTTGTCCCTCCATATACTGTCCTGCATAACCCTTCTGACCTATTTTCTACTTTAATAATTTTTCTCTTCAGCCATTTAAATATTTTTTTCAAAAAATAAACCCCTGAATTTATTGATCTTTTATATATTTTTTTGTATCTCTATTTCCTTCAGTTCAGCTCTGATTTTGGTTACTTCTTGTCTTCTGCTAGCTTTGGGGTTGGTTTGCTCTTGCTTCTTTAGTTCTTCTAATTGTGATCTTCGGTTGTTAATTTGAGATCTTTCTAACTTTTTGATGTGGGCATTTAGTGCTATAAATTTCCCTCTTAACACTGCCTTAGCTGTTTCCCAGAGATTCTGGCATGTTGTGTCTTTGTTCTCATTAGTTTCAAATAACTTCTTGATTTCTTCTTGATTATTTACCCAGGACTCATTTGGGAGCAGGTTGTTTAACTTTCATATAGTTGTATGGTTTTTAGTGTTTTTCTTGGTTTTGATTTCTATTTATATTGTGCTGTTGTCTGAGAAATGTGGTCAGTATGATTTTGTTTTTTTGTATGTGTTTGCTGAGGATTGTTTTATGTCAGATTGCATGGTCAATTTTAGAATATGTACCATGTGGTGGTGAAAAGAATGTATATTCTGTTGTCTTTGGGCAGAGAGTTCTGTAGCTGTGTACTAGGTCCATTTGATCTAGTGTTGAGTTTAGGTCTTGACTTTCTTTGTTAATTTTCTGCCTTATCTGTCTAATGCTGTCAGGGGGTGTTGAAATCTCCAACTATTATTGTTTGTGAATCTAGGTCTATTTGTAGATCTCTAAAAACTTACTTTATGAATCTGGATGCACCTGTGTTGGCTGCATATAGATTTAGGGTGGTTAGGTCTTCTTGTTAAATGAAACCTTTCATCATTATGTAATGCCCTACTTTGTCCTTTTTGATCTTTGTTGGTTTAAAGTCTGTTTTGTGTGAAATTAGTATTTGTCTGCTTTTTTTCCTGTTTCTATTTGCTTAGTAGATTTTTCTCCATCCCTTTACTTCAAGCCTGTGGGTGTCATTGCATGTGAGATGGGTCTCTCGAAGACAGCATACCATTGGGTCTTGTTTCTTCATTCAGCTTGCCATTCTGTGCCTTTTAATTGGAGCATCAAGCCCGATTACATTGAAGGTTAGTGTTGATATGTGTGGATTTGATTCTGTTATCATATTGTTAGCTGGTTAGTATGGAGACTTGTTCATGTGGTTGCTTTATAGTCTCACTTGTTATTGTAATGGTTGGTAATGGTCTTTCTATATTGACTGCTTTTTTTCAGGAGCTCTTGTAAGGCAGGTGTGATAGTAACAAATTCCATCAGCATTTGCTTGTCTGAAAAGGATCTTATTTCTCCTTTGCTCATGAAGCTTAGTTTTACCAGATATGAAATTTCTGGTTGGGATTTCTTTTCTTGAAGAATGTTGAATATAGATCCCCAATCTCTTCTGGTTTATAGGGTTTGTGCTGAGAAATATGCTGTTAGTCTGAAGGGCTTCCCTTTGTAGGTGACCTATCCTTTATTTCTAGCTGCCTTTAATATTTTTTCTTTCATTTCAGCCTTGGAGAGCTCATGATTATGTGTCTTAGGGATGATCTTCTTGTGAAGTGTGTTTTGGAGGTTCTCTGCATTTTCTGAGTTTGAATGTTGGCCTCTCTAGCTAGGTTGGGGAAGTTTTCATGGATGGTATCCTGAAACACATTTTCCAAGTTGCTTCCTTTCTCCCAGTCTCTTTTGTGGTCACCAGTGAGTCATAGGTTTGATCTCCTTCCATAATCCCATATTTCTTGGAGGTTTTGTTCATTCATTTTTATTCTTTTTTCTTTATTCTTGTCTGATTGTTATATTTCAGAAAGTCAGTCTTTAAGCTCTGAGCGTCTTTCCTCAGCCTAGTCTATTCTGCTATTAATACTTGTGATTGCTTTATGAAATTGTTGTAATGTGTTTTTCAGCTCTATCAGTCAGTTACATTCTTTTCAATACTGGCTATTTTGTGTGTCAGCTCTGTATTGTTTTATTGTGATTCTTAGCTTCCTTGGATTGGGTTTCAACATTCTCCTGAATCTTGATGATCTTAGTTTCTTTCCATAATCTGAATTCTATTTCTGCCATTTCAACCATCTCAGCCTGGTTAAGAACCCTTGCTGGAGAACTAATGTGGTTGTTGGGAGGAAAGAAGACACTCTGACTTTTTGAGTTGCTGGAGTTCTTGCATTGGTTCTCTCTCATCTGTGTGGGCCAGTGTTCCTTCAGTCTTTGTCCTTTTGGATGAATTGTTTTGATTTTTATTTTCTTTGATGCCCTTGAATGTTTGATTATGGTATAAGGCAAGCTTGATTTGACTGGCTTCGATTCTAATCTTCTGGGTCTTAGAGGAGCCTCCTTCAATTACTGTCTCTGTGTCTGTGTTTCTTTTGTTGGGTATTCTGGTCCACAGGGTTCTCTCAGGCTGGGGCTGCAGTTGGCCAACAAGACATGTCCTTGCCAGGTCAGCCCTAATCTTCTGCCCATGTGCTTCCTGAGGAAACACAGGGTCATGCCCACGTGCTTCCTGAGGAAACACAGGGTCATGCCCACCCACAGGGTTCAGGTGGAAGTGGGACTGCTGAGTTGGAAACTCTAGTGCGTGTGGCCCATCTGGTTATGGGCCTTTGGGGTGGGTAGGGTTGCCAGCCCTACTGTCTGAGTGTTTCCAAAGCAACAGGAGACTGCACCTCTCAGCAAATTCAGGGAGACATAGGACTGCTGGGCTAGAAGCTCTAGCAGGTGTTGTCTGTCTGGCATCAGTGGCTGAGGTCAGTAGGGTCACATGCTCTGCTGTCCAGGACAACAGGAGGCTGTGTTCTTTAGCTGAGTTCACACAGAAGCAAGACTGCTGGGCTAGAAGCTCTAGCAAGCATTGCCCACTTGGCTACCTGTGGCAGGGGTGGGTAGGGTCTTCCTGTGACAACAAGAGGCTGTGCCCTCCAGCTGAGTTCACACAAAAATGAAACCACTGGGCTGGAGGCTCTAGCAAGTGTTGCATAGCTGGCTACCAATGGTGGGGTAGGAAAGGTGGCCAGCCAATTTCAGGCTGAAGGTGGGCCAGAAGCTGGCACTGAGCTCTGGCTGTCAAGCAGTGAGTGGCAGAGCAATGTTAGTGCTCCCCGGAACCACAACTGTGGCCTCTGTTGGAGCTGTGGCACTGGTGCTTGTCTGCTCTGGGGCCCAAGGCTTGTGGAGGTCCCCTTGGACTCTGGAATTACCCCTGCAAAATGCTGGGGTGGCTCTCTGCCTCATTCTATAAGTTTTGGGGATGGGTTTCAGGGGGACAGGATGATTCTCTCATTCCCAGTCTTGCACAGGCCTCTGTGGAGAGCATGAATCTCCCGGGGTACTCACTCACTCACCCTTTCTCGTGTTGGAGAGCCTCTCCTGGCTCCATGCTGAGCCCAGACAGGCTGGTGCCCAGCTTTGCTCCTCTCTATTCTCTGTGTTCCCCTGTTGCCCCGATGCATCCCAATGTGGTTTCTCAGATGATCACTCTGTAGGGTCCGTATTCATTGGCCTTTTTGTTCCTTCTCTGTGATAGTGGCACACGTGAGCTCCTTTTGGTCTGCCATCATAGTGCCTGACTTCTATCTCATCAGCTGGTAAGGCCACCAAAACCAAGGCCCCAATTTTTCTGCATCAGCAAATGCCCTAAGGGCAAAAGTGACTATGGTATTCCAGGGCTTTGCTTACTTCTGTGGTGCTTGATTTCTTTTGTGGTTTGGTCTGGTAATCATTTACTATCTTGACAGCTCTTTAAGATTAATTTTTTTTTTTTTTCACGTAGAGCTTTTCATTGTGTTCACGTGGATGGTTGGTTCAACTAAATGTTACTTGCCATTACTAGGAGTGGAAGTCCTCTTTAATTTTAGAAGAATATCTTACTGTTTTCCTTATTAGGGATATAGAGTGGATACAGATATTTTTCATGCTTTTAATAGGAATTGATCTGGCCAACCCTGTGAAAGCAGCACACTAAGAATTTCCTCTCAATATTTACCAATGTGATAAGTGAAAGAAGAAAAATGGCCCTGTTATATGCCAGACAGCTCAAGTACAGTGTTATACTATATAACCAATCTCTGTCATTGGTTTTCATTACTGAATTCTGTTACGACACACATCCAATATGAATTAAAAGAATTACATTTGACATTTTAATAAAAGGTAGACATGTAGCATTTAACAAGTATCTGCTCGTAAGGATGTACGAGCCAGTGATCAATGCTGAAAGCACTCAATCGGGAAGGGTCAAACTAGCTTGCTGTTCACTTGCTTCTGGAAATTGCCACATCTCTAATGGCTGGTGGAGATTGATGAAAGCACTGGTCCCTTTCTCTACTGATTACAGTTGGAGCCATGGAAGTGTCAGTGAGTAAATCCAAGTTTGCTTTTATGTTATAGCTGATTTTATTAAAAGAATTCTAAGCATTTTTTCTGTGAAGGGAAATCTGATTCCCAGGTGTTACTTTTTTGTCAGAATTTGGTTAACAAATAAGATCAATTTTTAATAGTGTTTGCAAAAATATTAATATGCTTAATAATGTTTGCAAAAATAACTCACATTGTTAGCACTCGGGGGGATATGCATGTACAATGTGTCAGTTTTCTAGTCTCTAGAATGAAATATTTTCATTCTGATGTGAAATATTTTCTTTTCTTTTTTGAGACAGAAATATTTTCTTTTCTTTCTGATAATGATATTTTGTTTCTTTTTTGAGACAGAGTCTGATTCTGTCACCCAGGCTGGAGTGCAGTGGCACGATCCCAGCTCACTGCAACCTCTGCTTCCGAGGCTCAAGCCATCCTCTCACTTCAGTCTCCCAAGTAGCTGGGACTAAAGGTGTGTGCCACCATGCACAGCTAATTTTGGTATTTTTTGTAGAGATGGGGTTTCACCATATTTCCCAGGCTGGTCTTAAACTCCTGGGCTCAAGTGATCTGCCCACGTCGGCCTCCCAGTGTGCTGGGGAACTATTTTCTATTATCTGTTCTGGACTCACACATTTGGGATGACCAGAATTCTTTGGACCCACATGAGCCTCTGCAAAGACACTGGTATGTGCTGGTCATATTCAAATGTGAGCTTCATGAGAACAGAATAATTTGTGTATGGAATTACACAATTACCTAATTGTTACCTAATCCAGAGATGCAGCAATTTTTCTTAATTCCTATATTTCCAGGCATTGTAAAGCATACTTAACTGTCCTTGGCACAGATTAATTAGTCTATATATTAGATAGAGGTACAAAAAGTGTAAGCTTATTCTCTCCTATTCTAATAGAAATGAGGCATTTTTAACTTGCTTGGAAATAGCAATTCATGCCATTGCATAGTAGTTATTTGTAAATCTTCCTAATAAACTCCAGGAATAAATTTCAAGTAAATGTATGATGCCTACAAATACAGTAATTACCATAGAGAATGCTAGATCTCAAGTGACAGAAACTTAGTTTAATAGAGCTTAATCAAAATAAGAAATTTATTAGTCCATTTAGTTAGGACACTAGGGTGGCTCACAGGATCAAAAGATGAACCACAGACATCAGGGTCTCAAAGTTTGGAACTGCTATTGATGTCTGCTATGATTCACTTGTATTCATCTTTCTGACCTCCTTCTATCCATCTATGCATCCATCCACCCTGCTCACATCTCTGCTTTTATATACTTGGCTTTGTTCTACAGAAGGACTTCTCCATGTGATGGGGCTGCCAGTACCTTTAAATTCATTTTTGGCCCAGCAAGCCCAAAGAAAGAACTTCTGTTTCCCAATGTCTAGCCATCATTCAAGGCAAGGATTATGATTGGCATTGTTAGGGTCACATGTACACCCCCAAGAGCAATCAGAGCAGAAGAGGATAGGATACTATGATTGGCTATGTCTGCCTACCTCTCTGGAGAGGGCAGTGGGTTCTTACCAGAAGGAGAATAGGGGAGGGACAAGGGAGAGGAAATTATACTGGATAGCCAAAAGAAATATTTTAATAGATTGTTAAAAATGGTTAGGAGCAGTTAAAGAGTATATTTAATTGAAAACACAAACTTGAATCCAAGCAAGATAAATAGGTTTGAGAAAATGATCTACTAAATTCATTATATATGCATATAAGAAGACATTTTCTCATGTTAGAAAATTCTGTAGATTAGGAAAACTGGTACAACAACTGGGTGAAGGGATGGATTGTTGCAGGTGTTAGGAAAAGAAATTAATGTGCCCAGGGATTTATTTTGCTTAGATTTCTTTCATAAAGAAGTCACTAAGAAATGGTAGACTGCAGCTTATTTATTTATTGTTAAACAAGCAAAAGAGGGCCATTACATCTCTTGGTTACATTAAAATATGAATAAGCCTTCATTGATTTGATGGTTGCATCCAAAGTAAGGATTTTTAGTTATCAATAAATGGTAATTTCATTACCTGTTCTTCATTGTAGCAAATGTGTAAACAAATGTGTGTTTAAGAATTTGCTACAATGAAAATAATATGAATTGAGTAGCATTCATAAGAATCTTATAAAATCGATTAGCTTAAGTGGTGTGTATACGCATGCACATACCATGCATGTGTCTGTGATAGTTGAAGCAAATTCTCCAAATGAACATTCATCATATGTAATGGCTGCAGAAACAAAAGGTGTTCTCACTGTGTACTCCTGAAATCCAACCAGTCTTTCAGACTCTGGTGTTGACAGAATCAAAGGCATACAAGATAGAAGTTATTATATTTTAGTAAGGCAAACATGGCTTTAAAATAACGTGTCTGCCATGTTTAAATTAGCATATTAGACAAATTGAAAAAGATCATCAAAAACTGCTTTTGCAAGTTACAGTCTGGATGATTATTCAAGTTATTCATGCTATGATAATAGATTACAAATAATAGATGGGCTGCAATTATTTATAAGGAATTCACTTTGTCAGGATACTCTGGTCACAGCATACAGCTCAGATGACACTTGTGTCAAAAAACATTGACTGGCTCAGATGACTCAAAAGTTCCTGGCTGGATCTAATAATTCAAATGATGGCCTAAGAACTCAGTCTCTTGGCACTGCTGTCATTTGTGTGGCTTCATTCTCAGACAGCCTCTCCCCTCCTAGGGGCAAGATGACTGCCAGCAGCTTCAGGCTCAAATCCTAATTTCAGCACCTCAATACAAAGAAAGCATTGCCTCTCTTGCAGCAGATTCCCCCCAAAATCAGAATTAAGCCTCATTGGCTTTGATAGGCTTGGCTTGAGTCATGTGCTGTGTTCTGAACCATATAGCTAGGGAGGTGTAATACTGGGATAGTCCACTCCTGGATTGGAGTGAGGGGTTTCCCTAGGGAAATCCATGACATTGTTCCAGCAAGGGGGTAGGGGAGTGGATGCAGGATAGTAAAAACCAATAAATATCTGCCAAATTATTCTTTTTTAAATGTAGATATCTTTGAGAAGGAAAATGTAATGAACAGATCAGTGATTCAGCTGTCAGTCCAGTCATTCAAGAAATATTTATTGACTCTATGCCAATCACTATGCAAGGCATGTGTAACAGCAATGAACAAGATGGTTGAGATCTCTGACCTCATGAAGCTTACTCTCTGGTAGGGAAGGAAGACACAAAAATTTAGTTACATATTTATATCTTATGTGAAAAGTGCATTGCTCTGAGGACATATAAGAAGGGGATGTCAGAGAGGTCAAGGGTCTAGAAAGCCTTTAGAGAAAGGATTTCTAGATTAAGTGCTGTTTCAGCTGAGATCTGTGGGATGAGTCTAAGCATGGACAAGGGGGCAGAATGGAAGAAGAAAGTTCTAGGCATTTTACCCTTAAACAGTTTGATCAAAGGAAACAGGGAGAACCTAGACAGAGGAGGGAGAGAGTGTACAAATTGGGTTAATGGACTCGGAAGGAGAGGCTGGATGTTTCAGAGATAAGTACTGTGCCTTTCCCCAGGGTGTCTGAGGGTGTTCATGATAGTGAGTTTCCCAGTCTAAATCCATGCATTGATCAAGACTCTTTCTGAAAGAAGATCAGTGGCCCAGGCTTGAATCTGATAAAGTTCAGAGAACCTCAATTTTAATGTCTTTTCAAAAAATGTATTGTTCTTTTGTGTTCTTCAAGTGAGAAGGGTCTGGAAAATGTGCCCTTTCTTGTTTGGTAGATAAATAAAAAATTTACTTTTGGCCACTGTAATTCAGCCATTCAGTGTTGATACACTAAATGTCCATCTCAGCTAGCAGGAATTGTATCTCAGCCTGATACCTAAAATGAAGCAATCAAGATGTCAAGACTTCAGCTGTACAAGTCTTGGATTAGGTGGCATGAATCGATGATCCAGGTTCATTTCAGAAATCTGAGCCGTGCGCTCAGTAGACTTTTACTAGTCCTGGCCACTTCCTGTGTTACTGGAAAGGGGTCCCGATCCAGACCCCAAGAGAGGGTTCTTGGATCTTGTGCAAGAAAGAATTCAGGGCAAGTCCATAGAGTAAACTGAAAGCAAGTTTATTAGGAAAGTAAAGGAATAAAAGAATGGCTACTTCATAGACAGAGCAGCCCCAAAGGCTGCTGGTTGCCCATTTTTATAGTTATTTATTGATAATATGCTGAACAAGGGGCAGATTATTCATGCCTCCCCTTTTTAGACCATATAGGGTAACTTCCTGATGTTGTCATGGCATTTGGAAACTGTCATGGCGCTGTTGGGAGTGTAGCAGTGAAGATGACCAGAGGTCACTCTCGTGGCCATCTTGGTTTTGGTGGGTTTTAGCTAGCTTCTTTACTGCAAACTGTTTTATCAGGAAGGTCTTTATGACCTGTATCTTGTGCTGACCTCCTGTCTCATCCCGTGACTTAGACTGCCTTAACTGTCTGAGAACGCAGCCCAGTAGGTCTCAGCGTCATTTTACCCACCTCCTACTCAGGATGGAGTTGCTCTGGTTCACGTGCCTCTGAAACTTGTATTATTCATTTTTGCCAATTTCTCTTTTTTTTTTTTTTTTTTTTTTCCAGGCTGGAGTGCAGTGGCCGGATCTCAGCTCACTGCAAGCTCCGCCTCCCGGGTTCATGCCATTCTCCTGCCTCAGCCTCCCAAGTAGCTGGGACTACAGGTGCCCACCACCTCGCCCAGCTAGTTTTTTGTATTTTTTTAGTAGAAACGGGGTTTCACCGTGTTAGCCAGGATGGTCTCGATCTCCTGACCTCGTGATCTGCCCGTCTCGGCCTCCCAAAGTGCTGGGATTACAGGCTTGAGCCACTGCGCCTGGCCTTCTCTTCAATTTTTTTTTTAAATTCCTTTTCTGAATTGGAAAGTTATTTAGGCATGGATTAGTATCTCTCCCTGTATCATGTTATAAATGGGGGATTTCTGCTTCTGATAATGGTAGGCTAGGTAATTCAGGCCCACCCCACTCCTGAGGGTAACTAGAAAGGCTGGACAGATTATAAACAAAAGCTTGCTTCAAGGCTTTAGAAGGCTTACAAGATGGTGAAGGATTACTAGGCCAAGTCTTAGGGGAGGGTAGAGGCCCAGGGAGGTGAACCCCAAAATTGGAGCCCCTTCTTTCCCTGAGAGCACATGAAAATTTCAGGGAAGAGCTGTGAGACTAAGTGGATGGGCAGCCTTTTGGGGCTAATGCAACAGGGATTGGTGACCAAAGCCTAGTGAACCCCCGTCTCTTTGGGTTTCTATTTCAAAGGGTTGCCTCGAAGGAGTAGGAATAAACTGAAAGTAGGCCCATGAAGCTTTTTAAAATGCAAAAACAAGCTGTAGAGTGAGAAAAGATATTTGTAAAAACATTTAACTGACAAAGCGCCTCTATTTAAAATATTTAAAGGACTTCTACATATCAGTAAGAAAAAGACAACCTAATAGAAAAAAGCCAAGAGACTTGAACACTTCACAAGGCATCTCACAAAAAGGGAGATCCAAATGGCCAAGAAATGTATGCAAAGATATGCCATCTTATTAGCAATCAGGGAAATGCAAATTAAAGCTGTAAGGGCTAAAAGACCAAAGAAAAAAAAAAGAAAGAAAGAAGAAATAAAAACTAAAAGACAGAAATGAAATCCACAGGCAGACAGCCCGGGTGGCGCCCTGGGCCTGGTTAAAGATTGACCCCTGACCTAACCGGTTATGTTATCTATAGATTCCAGACATTGTATGGACAAGCATTGTGAAAGTCCCTGTCCTGTTCTGTTCTGTTCTGATTACCGGTGCTTGCAGCCCCCAGTCACGTACCCCCTGCTTGCTCAATCGAAACCACCCCCCTCCCACCCATGGTTAAGCAAGCAGTTTGTCTAAAAAAAAAAAACCCCTAGATGTTTGTGGTTTAAAAAAGGGCGGGAGCCAATCAGAAACTGCCGAATGTTCAAACTTCAAAATGTCAACCAATCCCAATCTTGTAACTGCAAAAATGCCCTAATCTTCTGTAACCTGTTTGTGCCTTACCATAAAAAAGTAGGCTTGAGCTGTGCTCGGGACCTCTCTCTTGCCCTCCTGACTACGCCTGTACGGAGAGAGGTCTGGGTTCGAACCTGCAATAAAGTGATCCCGGCCGCTTGGCTTTGACTTCGGTTTCTGGTGGTCGTCTTTGAGGGGGGTCTCGGAACTCAGGGCACAACAAAACCACAATGAGCTATCATGCACATCCACCAGATAGCTAAAATTAAGATTGCCAATAGCAAGTGCTTGCAAGTTCGGATGGCAACCACATCTCTCATATACTGCTGATGGGAGTATAAATAGGTACAACCACTTGGGAAAACTATTCAGTCTCAACTACTATAGCTTAAGATATGCATACTATGAAGGAGATTCACTCTGCACCGATTACCAACTTGTCTGAGTTTCTTCAGACAGAACACTCACATACAACAGATTACATGAAGTCAGTTTATTATAAGGGATAACAGAAACCCAGGAACCCAGAAACCCAGGATTCATTGCAGGCGAGTCCCCCAAGGCTCAGGAAAGCTGCCCAAGGCAGATGGAGTCTCACTTTGCCCCATAGCTGAGGGACCCTGGAAAGTAGCCCTCTCTGGTTTTTATACCCTGGGATAATATGACTCACTGGGCTAAAGCATTGAAAGACATCCTGTTCTCGGGGTGGGGGTAGTAGAACAGAGCCCAGACAGTTCCAGCTGTTCCCTTTCCATCTCAGGATGTTGCATTCCTAGCACATTCTACAGTTATTCTTCAAAACTACGAGCAAGAGATGGGGGAGGACAGAGTCAGTCCAAGACCACACAGAGAGCCTATCCTGCACGTACTCTATGATCCAGCAGTTTCTTTCCTAGATATAGACTCTGATTGCCTTTGTGCATGGAAAGACATTTGCAAAAATGTTCATAGCATCACAGAATAATAGAAAACAACCTCAAGTTGGAAACAACCCAAATGTTAATCAGTGGTAGAATGGATAAATAAATTGCAGTAAATTCAAACAGTGGATTATTATACATAGAATGGACTACAGCTGTATGTAATAAAATAGAGTAAAATAATCTAGACACAATAAGTACATAATATGTGATTCCATTCATCTAGATATTAAAAGTCAGGCAAAACTATAATGTTTAGGGATGCATACTTAAGTCATAAAAGAGAATTAAGGGGCCAGGCTCGGTGGCTCATGCCTGTAATCCCAACAATTTGGCAGACCGAGGTGGGCAGATCACTTGAGGTCAGGAGTTTGAGACCAGCTGGCCAACATGGTGAAACCCCGTCTCCACTAAAAATACAAAAATTAGCCAGGTATAGTGGCGGATGCCTGTAATTCCAGCTACTCGGGAGGCTGAGGCATGAGAATTGCATGAACCTGGGAGGCGGAGGTTGCAGCGAACTGAGATTGCACCACTGCACTCCAGCTGGGGTGAGTAAGACTGTCTCAAACAAACAAACAAAGAGAATCAAGAAGTGATTTCTACAAAAAGTGAGGATAGTGGTTACCTTTAGTGGGGAGAGAGGGTCTACAAATGAGAAGGGCCTTCTGGGGTGTTGGCAGTGCTCTGTTTCTTAACCTCCGTGATTATTATACAGGTGTTCACTTTGTAATAATTCTTTATGTGAGGCACTTTTCTGTGTGCACATTATATTTCACAATAAAATCTTTTAAACGGTCATATCACTTTATCTCTTATCTACCTCACTGAAACTCAAATTAAAATTGATCACCTGCTCAATCAAACTGTAACAATGCTTTTCACTTAGAGATGTGAACCAAGCCTGAATGTGTGCAGATATGCAGAGTCAAGGTCAAAATTCCGTTGGGTTTCTAGGTGCTTATTACCATATGCTAGTAACCGTATCACTAAGTTTCATCTTTACTGCTCAAAAACAGTATGTTTTTATTTAGAATTAATTAACATAGTTATTTGCATATAGTAGATACTGTACTGTTTTAAGTCAGGGTTTTCTAGGGAAACAGAACAAATAGCATATCCATAGCTGTATTTATATCTAGGAAGACATTTACAATAAGGTATTGATCTGTGGGATTATGGAGGCTGAGAGGTCCCACAATATGTTTTTGGAAAGGGGTCCCAATCCAGACCCCAAGAGAGGGTTGCTGGATTTCACACAAGAAAGAATTCAGGTCAAGTCCATAGAATAAAGTGAAAACGAGCTTATTAGGAAAGTAAAGGGATAAAGAATGGCTACCCCATAGGCAGAGCACCCCGGAGGGCTGCTGGTTACCCATTTTTATGGTTACTTTTTGATTATATGCTAAACAAGGGGTGGATTATTCATGTGCCCCTTTTTTAGACCATATAGCATAACTTCCTGACATTGACATGGCATTTGTAAACTTTCATGGCACTGGTGGGAGTGTGGCAGTGAGGATGACCAGAGGTCACTCTCATCACCATCTTGGTTTGGTAGGGTTTAACCAGCTTTATTTACTGCAGCCTGTTTTATCAGCAGGGCCTTTATGACCTGTATCTTGTGCTGACCTTCTGTCTCATCCTGTTACTTAGAATGCCTAACTGGCTGGGAGTGAAGCCCAGTAGGTCTCAGCCTCATTTTACCTAGCCCTATTGAACATGGAGTTACCCTGGTTCAAACTCCTCTAACAAATATACCGTCTGCAAGCTGAAGATTCAGGAAAGCTGATGGTGTGGTTTGAAGGCCTGAGAGCTGGGGAGTCAATGGTGTAGATTCCAGTTTGCATATGAAGGCCTGAGAACCATGAGCTCTGAGGGTAAGAGATTGATATCTCAGCTCAGGCAGTCAGGCAGGGAGGGCAAATCCTCCCTTCCTCCAACTTTTTGTTCTATTCAGGCACTCAGTTGATTGGATGCTGCTCACTCATATTGGGGACGGCAATGAACTTTACACAGCCCATCGATTCAAATGCTAATCTCTTCCAGACACATCTAGATAGACATACCCAGAAATAACGTTTAGCTGGATATCTGGGCATCTTGTGACCCAGTCAAGTTGACACATAAAATTGCTTATCACATTGTAAAATAAGATAATTGAATTTCCTTGTGACAAAAGTAGTCTGTTTTGAAACTATAATAGTTGGAGATTCTTGGTATGAGTCATGAAAATGATGTAAATTGGGGCTCACAAATAGTAAGCACTTTTTGCAACCATACCTTTCTCTGTTTCTGTTTTTTCCTTCTTGCTACATGGTCCTTAGTTGGCTATTTGGTTTTTTCCTTTGCCTGTGTCTGACCTGGAAACTTCTACAGTTTGAACAAGTTTCCAATACCTGATACTTTCCTTTGGAGAAGCAGTTCATTTTGTAATTTGAGGCCTTGGAAAAACTACTTTTCATTTTACATTTGCATTTTCCTTTTCTTTAACATGGGTCAAATAAGTGAATTCTTAATGGAATTTGTCTTTCTTTTATCTGCCTAAGATGTAAGAAGGCACATATCCTGCAGAGACAGATTGTTTTCAAGAAGCTTTTCAAGGAGAAGACAGCAGAGGCCAATGTGAAAGCTATAAAACCTGAAATAATCCAATTTTAAAAAGATCAAATAAATAGAAAAACATAGCACATAACAGCTTTAGAGACAGTAGAAAGCTAGAAGATGAAGCAGGATTAAAATGTGAAAATTAATTCTTATACTCAGTGAATGCCTAGAAAACCCCCCACTGACAATCAGTCATATGGTATTTGAGTATTTCCTTATTTTTAATTTGATATTTTCTTGTAAAAATGGTGTTTTGGGGTAAAAATAATACTTATCAACATTTCAGAGTATAGTAGCCCTTGCCCTCAGGGTAGCAGAAGCAGAAGTTGAAGACGTGGACAGTTTTATGCATTTACATTTACTTCCAGAAAACAAGGTTAATTGCATAAAAATTCCTTTCGTTTTAGTTTTTTTCTTTTCTTTTTCTTTTTTTTAAAACCAAATTTTCTGCTACTAATAACACCAATTAACAATTATATGCCAGGCACTGTGCAAAGTGAAGTACTTTACAAACATTATTTCATTTAATCTTCCTAATAAATACATGAGATGGATGTGATAGATGGATTCCAAGATGGCTCCAAGTTATTATCACTTTCTGGTATTTACATTCTTGTAAATGTGACTTCACACACTGTCAAAAAGAACACTGTAGCTTCTCCCGTGGTCTCTTGGCTTGCTTACCCTGGAGGTAGCCAGTCATCATGCTTTGAGGACACTCAAGCAGCCATGTTGAGAGACTTGTGAGAGGAGGAACTGAGTCCTCCCACCAACAGACCGATTTGCTGGTCATGAGCCATCTTGGAAGTGTATTCTCCAACCTTAGTCAATCCTTCAGATGACTCTAGACCTGGCTGTATCTTTGACTACAATCTCATGAGAGACTCCAAGCCAGAATCACATAGCCAAACTTCTTTTGAATTATTGAATCATGGAAACTATGATAAATAAGTAGTGTTTATTATTGTTGTTTTTAACCACTAAGTTTTGGGGCAATTTGTTAGATGGCAATAGGTAATTGTTAGAGTAGGCTCACTCTTTTTATTGTTATCTCCATTATTTAGGTGAGGAAACTGAGGCTTAAAAAGATTTAAGCCTAGGTCTGATGACCCCAAGCCTTTGGTCTTAATGCAAATAAAATAGTTTCTCAGAGTTTTGGTTCATTACTGCTAACAGCTCTTTCTGAGAGGAAAACAAAAATTATTTTATTTTATTTTTGAGACGGAGTCTCACTCTGTTGCCAGGCTGGAGTGCAGTGGCACGATCTCGGCTCACTGCAACCTCCGCCTCCCTGGTTCAAGCGATTCTCATGCCTCAGGCTCCCGAGTAGCTGGGATTACAGGCACACGCCACCATGCCCAGCTAATTTTTGTATTTTTAATAGGGATGGGGTTTCACCATGTTGGCCATGATGGTCTCGATCTCCTGACCTCATGATCCCTCCGCCTCGGCCTCCCAAAGTGTTGGGATTACAGGCATGAGCCTCCGCGCCTGGCCCCAAAATTATTATTATTATTATTATTATTTTAAATTATACTTTAAGTTCTAGGGTACATGTGCACAACGTGCAGGTTTGTTACTTTTTTGAATTGGGGAAAACATTTTTATCAAGCAATGTTTGTATTTATTTAAATGTGTTAAAGGATCTGGGCTACTGTAATGCATGTGTAAATAGAAAAGGCAGTGTTTGACATTAAAGTTCTTTAAGATTTGTTTACATTTTACATGCTGTGTACTGGGTAGAAAGAATTTTAACTTGTTCAAAGATTTAACTGGAAGAAAAATTTTTTTTGCTTGGCTTTTCTGCAAAGAAGGGAGGGGCTTGGGAATAGAAGATGGCAGAAAAAAATGTATAGGAAATGAGTTTTTTGAGACATTTAGGATAAAGAAAAAGCAAAGAGAGATGATAGAGATGGGAGTGAGGGTATGATTATGGTGATCATGATAGTTATTAATGTGACATGTACACATCCCTGCAGCATCTGGAGGCATTCACTATGAAATTCTGCTTTACCAGGCTGCAATCTACTCTAAATTCGAAACTTTTAGACTCAGCTCCCTTGTGAGTTCCTAAAAGTGAACAGAACTCAATTCCCTACAGAAAAGGAATTTTGTGCTTAAGGATGTCTACTCCAAAACATTTCTTCTTTTTTTAATTTTTTAGAATTCAATGGTGCAAATCTATAAAGACAGAGCTTTAATGGCAAACCCTATTCTGTCTGGTTCTCCTTCTTAAGAGTTAGCTGAGAATATATTTTTCTAACTTTTCTTTTTAATATTCTCTGAAAGAAGACATTACATCACAGATACTGAACTCTTACTTAACCTGGACTCTGTTAAGTAGAAACATTGGAAGGAGCCAGTTTGACATTTTAAATTAAGAAAAACAAACCAAATGAGCGAAATAGTTCCTCTGAGAAATGTTTTGGCCTAGTGAAAATTCTCTTTTAATAAATGCAATTCAACATTCATTCAACAATTATTTACTGAGCTTCTGGTATGTGCCAATTACACATGATCCCTACAGGCAAGAAGCTTACATTCTGGAGGTAGAAACAGGCTTGTAAGCAAATAATTACAATGCAGTGTGTTCGATGCATTTAATTAGAAGGGCATATGCAAAGGACAGAGTTATAGCACTCCTCGAGCGCCCTAGAGAAAGCCTTCCTTCTGCAGATTCTTGAGATGGGTTTTGTAGGATGAACAGAAGTTTGCTAGGCAAATGGGGATCAGGATGTGAGAGGAAAGGATGAGGCTGTTAAAGGTGTGAAATGGGCTGGCACATTTGGGGATTTGGGAAAAGTCATTTTGATGGATGGATTAATTAATTAATTAATTAACCATATTTATTAGATTAGTATGTGTATGAGGCCCTGTACAGGGTGCTGGGAATACAGTGATAAAAAAGACAAAGTTCCTTTCCTCAAAAAACTTTAGAGTCCAGGGGGCAGAGAGATGGATCAATAACCATGATAGGAGTGAGCACGAGGACCTGCAAGATCATAAGGAGGGGGCAGCCTTGGGAGTCATTCGCAGCTTTCTGAAAGAGGTGACAGCTGAATCTGGAAAGACAAATGGGAATTAGCTGCCCTGGGGTGGGAGAGCAAGAAAGGCATTCCTGGTGTTATGTGTGAGTCTGTGGTGTGTGAGCACAGGACACATTCTGAACTGCTGGCTGGGCATCAAGTGCAAGATGGGCAAGTTCCAGGGATGAACAGCATGCTAAGGAGTGTGGAGAGTGTTCTGGACTAAAGGATTTTAGGCAGGGAAATGGCATGACCAAATTTTCCCTTTGGAGAAGTCACTGTGGCTACAGCGTGGAGAATGGCTAGGGTATGGGAGGGGCATGATTCTGGAGTTGGGTAGGTCAGTTCAGCTGTTGCAGTCATCCAGGCAAGATGTGATAGTGACATTAACAAAGGAGGGGCAGCAGGGATGGAAAGGAGTGGTGAACTTGTGAGATACTAAGGAGGTAGATTCACAAGCAAGGTAAGAGCAGAATCATGTCATGATCAAAAGCGCGGACTCTGGGACCACAATGACTGGTTCTATTCTGGGCTCTATGCTTTGCTACTGTGTGAACTGGGGCAGGTTACTTACCTCCTCTGTGCCTCAGTTTCCTTATCTGTGATATGGGAAGGGTAATAATACCTTTCTCTAAGGTTGCTATGGGGATTAAAGTAACTAAAACATATAATGCTTAGAACATTGTCAGGCACATATTAAGTGGTCCACAAATATGTTATTTTACGGTTACTTTGAGGAAAGAGAAGTCATAGGTGATGCCTGTACTTGGGATATGGGCAATTGTGTGAATGATACTTCATTCACAGAGGGAATAGAGGAGAAAGCAGAGCTGGGGGAACATGCTGAGCTTGAGGTGCCTGTGGACACACTAAGTGGAAGCATCCTGTAGACAGTTGGGTCGATGGAGCTGGAACTCAGAAGAAATTCAAGTGGGATAAACCCTCTAGAATGGCAGGAAGAGAAATAGCTGCCGGGAAAAAGACTGGTGAAGGAAACAGATGAGGTGGTCTGAGGGGCCCAGCAGAGGCTGCAGACGCTGAATTTGCAAGGTTGTGAGTCTAGGCTGCTGTGTGGTTTTCTCTGGCAGTCCTAACAGCCTGGGTGTAGTAGAGAACTGGAACAGCTGGATTGACCAGTGTAAGGGTTTTGCTGGCTATGACAGCAAGACTTGGAATCAGGATGTTGACAATATTGCTTGGACATGGTGACAAAACTGACTATGAGATCTAGGCTGAAGAGGGAAGAGAGTAGACATGAGATGGTTGAGTGAGCCAAAGAAGGGCCAGGAGATGAAAGGGCATGAGAAGGCTGAAGCCATGTGTAGTGAAAGAGAGACAGAGAGAGCGCCCTGGAAAGTGGCAGCTCAGTATCATGTATATAGAGAGGGGTGCCCTCTTTTTAAATGTAAAAAGTAGCATATGTTTTCTGTAAAAACTTCAAACACTTTAGAAATATCAAATCCACTTAGGAAGTAAAGGTCCCTTATGATTCTTATAGTTTGTTATGATTGTATTGCTTTAAATGTATTTTTAATAGTTTGGGATATCTTCTTCAGTATTTTTCCACCCATTAGTTCTTAGTATTGTTTCAGAAATGGAATCATACCATGTATACTGTTCTGAAACTTGCTTTTCTTCTCCTCATATGTCTTGCATGCAATAATTTCTTGTTACCCATAAATCTTTGAGAGTGGGCTATTTGAACTAAAGATTATATTTAGATAGAGAGCAGCATCTGGCAATGATGAGGTCTAAAGGGTATCTGTGGGAACGCAGATTGAAATGTAATGGAGGTGAAAATGTCTTGATTGGGTTTTTAGCTACATAGTTGCTGCAGTCACCCGGGACTGTAGCAGGAGTTGAGAGGCAAAGAGCAGTGTGATCCAGCTGGCAGAATCATCAGTGAGTGAGTGTGAAGGTGTCAGTAGATGGAAGAGGTGAAGGCAGGGAAGCAGGTGTAAAGCTGAGTGGCAGGAGCTGCCATGGAGCAGTATGGTTGAATAGTATGTCTCCTCCTGCCAAGGAGACAGGAACCAGATAGGAAATGAACCTTCTGTGTCATTTAAGAAGGATGGAGTTTATTCTATAGGAAATGGGGTGAAAGGGGAGTAGAATAGAACATTTACATATTTTAAAGATTTTGAAGGGTAAGAATGTGAAGACTAGAGGTCTGCAGCCCAGTTGGGATACTGTTGTACTAGTCTTGGAAAATATATGAGGGCTTGGGGATGTTCACGAATCCAACTGGATAGCACTTCATGACTGATGGGGAGGGGGTGAGGGAGCAGGAGGGTTGAGGAAGATTCTTGTACTATTGACTTGAGAGATGAAAAATTGAGATTATGAGAAATAGAGGAAGAGGCAGAACAAGGAGTGTGTGTGCTTACATAGGGAAGGGGTCCAGAGGAATAGAATGGCTATTTAATGAAAATATAATTCTAGGAGTTTGTGAAATTAACATTAAAAAATAAAAATTTACTTTTCGAGGAAGACGCGGTTGTAGTCCTTGCGGATCTTTGGTTCGCACGCTCCTGCTCCTGACTCACCGCTGTTCGCTCTCGCAGAGGAACAAGTCGGTCAGGAAGCCGCGCAGCAGCCATGGCTTTTAAGGATACCGGAAAAACGCCCGTGGAGCCGGAGGTGGCAATTCACCGAATTCGAATCACCCTAACGAGCCGCAACGTTAAATCCCTGGAAAAGGTGTGTGCTGACTTGATCAGAGGCGCGAAGGAAAAGAACCTGAAAGTGAAAGGACCAGTGCGAATGCCTACCAAGACTTTGAGAATCACTACAAGAAAAACTCCTTGTGGTGAAGGTTCTAAGACATGGGATCGTTTCCAGATGAGAATCCACAAGCGACTCATTGACTTGCACAGTCCTTCTGAGATTGTTAAGCAGATTACTTCCATCAGTATTGAGCCAGGAGTTGAGGTGGAAGTCACCATTGCAGATGCTTAAGTCAACTATTTTAATAAATTGATTACCAGTTGTTAAAAAAATAAAAAATAAAAATTTATTCTAGATGGAAACTGAAGTTTTTGAGATATGTCTCACTGGTACAGTAAATGTCCTATGAAAAGTAAGTGTTTTGCCAACAGGGTGACTAGAGTCAACAATAATCATTTGATTGTATTTTTAAAAATAACAAAAAGAGTATAATTGAATTGTTTGTAACACAAAGGATAAATGCTTGAGGTGGTGGATACCCCATTTACCCTGATACGATTATTGCATATTGCATGCCTATATCAAAATATCTCAAGTACCCCAGAAATACAGACACCTACTATGTACCCACAAAAATTAAAAATAAAAATTTTTGAAAGTAAATACTTTGTTATCCAGACCCTTTTAGCTAAAAAATTCTTTGGTTCATGGACACTTTTACTATATCTTGACCTGAGCAAGGTCTTTAAAAGCAGGGTGTTCAGCTGACCTATGGATTAATGCATGACCCAAGGCATTCCAGAGACATGAAGGCATGTGACCCACTTGCATCGATTCAGTTCTTTGTTAGATATTGGAGCAGTGGACTAGGTGACTCATTTTCAAATAATTTTTTACCCCTACTCCTGAATGTTGACTCTGTCTAGCCTACTGGTAGATTATTCAGTAGATATTCACATACATCCATTATAGACAAGTCACTATGCATTACGGTCTTTACCTCGAGGAGTTATAAAGTCTGTTAAGATTAGAATAAGCACATATATAACTGCCAAGTAGGTGCTACAAAGGGGAACAAAAAGTAAGCAACTAGAAGGTCAAAGAGGCTGAACAATCACTCTCAGCTGATAGAATCAGAAATTGCTTTAATAAGGAAATTTAGAATCAGAAATTGGTTTAATAAGGAAATTACGTTTGAATCAGAGAGGAATCTGTACAAGTGTGGAAGGACATTGTAGTCGGAAGGAGCAAGCATGAGCACAGTTTTAGGGAAAATACCTTAATCTTTGATACAGAGCTGCAAAAGCATGATCTAACTACTACAGGCTGAAATTGCAACATATGGTTAGTGATCAGGTACAAAAGCAAAAGGAAAGTGGCCCCATGCTTTAAAGTACTTAAGAAATAAGTGAGTTTTGATTAAAAAAATACCTTGGTCATCAGATTTTAACAAGATACCTATATTTTGGTTTGATAAAAGGAGGACATTCTGTTCAATTAGAATGGCCAGTTTAAATTTACAACAAAGCTTGTGAATACAACTTTTCATATTTGGGATAAATTCTTGTCATGATATCTATGCATCAAAGGATATGCACAGTTTTTAAAAATTGCCAAAAGGAGGTTACTGATTTACATTCTACCTATAGCATACGAGAGTGTCCACCTTAAACATCCTTGTCAACAAAGTTTTGCCAGTCTTTCTTTTTTCTTGAAAAATTAAAAATATTGAAATAGTTATAGGTACACAAAAAGTTGCAAGGAAAGTACAGAGAGGTCTCTCATACCCTTGACTTCCTATTTCCTCCAATGATTATGTCTTGTATAACTAGTACAGTACCAAAAGCAGAAAATTGTCATTGGTTCAATGTGTGTGTGTAGGTCTATGTCAATTTATCACAGGTGTAGATTTGTTTAGTCAACACCACAATCAAATACAGAAAATTTCTTTATCGGATTCAGTAATATCATAGAAATGAACTCATAGCTTATAGGAAGTGAAAAATTTCCTACTAGCCAATTTTCTTTTTTTTACCCCAACGCCTCAAGACTTTGTCTGTCATTTTATTTCTTCTTTATGTGTCTGTTCCATCACCATAAACATCTCCTTGGTGCTCTCCCTTTATAATCACCTCCTCACCATCCCTAATCCCCAGCAACCACTAATTTGCTCTTCATCTCTCTAATTGTATCATTTTGGGAATGTTATATAAATGAAATCACATGTTATATAAATGACCTTTAGAGATTAGCTTTGTCTCTGTTTTTGCTCGAGATGCATCCAAGTTGTTGTGTGTATCAATGGTTCATTGCTTTTTATTGTCGAGTAATACATAGTTTTCTATATATTACTTTGTCGAGTAAAGTAATAGTTTTCTGTCTTGCTGGGCAGTTCTTTTTCTCTCCTCCTTTTTTTTTTTTCTAGAGAGAGCATGAATTTTTGGGAACTTCTTTTGTCATATTTGTTGTCCTTTCCAAACTGTTGGCTCATCCAATACAAAGTCTGGGGTAAATGAGGCAAAAGAAAACTGAGGGAACTCATCAGTCTGTTATTCCTTGGATCTGAGGTTCCTAGCTCGTCTGCATTCTTTTTGGAACCTTTCAGTCTTCTTTTGCTTATTATATGTATAAAATGCCTATAATTTTTAGCTATTTTTAATGGAAGGAATAAGTAAAAACATGTCTGCTCTATTTTGTCAGTAGTGGAAGTCCTTTGCCAGTTTTAAAAATGGGTCTGGTATATTAATATTTTTCATTGTGAAAATTTTAAAACATGCAAAAATTAGAGATAATAGTAAAATCTGGCTTCAACAATTCCCAACATTCCTCTCTTCTTATTTAATCTGTCCTATACATGCATACAGACACACACATTTATTTAATTGTTATCACAGATATTTAATGAGTAAAAAATATAAGTGATCTAAATATTGAATATTAGGAAAACACGTACATCGATTATGGTTGACTGATATGATAGAATATTATGTAGGTATTAAAACTGATGTGTTTTCATGTGGTTTTTTTTATTTTTCTATTTTTTTTTTTAAGTTCTGGGGTACATGTCCAGGATATGCAGGCTTGTTACCGAGGTGAATGCAAACACACACATTTTTTCCTGTAGTATTTTAAAGTATATCAGACAAGATTTATTTTTACCTGTAAATAATTCACTAAATATCAGATAATAACTTTTACAAAAAATCAGACCCATAATACTATTATCCTTCCCAACAAAACTGATTTTTAAAACCATTTTATGTTTATTAACATACTTAGCAAATAATAACAATAACAATAGCACCGCTAAGTTTTTGGAATGGCTGTAGTTTGATAGGGGTATTAGTTAATGAACTAAAAACAAAAATGTTCAATCTGATGAACAGTAATTATTTTATATCATCCATTATTCAGTTTTTAAAATCATAATCCAAACAAGGTCTACTCTTGTATTTTAATTCATAACCTCTCTCTCTCCTTCCCTTCTTTTCTCCTTCTCACCCCTCTCTCCTCCTCCTCCTCTCTCTTTCATGCTATGTTTATTATGAATAAACTGAGTCATTTTCCTATAACATTTTTCACATCCTGAATTTAGATTAGTTGTATTCTTACAGAGCATACATGTTCTTCCTTTCCCTCTATCTCTTGCAGTTGGGCTGGTAGGTCAGGGGCTTAGTTAGATTTAGGTTTCAATTTGTGTCCATAGTACTACATAGGTGGTGCTGTGTACTGCATCACATCAGAAGGCACATAATGCCTGTGTTTCACTCTCTTAGTGTTAGGATTAATTTGGAGGACTCAGGTGTTGTCAGCCTGATTGAGCCATTATCAGGTTCTTCACCAACATCTTACCTAATTATTTTAGCACTGATAATCCTTCATTTCATTAGGGGCTGTAAAATGGTGATTATTTTTCTGTCATTTTTCTGCATTTATTAGTTGGAATTCTTTTATAAAGAGTAATTTTCTTTCATCAACTATTTGGTTAACCTACAATGCAATTTATACAGAAATAGTGCAGAATAAATGGTTGATTCTTTCCTTTTATTATTTCCAAAGTAATTAGTTTGGTGCTTTAGCAACTTCCAAAGTTGACCAATTACTTTTTTAAAGTATCATTTAAATTCAGATTTAAAAAACGAATCCATTGCTGACTTTTTTTTTTTTTTTTTTTTGATGCTGAAATTGTCTCATCTTTGGTTAATGGGAATGCTTTCAAGTTGCTCTGGATCCCTGGCAACCCTGGTAGCTCTTGATAACATCTTGTTTTATGGTATGAGACAATGTGCCAAGTTCACTGTATACATTTTGTACCCTTGTCCTCAAATTACCCGTTTCTCCAAGGAGTTGTGATTCCTTTCAGTGGGAAATGGTGCTTGGAGACCACAATCTAGGTCTCGGCACTGTCATTGCCACCAGACTTTCGTTGCTTATGGGCTTTTTCAGTGGGCAGGTTATTTAAAAAGAGAAAATCATCACAAGCTTGTATTTATTTTCAATTCAAATGTTAAGATTATAGGGTTTGTTAATATAAAAACTTTTCTTGGTTTATACTTTTAAAGATACTGAAATGCTTGGTTCCTAACAATATTGATGTAGCTACTTACTTGTTTTAAAAATGTTATTACTAATATGATGACCAACAGCAAGACTACTGGATAAATAAGATTTCTCTGCTTTTCTCTGTGTTTTGACAGCATATCTCATTAAGAATACAGTCAAGATATATATATATTTTTTTGAGACGGAGTCTTACTGTGTCACCCAGGCTGCAGTGCAGTCGTACGATCTTGGCTCACTGCAACCTCCACTTCTCAGGTTCAAGTGATTCTCCTGCCTCAGCCTCCTGAGTAGCTGGGACTACAGGCGACTGCCACCACCACGCCTGGCTAATTTTTTGTATTTTTAGTAGAGACCGAGTTTCACTGTGTTAGCCAGGATAGTCTTGATCTCCTGACTTCATGATCCACCTGCCTCGGCCTCCCAAAGTGCTGAGATTACAGGCATGAGCCAACGCACCTGACCAAAAATATTGTATTTTAAGGTTGGTTGGAATAATTGTTTTCTCTTTGTGGTTACGGCAGCAGCTGGATATACAGCAAGGTTCATTTGTTTCAGTTGTTTTTTTTTTTTTTTAAGAATTGATTTTCCTTTCACGTTTCTTTTTTCATTTTTGATATGTAAAACACTTACATGGTTCAAAATCAGCACTATATAGTGAGGTGCATTCAGAGAAATCTCGCTTTCATTCCTGTCTCCTCTACCTTGTTCCTTTACTCCTCCTGTAGGTAACCACTCTTAATTGGTTTATGTATCGTTTCATATTTTAGCTAGTGTATCATTTGGATAGATTCCTAGAATAGGGGTTGCTGAGTCAGATGTACGTGCATATGTAACTTTGCTAGATATTTTATAACACCATATTTTTAGCTCTTTGTAACTGTAATCATATAATCAAAAATTATAATGTAGTTTCTTCCTTTCATGGATTTTTACTTTATGTTGTCCTTTAATAGAAGGCTTTAAAATTTCCAGGAGAATGGACCTTCCTGTTTCTTTGTTTTGTTTTTAAGTTTCTAGTTTTGTTGTATTATGATCAGACTGTTGTTTGTAGTATTTCTACATTCAGAACCACTGGTATTTTCTTTGGTATTATATTTTTAATATATAACCAAATTTTTGTGACCATTCCATTTGCTGTTGAGGAAGCATATTTTCTATTATTAGGATGTAGTGTTTGATATATATTCCTAAACCTATTCAATGTGTTATGTCATTAAAATATTTTATGGTCTTACTTATGTTTTTGTCCACCTAACAGGTCTTACTGAGAGTAGTTTATTAAAATCTCCTAATATTTGTGCATTTGTTTTCCCTTGTATCTCCCATAACTTCTGCTTTATATGGATGGTTTCTGTGCTATTTTGGTGCATAGATAATAATTGTTGCATCATCATTTTGAATTATGGTGTTTCACACTCTAAAATATTCTTCTTTGTCTTGTTAATGATTTTTAAAAAATCTATCTTAAAATCAAGACCACAATCTATGCTTTTTTATTGCTACTGTTGTTGTCACTACCCAGCTCTGACAGAATGGGCTCCTCAACCAAAATTTGTCTTGGATGTCAAGATTGCCACTCATGCACCTAGAAGATATGAAAAGGTTATGGTTCACATAAGGAGGCTTTCTGTGAGAGCAGGGCAGGCTCCTAAACAGGTTCAAAAATAGCTTGAATCCAGTAGTGCCAGCTGCTTGGGAGGCCTAGGTTGGAGGATTGCTTGAGCTTAGGTGTTCAAGACCAGCCTGGTCAACATAGCAAAAACCTGAGTGTGGGGACAAAATAGAAATCCTCTTGTTGGGAAGAAATATTTTTTAAAAATAAATAACCTGTGGCTCAAGCCTTTAATCCCAGCACTTTGGGAGGCCGAGACGGGCGGATCACGAGGTCAGGAGATCGAGACCATCCTGGCTAACACGGTGAAACCCCGTCTCTACTAAAAATACAAAAACTAGCCAGGCGAGGTGGCGGGCGCCTGTAGTCCCAGCTACTCTGGAGGCTGAGGCAGGAGAATGGAGTAAACCCGGGAGGCGGAGCTTGCAGTGAGCTGAGATCGGGCCACTGCACTCCAGTCCAGGCGACAGAGTGAGACTCCGCCTCAAAAAAAAAAAAAAAAATAACTTGAGAATAGGGAAAAGATACTGGTTTGGCTTTTATTGTGGTTAAGGGTGGGGCTATAATAATAGTTCTTATGCAGTCTGGACCTTGTGTTGTTTGAACTTTCCACTGGTACCAGAGGAGGGAACACCTGAGTTTTCTTACCAGCTTGTCCAAAGGTAGGGGAATATTAGTTTCATTCCATTACTTTATTTTCTTCTTAATGAGCTCTAGTTATAGCATGTTGGATCTTCCTTGACTGTCTTCTGTTTCACCAATTGCCATCTTAGAGGCTTTCTGCCATAATGACCTCTTTTTTGTTTTTTAAAATTTCATATTCATTTCCTTTGGTGTTTTACTGGTTTATTTCAGTGTGCCTTATTATATTTTCCTTCAAATCTACTTTCCTTTATACAGCTCTTCCTCCTATGTATTGGTCTGGTACTTCCTTACTGTCTTGTGAGGTTTTTTTTTTTTATGGTTTTAGGGTTTTTAATTTGATATTTTATCAAGAATTTTTAGTTAGTTCTAAGTTTTAGCACAATGATTGGATAACCTAGCCTGCTATTAATAAAAATAGAAATCCCTACCTAGTCATAGATGGTTTTCTGAAGTTGCAAGTGTTCTGCCAGAAGTCTGAACAAGAATATGCAAAAGGGAGATGCCATATTTCTTTGATTCAGAGATATTGGGTGGCTATTTACTATCTTATTTATGACTATAAGCTTTAAAACTTTTCCCAGAAATTTCCTTTCCCCATCTTATGTCATGCTATTTTGAACTCTGTCCAGCTGTGAAGGCCTGTGACCTTGTGTTTATTCTGTTTGAAGCGCTGATTCTCATAAGAGAGAGCTTTCAAATATGTAGATAAATTATCAAACTATTTAGTATGTTTATTGGGCAGCGTTTGTTTTTCTCATTGGGAAGATAAAAGGGGCAAAATGTAGAAATAACTCGTGTTTCCATGTCTTCCTGAGCTTAGTCTAGAATCCATTATTTTGTCTAAAATGGATTCTAGATCTTGGGAGGAGGATAAATCGAGTCACATGGAATAGAATCCTTTGTTAAGATATTTGTTCCAAGCATTTGGATTTTGGAAGATCAGTATTTTCTAAACCTTCCTATATTTGAAAAAGCTTAAAAAAAATTGTGGCCTGTATTCAGGAATTAACTGTATTTGTTCTAAGATTTTTTTTTTTTCACTCTTAGGTGAGAAAAAAAATTACTAAAAATGACAAGTAGAAGACTTGAGGAGTCCATGGGGGCTGTTCAGATGGGATTGGTCAATATGTTCAAAGGATTTCAAAGCAAGGTTTTGCCACCCCTGAATCCAAAGGTGGTTACAGAAGAAGAAGTAAACCGAATGGTAATGTATCAGGGAATTAATATGTAAAATACTTAATGTAGTCTTCTTAGGAGAATGACAGTTGCTACTTGGCATTCTCAGAATGCCAAACAGAATTACTGACTGATTAATATCAATTTAGTTATAATGGTAGCTTTCTAATGTTATAACTATAATCAATTTAGTTATAACATTTAGTTGTAATGGTAGCTTTCAAAGACTATAAAGGTAGGTAACTTTTAAAGTCTGAGAAGTTTTGAAATTGCATACATACTTCAAAGTAGAGGCTTGATTTGCTTAATCAGTTGAAGTAAGACTTCACAAATGAACTCTTAAGATTTTCTAAGTATTAGGTGGCACCATGACAAACCGTCATTTGTTTAGTTCAGAAACCGTCAAATATCAGAATTTCATAGGATTCAACCTAATTATTTACTACCTACTGATTGTCAAGAGTAATTTTTGTTTGTATATTTATAGAACACAGAACATTAAAATAATGACTAAGTGGTATTTAAGAAAAATACATATTTTTCCTATTCTTTAAAATAAAACATATTTATAGCTTTAATTATTTATGATTGGTGATAATTTAATTATGAACCACATGCTATAGAAAATATTAGTAAAAATGTATAGTGCCAGGGATGGTATTCACTACATTTAAAAAACTAATCTTAAGTTGCATTCCAATTAGAGAAATAAAATCAATCATTATTCTCTTTTGTGGTGGTGGTTGGTACATATTTAAAGAAACTCCTGGCATTTTGCTTGTAAGACCTAATTGTTTTAATTTAAATCACAATATAGCTGATACCTCTTAACATTTTATTATCCTTATCTGGGTTCCAATCAAAAAGAACTTAACCAAGTTGAAAGCTGTATTAGAAATATACCTTCATTTAAATGGATTCAGTCACAGAAATAAAATTTGTAGAAAAATAAGCATTCGTAAAGTACATTGTGTTTAACCCAAGGCAACATAAATCAGCTAAGTTATATACCCTCAAATGTTTTTAAAAAGTCTTGGCATATACTTAAGCATTATGTAGCTGCCAATGATCCATAATCTCCCTGCACATAAAGTAGGAACATTCTAGAACCACAATAACTATCATTGGTTCTGGGTAACTAATCCCTTGTTGGGTTAGTTTTATTTAAATGCTGGGTTACTTTTTATTTCTCACAACATTGGAAAGGGTAAAAGCATTTTGTCTTCTTACTGGGGTGTGTGAATGTGACTGGCTGTGGGATCTGCTGATTAGCTCAGAGCTCTTTCAAAGCGAGGTCTAAATGTGCTCTTGTGACGTCTCTAAAGTTAAAACTCATTCCTAAGTGATGTAGTCACACATCCTAGATCTTTGCAATTTTATAAGATTTCTCTCTAACATCAAATCATAGTTAATCACTCAGAAGCTTTGTTTGCATATTGTAATGTTAGTTGAGAAACAGAGGTATTTCAAACTCCTGATTTTTTTTTTTTTTTTTTGAGACGGAGTCTGGCTCTGTCGCCCAGGCTGGAGTGCAGTGGCCGGATCTCAGTTCACTGCAAGCTCCGCCTTCCGGGTTTACGCCATTCTCCTGCCTCAGCCTCCGGAGTAGCTGGGACTACAGGCGCCCGCCACCTCGCCCGGCTAGTTTTTTGTATTTTTTAGTAGAGACGGGGTTTCACCGTATTAGCCAGGATGGTCTCGATCTCCTGACCTCGTGATCCGCCCGTCTCGGCCTCCCAAAGTGCTGGGATTACAGGCTTGAGCCACCGCGCCCGGCTCAAACTCCTGATTTTTGAAGCCCTTGAGTGACTTTACAAACCAAGAGGTTTTTTTTAATTTTTTTTTTATTTTTATTTTTTATTTTATTTTTTATTATACTTTAAGTTCTAGGGTACATGTGCATAACATGCAGGTTTGTTACATATGTATACTTGTGCCATGTTGGTGTGCTGCACCCATCAACTCGTCAGCACCCATCAGTTCATCACAAACCGAGAGTTTTATGCACAGATGCCTCTTCTGAGCATAAATGTTAAGCTCTTTGGACATGTTCCTGTGCAATTTCTTGACTTTTTTCTCTCAGGTTCTTTGGTGTGATTCCTTCAGAATCATAAGGAAACAGCAACTACATGTTATTTTCATTTACTGTGCAAAGATCTCAAAAGTGTATGGGTACTTCTCTTATATAATTTACTTATTTTAAATATTTTATAAGGGAACTTAGTGGCATTCCAGAATTATCCTGAAAGCTGCAAACACAAATTATTAATTACTGGTACTTATGAAAACACTTTTTCAGTACAACCACTTATGAATCTTTGGTTCTTATTGTTTTACATTCTAGCTTACACCCTCAGAGTTCCTGAAGGAAATGTCCCTCACCACCGAGCAGAGACTGGCAAAAACACGTTTGATGTGCCGACCACAGATCATCGAACTCTTAGATATGGGGGAAACAACACATCAGAAGGTAGCTGCTCTCTGTCATACTTGCATATAAAGTGGGCCCTGGCACAACACGAAAATTCCAGAACAATAACTAAGTAAAATTTGTTTCCTGGCTACCTAATCCTTTATTGGGTTTGTTTTCAGTCCACCTTTTCTGCCTCTGAATATCTTCATATCTTTGATTTGGTATGGTGAAGACTGCAGTAAATAAGTACGAACCTCTTTTAAAATAACTTTTGACTAGTCACACTTCTTTCTTAGCTATTTCTGAATACTATTTGACACCATAGTTTATACAGGGTAGGAGTAATTCTAAGAATTACATTAGTCAAGCCCAATTAAGTTATTGTCTTAGTGTGACAAATAATCTCTCCTTATGTGAGCTGTCCACTAGAAAAGAAGGAGTTGGAATTTTTAATTAAAGTAGGCATTCGTTGTCTGTTCTGGCTCATTTCCAATAACACGTATCCTTTTAGTCTCCAAAGAATAGCGATATTATCATGTTTCTATATTCGAATGTAAACCATACATTCCAGGCTTTAGGAGCATATGATTATAAAAGGTCTGGTTTCCTATTTTTAAATTAATAGGAAAAATTATTACATTAAAAACAAATTAATTAAATTGTTAATTAAATTAACAATTAACTAAATTGTTAATTAAATTAGCAATTAACTAAATTGTTAATTAATTTAACAATTTTAATGGTGGCTTAAACTGGAATGGTGCTAGAGAATATGGTGAGAAGTGGTATGATTAAAGATACATTTGTGAAGGCACAAATGTATCTTTACTTTTTTTTTTACTTTAATGTGCCTTTACTTTTTTAAATCTTTTACTTTTAATGCACAAATTATGGTATGAACCTCCAATAGTTGGGCTGCTAGGGAGATTAACTTCTTCTCAAAGAGTTCCCCAGAATTTTCCTCTGAAAATTCCTGAGAGTTTTTCAATGTTATGTTCCTCATGAAGAAGGAGTGAGGCTTGTCTGCTGTTACTGTTACACCATTGCTTCCCTTATCTAGGATTTGCATAAACTTCACCGTTCTGAGCGTTGCTAACTTTTTATTGCTTTGTCTGTTCCCCACAACCACCCTCCAAATTTGAGGGGAGGGAACATAGTCTTTTCCAAGACATTTCTTCTAATTAAGGGCCATTTCCTCTTTTTTGAAAGCATAACACATATCAGGCTATGCGGAGTTTTTCATGTGTACTACTAGTGTATGTATTTTAATGTGTTTTGACTCTGCTATAAATGATGAGGCAATCAGATACTTTACATTACACTTTGTCTCCTCTCCTCTTTAATTCAGTTGGTTATTTTTAATTTATATTCTGAAATTTAATCATTTATCTCTTAGATGGGTGACAGTCATCTACTAATTTCTTCAACAAGAGCTTATGAAGACTGTATTTCTTTGTTTTATGTGTTTTATAATATTTGTGTCTTGCCTTTATACTGAACTGCAGATTTGTTACTTATGAAATTCTTGGGCCACAAATTTTCATAACAGTTTTGCAGGCATTTTCCCCACGACCTTCTGACTTTAAATGATGGTATGTAGAAAGTCAGAAGCCAGCTTCATTTCTCCCCCTATAAGTTAATCTTTTAGCTCATGTGCCCAAAGATTGATTGTTATTATTTAAAGTTCAGTATTAGGATACCACTACATTTTTCCTGAGGTACTGTGGGCCTTTATTTTATTTTTAGAAAGTTTTTCTGGAATTATCAAGTATTTTTTATATCATTTTTCAATTATGAATATGTTGGACCTTCTTTGTCTGCCCTTCTTCTAAAGCTTGCATTTCCTCACTCATTCATTTTTAACTTTCTGTTCATTTCCATTGCATTGTCATTACATTCATTAGGCTATCCTCTGTGTCCCTTACTTTGAGTTATGTATATATTTCTTTTATGCTTCATTTTTGACCAGACCAGACCTGGTTCAACAGACCTCTTTAATCATCCCACTTCTCACCACTTCCTCCACCACCACTCCAGTTTAAGCCACCATTATCTAGAATACTGACATAGCCTTCCTGTTTCCATCTCATTCTCCCTCTGCTCCCATTATCACAAAGCAGTAAAAGTAATTTTCAAAATGTAAATCAGAACATATTGCTTCCATGTTGTCTCATAGCATTTGATACAGTGAGCATCTCTTTCTTGTACCCTTTTATTCACTTATATCTGACCTGGCATACTCATTTGATTTTCTTCCTACTTTTCACTGGTTGATTTTTGCTTATTTTATTTGTTGGATTATTCACTCATTTCTGATCACTAAATATTAGAGCTCCCAGTACTTGGTACTTGAACTTCTTTCTCTTCTAGACTCACACCTTAGGTGACCTCTTCTAGGAAAAAAGGCTTTAAATTCTACTTTTTGATGATTACTTTTATATCTGTATCTCCTGCCACTGTCTATCCCCTGAAATCTAGATCATATAGTCAGCTTAATATATGATTAGCAGCTCAAACTTAATATATTTAAGATCTAATTGTAACTTTACATTCCATCTCTAAAAGCCTGATCTTTCCTCCTGCTTTTTATACCCCCACTGATCTGTTTTCCTAGACCAAACACTTTGGAGTTGTATTCCTGATGCCTCTCTTCTTTTTACATCTTATGATCCAGTGGTAAGTGCTATAAATTCTGCCTTCACAAATGTATCTTTAATCATACCACTTCTCACCATGTTCTCCACCACCATTCCAGTTTAAGCCACCATTATCTAGAATATCAAAATTGCCTCCCTGTTTCCGTCTCGTTCTCCCCTTGCCCCCATTATCACAAAGCAGTAAGAGTGATTTTTTAAAATGTAAATCAGAACATGTTACTTCCATGTTTAAAACCGTCCAGTGACGTCCCATTACTCGCATAATAAAATCTAAACTCAGTGCCATAACCTCTAAGGTCCTATACCATCTAGTCCTGCCTCCCTCACGGACCTCTTTGCCTTCTTTTGTGTGTGTGTGTGTGTGTTGTTGTTGTTGTTGTTTTGTTTTGTTTTGTTTTGAGACGGAGTCTCATTCTGTCACCCAGGCTAGAGTGCAGTGGCGTGATCTCGACTCACTGCAAGCTCCGCCTCTTGGGTTCACACCATTCTCCTGCCTCAGCCTCCTGAGCAGCTGGGACTACAGGCACCCGCCACCACGCCCAGCTAATTTTGTTTCTGTATTTTTAGTAGAGATGGGGTTTCACCATGTTAGCCAGGATGGTCTTGATCTCCTGACCTCGTGATCCGCCCGCCTCGGCCTCCCAAAGTGCTGGGATTACAGGCGTGAGCCTCTTTGCCTTCTACTCTTCTCCCTCTCATTCTCACTGTATTTCCCCTATGCTGCTCTTCAGACACTCAAAGACAATTTCCACCTGAAGGACTTTGCACTTGCTTTCCCTTGTAACTGGAGTGCTATTCTAAAATCTTGGCATGACTTGCTTCAGACTTCTACTTAGAAGTCATCTCAGAGAGGCCTTCTCTTGACTGCCTATCTAAAAGAGCAGCTACCTGCCAGTCCCCTACCTCCTTGTCCTACTTTAGCTTTTTTACACAGCCTTTTCACTACCTGACTTTATGTTCTGTATTTCTGTATTTTTTGTATGATCGCTTGAGCTTCAAGAATGTCAACTTCATGAGGTTAGGGCTTTTTTTGGCTTTATTCACTATGTTCAGCATACAAAAAAGAACGTTGCACATGTTGGAAACTCAATATTTATTGAATGAGGACATGAATTTTTAATCTATCCTAACTGCTCACTTCTTTACATTCTTAAATATTTGCTTTGTGCTCTTTGATTTTTTTTTTTTTTTTCCATTATGCTCTTTGAGCTTATGGTGAAATGGTGTAGTTAAGACTGATTGCTTCATGGCAGAAATTTAATTAGCCAGAAATTAAAGAGTATATACTGTATTATTCCACTTATATAATCAAGAAAACTAACCTATGATGTGAGAAGTAGATTACTTGTGTTACCTTTGTCATAAATCAAGTGACCATATATTTAATAATTGGTTTGGAGGCTTTCTAATCTGGTACATTTATTTTTATGATAAATCTTGTGCTAACATCTCATTATTATTACTGTGGTAAGTAACAGTAAATGATATGTAATAATATAATTCTCATGTTGTACTACATGATATAGCAAATCCTCCTATCTTGCTCTTCAAATGTATCTTGTCTATTCTTGGTCCTTTGCATTTCCATATAAATTCAGTCAGCTTTTTTGCTTCAAAAAAAATCTGTTGGGATTTTTTTTTAATATATTGCATTGAATTTTTAGATAAATTTGGGGAACATTTGACATCCTGAAAATATTGAGTCTTTTAATTCATGAAAATAGTATATTCCTGCATTCAATTAAGTCTTCCTTAATTTCTCTCAATAATGTTTTTAGTTTCTGGACAAAGGTCTTACACATCTTTCATTAGATTTATTTCTGTGTGTTTTACATTTTAGGATACTATTTTAAGTAATATTGTTTATAAATTTCATTTCCTAAATGTTCGTTGCTAGTACCTACAAATAGAATTTGTTTTTGTGTGTTGACCTTGTACTCAGTGACCTTGATAAATCACTTACTAATTCTAATAAGAGAATTATTAGAATGATTTATTTGTAGGTTATTTTGAATTTTCGAAATAAACAATTACTTTGCCTGGAGAAAATGACAGTTTTGTTTCTTCTTGTTTGAGTTCTAGTACTAAAACAACCTTTGCAAATTTTTTTTTCTTCTCTCTCTTTGTTTCTTCTGTCTGTCTATCTATCTATGGTTTATGAATGAGACTGGCCTATAGTTTTCTTTTCCGTTAGTGTCTTTCTCAGGTATATAAAGGAGGTTATGTTAACATTATAGATGAGTTGGGAGACATTTCATTTTTTTGTTTTTCTTTTCTTTGGGACAGTTTCTATAATACTTGAGTTGTTTATTTTATGTTTGGTAGAATTTGCTTGTAAAGCTGTCTGGGTTTGGAGTTTTCTCTGTAAAAGGTTTTTATTTACAGATCTAATTTCTGTAATAGTTTTAGAGCTATTCAGATGTTCTGTTTCTTCTTGTGCCAGTTTTGATACATTTTTATTGCATTTTTCTAGGAGTTTGTATTTTTACCTATATTTTCACATTTATTGACATAATAGTTATTTATTATCTTTTTACTGAGTTCGGGTTCTATTGTAATATTCCCATTTCCATTCTTTGTATTTGTTCTTTGTGCCTTCTGTCTTATTTTCTTGATCAAACTCATTTGGTATTTTGTCAGTTTTATTAATCTTTTTAAAGACCTGAATTTTGCTTTGTTGTTTTTATAGTATAGTTACTTTTATTTTATTAATTTCCTCTCTTGTTTTTGTCATGTCAATTTTTTTCTTTCTTTGGATTTATTTTGCTATTTATTCTAACTTATTAAGATGGATACTTACAGCTACAGTTTTCAAACTGTGTGCCAAGGTGCCCCAGGGTGCAACCGTGAACTCACAGGGCATCATCAGATAGTCTGAATTTTCAGGGGAAACCTGGCAATACCCAAAATCGATTGGATGCTAAACAGGATACTATATACTTTGATGATGTCATGCTTTACAAACCTAGCTCCTCAGTGGTTGGTCAAATAAAAAGCAAGTACTTTGTGAAAATCAAAATAGAACAGGAAATGAGGGGTGCAAGACCAATTTGGTTCTGTTGTGCAGTGCCCAACCAGCACACACATCCCATTAGTAAGCTAGTTATTTGTATTATTATTTTGTATGATGAGAATTCATTTAGAGTAACCACATATTTACCCCTTTATTACTCTCCTTTCCTTCCTGCATCACTGAACTTCTAAGAGAAATTCTCTTCTCCGTAAAGAATACCCTTTGGTGTTTTCTTTAGAAATTAGTGACAACATTTTTCAGTTTTTATTTCTCTGAAAATGTGTTTATTCAAACTTCGTTTTTGAAGGGTCTTTCCCCAGGTAAAAAATACTATGCCTGCAGAGTTTTTTTTCAGGATTTAAAACATTTTATTCCTCTGCCTTCTGACTTGTGTTACGTTGAAAAGTAGGCATGCGCTTTTGCTCCTTGAAAGTTAAATATTCTATTTTTTCCCTCTAGTTTCTTTTACACATTCTTTTGTCCTGTGTTTTCAGTGCTTTTACAATGACGTACCTGGGTATGGATTTCTTTTTGAATATTTCCCATGTTTAGTTTTAATATCCATAGATCTATGTAGTATTATTTTCCCCAGTCATTTTTGTCAATGTGTGACTATAACAATAATTTACTCTTTCAATTGCAGTTTTCAGGAATTGACCTGGATCAGGCATTATTCCAGCCCTTTCCATCAGAAATTATATTTCAGAACTACACTCCCTGTGAAGTCTATGAAGTTCCACTGATTTTGAGGAACAATGACAAAGTGAGTATGTTCACTGGGGTGGGTGAACTCTTCCAGGATGTATGAGAATGGGTTATAGTAAAGTGGGATCTTGAGGGATCTTTGGTAAGTTCTTTAATTTGATAGACTTAGGAAAATAGTATGAAAACATGTTCTTTGTAAACTTAATGAAGACAAGGCTGTGTCTGTTTGTTGCTATATGTTGAGTCCTAACCAGTGCCTAACAAGTAGTGACCTCCCAACATGTGCACTAACTTTTGTTGATTAAAGGATTGACCAGATGAATGTCACAGGGTTCTCGTGTATGACAAATTGGGCTAGATTTTTATTTAAGACAGGGAAATTACTATTAATGCTTATGTAGTCTTCATTAGAGACACCATTTCCCCAATTCAAGATATAAACTCTACTCCTGAGAATTGCAATTGTTGAGCATATATGTATGTGTATATATGTATATGTGTGTGTGTGTGTATATATATATATTATTTATTTTTTTTTTTGAAACAGAGTTTCGCTCTTGTTGCCCAGGCTGGAGTGCAATGGCATGATCTCGACTCACTGCAACCTCCACCTCCTGGGTTCAAGCGATTCTCCTGCCTCAGCCTCCCAAGTAGCTGGGACTATACAGGCATGCACCACCACATCCAACTAATTTTGTATTTTTAGTAGAGACAGGGCTTCTCCATGTTGGTCAGGCTGGTCTCGAACTCCTGAACTCAGGTGATCCACCCACCTCGGTCTCCCAAAGTGCTGGGATTATAGGCGTGAGCCACTGTGCCTGGCCAAGCATTTATATTTATATTCTCCAATGCATTTATATTCTGCAAATTGTACCTTTTAAAACCCCTTCTTTTCACTTCTAAAAAATGTAGATCCCTTTCTTTCTTTTCTGTCTTCTCCTTTCTATAGAAGATAGCCTTCAGAATTTGTCTACAGTCAGTTTTGGAAGGCTTCTCTCTGTCTGTCTTGTCTCTTTGTGATTGTAATGGAAGATTTCTTTTTCAGCCTTATGACTTTTTCTTTAGAGATAAATTAGGGTTTCTTTCAAGAAAAGATATTAAATGCCTGAAGAGTTTCTTGACACTTAACAATAATGAAAGAAAGAGTAATGCGGAAGTTCAGCATGAAGCACACTTGAGTGTGAAAAGTAATCAGATGGGGAGGAAAGCATTGGAGAGATGGGAAATCTGGGCGTAAAGACAAGGAGGAATACTTTCAGGGGTCTAAGAATGTGGAGACAAAAAATTCTACTTATAAGACAAAATGGAAAATAAGTGAAGACTATGCAAGAATCCAAAGCAAATGGGAAGACTTGCAGTTATATTTGGTACAGCCGCTCATTAAGGGAATCAGTGATGCCTTGCAGAGATCAATAGGGTGACTTAGTGACAGCAAAGCCAGACTCTGGAGAAAATAGTCTGTTTCATTTTTTTCTGCAGTAGCGTTAGTAAGAGAAGCTCATGGGACAGAAGTGAAAGAGAAGGAAAAGAACCGGAGGCACACAGGTTGTGTTCCTAGACCTCCAGAAGAGGTGCATTGCACAGACAGTAGGGCTCTATCTTTTCATGCACTTCAGTTCTCACTTCTGACTCTCTTTTTCCATTTCTATATTACTTTTGACTCTTGCTGAGGTATTTTTAGGCTACTAAAGTGGTACAGTCCAAAGCATCCTTTGGTCACCCCTCTCTGACCTTAAACAAGAAATGGTCATCAGTGGTTGTTTAATAGCAAGTCGGGGTAAAGGGCATGTGTGAGTTTTGTCTGCCAGATGCTCAGTTCTCATGGATGACACAACATCTCTTGATAAGATGCAGCCAGAGTGCTGGCCACATGGAAAGAAGGTCCCATCCTAGGAACGTCCAACTACTAACAAGCAGACAGTTCTCTCCAGGCGAGGCAGGCTTGTCCTCTGGTGACTCCAGGACCCTCATACCAGCTGGCTGATGTAACCCTGCTCCTCTGCTTCCTTAGTTCACAGTCTCATAAAGAACCATGGGGAGAGATTTGGGGCCCCAAGAAATGCTTTCTGTGCCATTCACCTTTTATTTGCGTCCTCACTGTCGTGGGGTACAAAAGATAGAGCCTGTCAGGTTATTATTTTTGTGTCTCCATCTCTCACACACAAGGATAAGAATGAACCAGAACACTTATTATTTTAATTGGGTTAAAATGATAAGGACCCATACTCCAGAGTCAGACTAATCTGGGTTCGGATTCCAGCAGAAGAATTAGACTTTAAAAGAATGGAGCTGTTGGGAGCTGCTCTGAGGCTGTGCTAGGGGATATCTTGATGCTCTTTGCTCTTGCTTTGTGGTGTGTTTACTCAGGACCATCCCATGGAGAGGTGGGGTGGAGTTTGGCTGGGACTTGACTCGCAGCACCTTTGCTTGGTGAAGCTGTACCACTTTGGGCAAGTGTCTGTAGCATGGGAGTCATAATGAAGCTCAAAGGTTATGGTGGGGATGAGGTGGCATGTCATGTGCCATAGATGGGCCATTGAAGGGGTGCAGGAAGTGTGACTTCTTCTCTCAGAGCAGTTCTCAAATGCTCAAATGTTGGGAAATCCAGCTTAACTCTGTTATGTGGGTGAGGTTTTAGCTGATTAAGGAGTTAACCCTTGAAGATAGTCACTTTTTTATTTATTTATTTATTTATTTATTCATTCATTCCTTCATTCATTCATTCATTCATTTATTTTTGAGACAGAGTCTTGCTCTGTCCTCCCAGGCTGGAGTACAGTGGCCCAATCTTAGCTTACTGCAACCTCTGCCTCCTGGGTTCAAGTGATTCTCCTGCCTCAGCCTCCCCAGTAGATGGGACTACAGGCGCATGCTACCACACCCAGCTAATTTTTTGTATATTTAGTAGATATGGGGTTTCACCATATTAACCAGGATGGTCTCGCTCTCCTGACCTTGTGATTTGCCTGCCTCCGCCTCCCAAAGTGCTGGGATTACAGGCATGAGCCATGACGCCCAGCCGATGGTCAATTTGAAATGATTTAATTTAAAAATGAACAAAGACTTGCAATAATAATAAAAATAAGTAAGAATAATAATGTTAATAAAAAGTAAAGCTAAAAGGTATTGGGTGCTTTACTGTTTTTTCTATGGGATAAAGATAAGTACTGTCATCTCCTTGTATAGTTGAGAAAACTGAAGTTCAACCCTGACCAAGGTCACATGTCTAGTAATTAGTTGATGGAGATTTCAGTCTATGTTTAACTCTCTGCTTTTTCACATGCACAGTGTTTATCATCATGTTTCCCTGCAGATTCCAAGGTTGGTGAAAGTTGTGGAAGAAAGTTCACCTTACTTTAAAGTAATCAGCCCCAAAGATATTAGCCACAAAGTGGCTCCTGGAGTGCCTTCCATATTCCGAATCCTCTTTACTCCAGAGGAGAACAAGGTAATACCAGGACTGGCAAGAAATTGGACACTTGTACTGGCAGATTGAAATTCAATTCTGAATATTTACAGAGGTGGTGATGGTGGTGGTGCTGGTGGTATTGGTGGTGGTCTTGGTGTTGATGTTTGTGTTGGTGTTGGTGGTATTGGTGGTAGTGCTGGAGGGTGGTGGTGGTGGTGGTGGTAGCGTTGGTGGTGTTGGTAGTATAGATGGTGGTGATATTGCTGCCATTGATGGTGGTGATGGTGTAGATGGTAGTGGTGGTGTTATTGATGTTGGTACTGATATTGTTACTGTTAGTAGTGTTGGTGGGTAGTGGTGGGTGATGGTGGTGGTGTGTGTAGATGGTGATGGTATTAGTAGTATGGTAGTATAGTTGGTAATATTGTTGTCATTGATGGTGGTGGTGTGGTGGTATAGATGGTGGTATTGTTGTCACTGATGGTGGTGGTAGTGGTGTTGTTAGTATTTGTAGTGTTGGTGGGTGGTGGTGGTGGTGGTGTAGACGGTGGTGGTATTGGTAGTATTAATGGGTGATGGTGATGGTGGTATAGATGGTGGTGGTGCTGTCATTGATGGTGGTGTAGGTGATGGTAGTCGTGAGAGGAGTGCTGAGACAAAGGATAAAGATTTTGGCTTCTAGGAAGTTTGGGGCCTTAGTTGGTTATGACTTTCCTCCCCACATTCTAACTAGTTTGCAAAAGAGACCCAAGACTCAAACATAATATCATAGTATCGGCCTCAGTAATGGTAAAGCTAAAGCTGAGAGCAGAGGCCTGCCTGGCCTGCTCATACCGTCAGCTCACAGGCAGTCTAGGAAGAACCTACAGTCAAAAAGGAGGCCATTTTCTGTCAGCACCACTGCAGTGGTGGGGAGGGGAATGGAGCCCAATCTCACTCTCCTCAGTCATAGAAATTCCAGTTCCTCCTAGGAGGGAAGGAGCAGGTATGGGGGCCTGAGGGTGGAGGCTTCCTCCCTACCCCTTCTCCAGGGAGTAGAATCGTTGGTCAAGTTTTCTTCTCTGTGGGCCTAAATGGGGACTTTTGAGGAGGAAAAAAGAGTTTTACCAGCATGATTGAAGGAGTGAGGACAGAGAGCAAGTCTTAAATATGCAGAACAAAATGCAGGCTGTATATCATGTTAATAGCAGGCATGCTTATCTGTGTTGCATTCTTATGATTGGAATCAGTAGAGCACAGTGGAGTCAGACAGAACTAGCTTGGAGTCCTTGCTTCCCTACTGCTAGTACCTATCGGCTGCTGTCGATATCATTACCAGTATTCCCTCTACTATTGCTGTTGTTACTACTTTTCTGGAGAGCAAGGATAGAGAATTTAATGTGGCTTGTTAAGTATGTACTCCTTGTGGTGAGTGGTTAAAAATTCCATTATAATAATACCATTGTTATAATTTTGCCACTTTGTAGTATTACTATTTATATCTTAGGCTGTGTTTAGGAAACTACAATTTTGTTTGAGGTTCTACTGAAATAAATAAAAAGATGAATAACTCCAGATGTAGGGCTTTTTGTTGCATGTTGTTGAAGTCCTCATTTTTTCTGGAGGCTCTATATCTGAATACTGTCTGTGGGGAGAACAGGGTCTGGATTTACTGTGGGTGTGAGACTCCTACACCGTCATTTCTGTAGGAAGCTGATTATAATCCTTTGTGCAGCTTGAAATACAAAGCATGCTGGATTTGAGGAGGTGGCTTTCCTTAGTTTTTTTCTGTGATGGAGAAAATATGTCTTCTATTGGATAAGTATCGTCGTATCTGCACCTAGTCTGACTGAAAAAAGGGTACACAAGACTTTCTGGAGATGGAATGTTCTATATTACATGGCTGAATTCATTTGTCAAAACATTTAATATTTGTGCTTTTCAATATATACATAAGTTTTACCTAAAAAAACTTGTATAACAATAGAAGGGGGAGGGAGTGGGTAGAGGTATCGAGGGAACCAGAATAATGGAATGTTAAGAGTTGTTGAATTTGAGTAATAGGTACACTGGGGGTTTGTCATGCTAATCTGTCTTCTTTGTGCATGTTTTAAATTTTCCATAATCAAAAGCCAGAAGAAGAGAGAGATTTTATTACTGTTTATCTATCCAGCAAAGAAATAGTTGAAATGTATTTAAAGTATGTTGCTATATAGTTTATAAATATGAAATGCTAACATTCCTGGTGAGCATTATTGCTTCACTGTGTTTTGTAGCTGCTTATCTTACGCTCAGCTCTTTTATTCTTTCTTACCATTCCACTTATCCAGCATTGCATGTCTATTGGGGAACCCCTAATTTAAAAAAATTAACTAAGTTAAGTGTTGTTATACTTTTACTTCTAAATATTTGAAAGTTATCAAAAGCTGCATGCATGTTTGAGGAGACATAGTGAGGATAATGGTTACTTATGAGAAATTCAGCTATCCAGTTTTGGAGACACTAAGATCTTGTGTTGGACTTGGCTCTAAACTCTATATAGTTTATTTCCAAAGACAGAGTTTTTTTCTTATTTTACTGGCTAGCTAACACGATGGTGGCATAGTCAGTTATCTACATTCGCTTTCACTGTTGGAAAGTCGACAGGGCACTGCGCAGAATGACCAGCTAGGGTTGGGCATGCTGTCTTTCGGGCTGCTCCAGAATGCAGCCAACAAGTGACTACAGCCAGATTTATTTTAGGAAAAAAAAAAGTAATTCATTTCACCAAGTGTCAGTGTTTCTTCACTTGGCCAAACTGATAGCCAAAGTACACTTTTCGTTCTTATCCCCTGCCGATCTCAGCACACTCCATTCTCATTTACCCTCCTCACATCTGGAGGGTGAGATATGTAAATTGCAGCATGCCACAGTTAATAAGCCAGCCCTCTTTCAATTGGATTTTCAGTACCCATGTATATTAGCACGTCGAAGATGATAATGCAATTTACATTTTTCCCCCGTCATCTATTAATCTGGCTGCCTGGGGATGGAACTTGTTAAGAATGCCAAATGCCCAGATGACAAGTGCAGTAAATTTACTTTGGCTTTCTTTATCTTTCTTCACTCAGACTTTTAAAAAAATGATTGGACATGTTATTAATATAATAATCCTAGTGTACATATCATATACTGTAGAAATATAATAGCCAGTATCATCATAAAATAACACTATACAATTTTAGAGCCTGACATTTTTCTTGACCTCTTAAATTTGTATCTTTACCATTAAAATGAGAATGAAAAATATTAGGCTTTTGTGGGAAAGCAGAAGAGAGTACTTCCTTGGACTTAAGAAAGCATCTGTTTGCAATGTGTTGTCATATGGAAAAGGCAGCAAGCTTTGAAGAAAGCATGCAGTGATGCAACTGGGTGGCTGAGTTATGGTTTAAGAAAATGTCTAATTTGTTGTCAGAATGGTTTTTCCAATTTGTCACCATGAAATTTAGAAACCATAGCCCAAGAAGAATAAAAAATGTGAACATGTTTTATGTTATCTATGTATACAATAATAATAAAACTATATTGCCAGCAATTTGAATTTAAATGTCGGTATCATACAAGTGGCCACAATCAATGCCTTTTGTTGGCAAAAATAATATTAGGATTTTATTTTCCTTCTGCCTGAAATTCTCGCTCCCTAGTTCTATCTGGATCACCCCCATAGGCCCAGTATCTGGCACAGGGCCTGACACATAGAAAGGGTGCAGTAAATATTTGTGGAGTGAGATAAGTAAGTAAAAGTTAGTCTAAGAAAATATAAAGAAGTTTCTTTGACTTGAGGTTGGCCTACAGATGTTAAGAGCATGTAAAAAGGGCTCAATTACCTTTTTGTGTCATTAATATATTAGATGTTAACTTTCTTCCTTGTCATTTCAATTAACAGTAAGATGTCTAAGAAGTCTTCTCTAAGAAGAGTTTCTCTTTATTTTGTTTCATATTTCCAGATAGTCACATCCATACTTTTTAGCTTTATGGACCTCATAAATATAATTTGATAATAAGGCTAACAAGGATTTTAGGAAATTTCTTTATAAAAAAACTCTTGATAGTGTTGTATCCAGAAAAGATATTAAAAATAAATAATATTCTTCCATTTACTCAGTGCCAGGCCCAGTTTTCTGAGCCAGATCCAATGGAGAATAGAACAAGCTTTGGCCTTCATGGAGCTTACATTTCACAATGAATAAACAAACCAACAAACAAATATATACAATTTAATGTAGGAATTGACATAGTAGAGGGTAGGGAATAATAAGGGCTTTGCTTTCTTCCAAAAGTAAAGTCAAGGAAGGCTTCTCTGATAGGAAAGTCAAGGGAAGACTCCTCTATTGAGGTGACATTTGGGCAGAGAACTAATTTAAGCCACGCAAATATCTGAGGGATGGGCTGTCTAGGAGAGGGAACAGCAAGTGCAAAGGCCCTGTGGCAGAAACATGCTTGGCAGTCAGCTCGGGAAAGTATGCGAAGGCCAGTGGGGCTGGAGCAGAGGAAGCTGTTGGAAACATGGTAGGAAATGAGATTCCAGAAAGTGAGCTCATGAAGGATCTTAGAAGCCATACAAAGTGGGATAGGAAGCCACCATAAAGTACTTCAAATATTTTTATTATGGAAGGCTTTCATTTCCTCATATGCAAAAGTAGAAAGAACAGCAGAATGAACTGCCATCACCCACCTTTTCAAATCTCAGCACATGACCAGTCTGGCTTCATCTGTTCTGCCCCTTCCCCCAGTAGATTTTGAAGCAAGTCCCATATAGCATGCAATTTCATCTGTAAATATTTCATGATTTTTCTCTGAAAGATAAGGGCCTTTTTAAAAGTTAGCATAACTATAGTACCATGATCGTGTCTAAAAAACCACAGTCACTCCTTAATATCATCACATATTCAGTCAGTAGTTTGGATCTTGATTTAAGAAAACCAACTTTAAAAAGTTGTTTTTTTAAAAAAAAAACATTGCGTACTAAGTGCAACAATGGTTCACAATTAAGAAAAAGTTTTTTTTTTTTAAAGTTGGTTTTCTTAAATCAAGATCCAAACAAGGTTTGCTGATTGCATTCCCATCACGTCATTTAGAATGGCCCCTTGCCACCTGTTGCCTGTAACTGATAGTTAGATCTATAACCGTGATTAGATTCATTTAATTTTTTCTTTTTTCATTTTGGTCAAGAATCCTTCACAGGTGATGTGGTACTTCCTAGTGCATTACATCAAGAGGCACACGATGTCTGTTATGTTTTGTTTTGTTTTTGTAATGATCCAATAAAGATCATTCCCTACATCACTGAGGGTTAAGTTTCTAATTCCATAATTTATTTTGCACTTACTGGTTGAAATTATTCTAAAAACAATAACAGCAGCAAAACCAAAACTTTCCCTCACCAGCTTTTCAGCTCCCCTGAGTTATAGTCCACTCAGGAAAGATAGGAGAAATGCTTGATCCTCTCCTTTTATCCAGCCTGATGGGTTGTGATTAGGGATGACACAATCTGACTTACATTTGAGGAGCACTCTGGCTGCCAAGTAGAGAATAGACTGAAGCGGGGGCACGTGAGGCATCACATCATATGCCTCCCCTTGACATTGATTTTCTCTTTCCTCATTGGTAAGAGAACCACAATTTTAAAAAAAATTGTAATTGACAAAAATTGTATACATTTGTAGTGTTCAACATGAGATTTTAATATATATACACATTGGAATGGCTAAATCAAGCTAATAAATATGTACATTATCAAATTAATATATATATAACCTCACATACTTATAATTTTTTTGTAGTGAGAACATTTAAAATCTACTTTCTTAGCAATTTTCAACTTTACAGTACATGGTTATTAACCATGTTGTATAATAGGTCTCCTGAACTTCTTGTCTAACCGAAATTTTGTACCCTCTGACCAGCATCCCCCAGTTCTCCAACCTCAGTCCCTGGGAATCACTGTTCTACTCTCTGCTTCTATGCATGTGACTGTGTTAGATTCCACATATCAGTGAGATCATGTAGTGTTTGTACCTCTATGCCTGGCTTATTTTACTTAGCATAATTGCCTCCTGGTTCATCCATGTTGTCACAAATGATGGAATTTCCTTTCTTTTTAAGATTACATAATATTCCATTGTGTGTATATACCATATTTTCTTTTTTTTTTTTTTAACAGAGTCTCACTCTGTTGCCCAGGCTGGAATGCAGTGGGACAATCTCAGCTCGCTGCAGCCTCCACCGCCCAGGCTCAAGCAGTCCTCCCACCTCAGCCTCCCTAGTAGCTGGGATTATAGGCGCTCACCACCATGCCCAGCTAATTTTTTATTTTGTTTTATTTTTAGTAGAGATAGGGTTTCTCCACGTTGTCCAGGCTGGTCTCGAACTCCTGAGCTCAAGTGATCTGCCCATCTTAGCCTCCCAAAGTACTGGGATTATAAGTATGAGCCACTGTGCCCGGCCAACATTTTCTTTGTATGTTCATCCACTGATGGACACTTGGGTTGATTCAACATGCTGGTTATCGTGAATAATGCTGCAGTGAACATGGGGGTTCAGGTAGCTCTTCCACATACTGATTTCATTTCCTTTGGATATATACCCAGAAGTAAAATTGCTGGATCATATGGTAGTTCTATTTTTAATTTTTTGAGGAACTGCCATACTGTCTTCCATAATGGCTGTACTAATTTACATTGCCATCATCAGTGTACAGGGAGAACCACAAATTTTGATTGGACACTTCTGCCTGAAATAAGAAATTACATTTCCCAGCCTCCTTCACAGCTGCGTGTAAGTGTCAGCCAATGAGATGTGAGGACACCAAGGCACTTGCTTGAAGAGAGCTGATACAGCAGGAGGTGCCCTGTCCCTTCTACCTTCCTCCTTCTGCCCTGCAGCTTAGGTCCCAGGAATTGCTCTGCCCCACAGGGTGACATCAAGGATGAGAACTGCATGCTAGAATGGTAGAGCAGGAATTTAGGAATTTGAGTCTCTGATGACACTGTTGAGCCACCCGACCTACCTAGCCTGCCTACCTCTGGACTTCTTTGTATAAGAGAAATAAACTTCTACCTAGTGTAAACTGCTCTGATTTTGCTCTTTTTCCTGTTGCAACATAGTTGACTGATCCCTGATGCTTACAAGGGGCAGAGGCTACTATAGTAGTTCAGGTAAAAGATAAGGAAGTTTGGATGAGGGTGGTGACAGCAAAGGTGATGAGAAGTAGGAGGAGTAAGGATGTATACTTTTTTCTTTGGAGGCAGAGTTTTGCTCTTGTTGCCCAGGCTGGAGTGCAATGGCGTGATCTCTGCTCACTGCAACCTCTGCTTCCCAGGTTCAAGTGATTCTCCTGCCTTACCCTCCTGAGTAGCTGGCATTATAGGCACCTGCCACCACACCCAGCTAATTTTTTGTATTTTTAGTAGAGATGGGGTTTCACTATGTTGGCCAGGCTGGTCTCGAACTCCTGACCTCAGGGGATCCACCCACCTCAACCTTCCAAAGTGCTGAGATTACAGGCATGAGCCACTGTGCCCAGCAGATGTATACCTTTATTGTACAGCTGCCAGGATTTACTGATGGATCGATGAAGGATACGAGAAAGAAATGCACCTAATTTGAACTGTAGGATTTTGGCTAACAACTGGTCAAATGGTGGTGTCATTTACAGAGACAGGGAACAGAGGAGGAAAAGCAGGTTTGTGAGGCTGGGTGTTCAGTTCATCAACTGAAGTGACTGCCTAAGCCTGCAGACCGTCAGAGCCTCCCAAGTCATAACATCTGAATTAATTATAAGCCAGCAGAGCAATATATAATGATGTATAATCTAATATAGTCATATTGAGTGCATAACTTCAGAGATTGGAATACATTGTAAGGGACTTTAAAGAACCTTATATTCTTTTATGGGTGTGTGAATTGATTATGAAAAAATTTATAATTCGAATCAAACTTCAAACCTTCCTCATTTGGGAACTTGAAAAGGTCTGAAAACATCTCTCTCAGTATTTCAATTAGGTTCCTAAGCTATTTACAGCTGCTTTTAATTCCTTCTAGAACAAGGCAGCGGATATGTGAGTATAGAATAAAATGAGACAAACACTTCAGGATCTCCTCTTATCCTGGATTCAGCAGCATCTTTTGTTCTAGCTCTCAATGCCTCAGTTAATGCTCAGTCTTCACATGTGCCAGGGGCTTTTTAGTTTATAATTCCCAACAAAATGTGTGCTGGCTGGATTTGATTTCCTAAGAAAAAGCGAAAATAGTACTTATCTCTTTAGGACTTTGTAGGAATCAGACTAGGCTGTTGCATTGTTGAATTCTGTGGGGTTTTCTAAGATCAAGTGTGCTTAGTGCAATTTGTACTTCCTCATGTCTGGATAGCATAAGTTTTGAGTCTGGCATTACCATCTGGAAACCAGAACCAGTTGCAGAGATAAGAGCCTAACAACTCAATTTTTTAAATTTTATTTTTATTTTTGTTTTTATTTTATTTATTTATTTGTTTTTTTGAGACAGAGCCTCACTCTGTCGCCCAGGCTGGGGTGCAGTGGTGCGATCTTGGCTCACTGCGGCCTCCATCTCCTGGGTTCAAGCAGTTCTCTGCCTCAGCTTACCGAGTAGCTGAGACTACAAGTGCAGGCCACCATGCCCAGCTAATTTTTGTAGAGACTGGGTTTTGCCATGTTGGCTAGGCTGCTCTTGAACTCCTGGCCTCAGGTGATCCACCTGCCTCAGCCTCCCAAAATGCTGGGATTATAGACCTGTGCCACCACACCTAGCCATTTTTTAAAAAATATTTTAAATAAAAAGAAATTTTTGTGGATACACAGTAGGTATATATATTTATGGGGTACATGAGATGTTTTGATGTCAGCATGCAGTGTGAAATAAGCACCTCATGGAGAATGGGGTATTCATCCCCTCAAGCATTTATCCTTTGAGTTACACACAATCCAGTTACATTCTTTAAGTTATTTAAAAATATACTAGCAACCCAGTTTTAATCAATTTCATGAATCCTATTTATTCCTTTTTATGACTCACTTCTGCCTTAGGACTTGTATGTTTGCAATTCCCCTTGGCAGGAACACTCTGTTCCTAGATCTCACCCAGCTGGCTCCTTTTACTGTTCAGGTCCCCATCCAAAGGTCACTCCTCAGGAAGACCTCCTTAGTTATTCTAACCTGAATCAACCCCATCTGATATTATCACTTTCCTGTGCTTTATTTTCTTTGAAGCCCTCATCACTTTCTGAAATTATGTTGTTCTATTATTATCCTTATCAGTATATGGATGGCTAGATGGCTCCCTACCAACGAGAGTAAACATATGTTGAATTTTTCCTATATGCCTTACACAAATTGTACTTAATTCAAAAGTTTGATAAGGACAACTAACATTTATCAAGTACTTACTACTTGCTAAATGCTAGGCTAAGTACTTGCCCACACAAGTCCACATCTGTGTCATCTCATGCCTGAACTACAACAGTGTCTTCCTAACTGGCCTCCCTCTTCCCACTGCAGTCCATGGCCCACATAGCAGCCAGCGCTTTTTCTAAAACGTTACTCAGGTTATATCAAGATCAGCTTTCAGCCTCGGGAATGCCTTCAGCCCTCTCACGTCCTAACAATGGCTTACAGGATCTGTGGGATCTAGCCCCCACAACCTGTTGGCCATGTGTCTAACCACTTTCCTTCCCTTGCTCCCCTCTGGCCACAGGTTCCAAATCACACTCCCCCCAGACAGCCATCCATCCATATGGCTTCATTTGTCACTCATGTCTCTGCTGAAGTGTCACCTCCTCATAGAGGCTTTTCCTGACTGTGCCCCCCGCCCCGCCCCATGTGAAAGAGCTCTCCAGTCTCTCTGTCTCCATGTCATGATTTGTTTCCTGTCCCTCATCACTACCGAATGTTCCGTTACTAACTTTCCTTCCTTCGGGAAGTATTTGTTGAGTAGTTGCTGAGTACTAGGCTGTGTTCTAGGTACTGGGTATACAGAAGGCAAGAAGATGGGCAGATCCCTCTTGACATGGAAATATGGGGGAGACATGCAGTACACTCACTGGAGAGGTAGAATATACGATATACCAGATGGCTCTGGGCAAGACTGAAGCTGGACAGAAGGCAAGGGAGTGATGGGGCAGGAGAGGGAGAGTTCCATTGAAAATAGGGCAGTCAGAGGAGGCCTCAGGGAGAGAGTGGATTGCTGTGCCAAGCACTGAAGAGGTGAGGGGGTGAGCACCATGAATAGGTAGAGGGAAGGAGAACATCATGTGTGAAGGCTCTGAAGGGGAAGCCTGTGGCTGCAGGAGGACCCAGGGGAGAGAAGGAGATATGGCCAGAGAAATGATGGGAGCACCAGGCCACCAGACCCTCTATAGTACGCCAGCCTCAGCCTAGGTGCTTTTCAGCAGAGAAGCAGCCTGAGCTGACTTACATTTTTGCTGGATCCCTCTGACCCTTGGGTGGAAAATAGACTTTAGGAGAGCAAGGGTTGAAACAGAAAGTCCTGTTAGCCTGGGAAAGATCGGAGTGGCTAGGATCAGGGTGGCAGGGGTGGAGGTGGTGAGCAGTGATTGCAGTTCGGATGTATTTTGAAGGTAGATCCTATGGATTGTATCAAGAAATTGAGAAATAGAGCATGAAGGGATGCCTCATTTCAGGGTTCTAAAGCCAGACCGCTGGAGGGATGCAAATGCCAGTACTGAGACCAGGAGGCTGCAGGTGGAGAGAGAGTCAGACCTTAGCTGTCTTTGTGGAGCCTTTGTGGGTACTAGAAAAAGGTTCCCCCTCTGGGCTGAAGCTGTTTTGCCTCCATTCCTGGCCCTCAGCAGAAATCTTTATGCACGGTAGCAGGCAGTGACATTCATCAGGAGCTTTGGTTTGGGACATAAGTTTATATCCAATGAGATGCTGACTGGGCAGCTGGTTATGAGTTTGGAGCTCAAGGGGACAAATAGAACTACAGGCGTAAAGGCTATTTGTGAGCATTCCTGGCAGTTTAAGCTTTATATTTATTTGTATGTGAGTTGCACTGTGTATTACATATCCTTTATTCATCTGTTCATCGTCTCCTCCATCCTGATGTGAGCTGGAGAAGGACCGTGACCATGTCTGCATTTCCTAATTGGTTGTATTGCTAGACCTAACACAGTGCCGTGCTGGCACCTGGGCACTTAGTGAACATGGTTGAATAAATAAACTGGGAATGCCACTGCTTTATGCTTGTTCTGTGGCTTCATGAAGTTGAGTATGTGGCCAGCCCTGTGTGCCAATTTGTATGCCAGATTGTCCCATTCTTATTCTATGCCCAAAGCCCAAAAAGAGCTTTTGTTAAAACCTCCACCACTTACTACCAGTTATCACATGGTTACCAAAAGGAAATTTATGTTCAAAATGACTTTTCATTAATCAAGATTGCCTTGCAGCTAAAACACACAATAAAAGGATGAGAAAGCTTAAAATGAAGGAAAACAAAGCTTTTTTTTAGATATCAGGTACCTTTTATGGTGACTTAAATTTTTCTTTACTACATTGCAGGCAAGTATTCTATTTCTGTCTTATGAGATGGCATAAAGAGTGACTTTATTCAGCATTTCTGTTGCATTTAAACTCATTACTGGGAAAGAGAGATGCCTAGGGCCTCAGCATTTTTATTTGGAGTGGTCAGAAATGGCTTTGTGCAAGAAGTGAGGTTTCAGCTGACTTATGCATCAGTTAGGTATTGCTGTATAATTACAAACAATCCCACATTTAGTGGCTTAAAATAATAAGCACTTATTATTGCTCATGAGACTATGGTTCAGCTGGGTGGTTTTTCAGGGTCTTGCCTGGGCCCTCTCATCAGGTAGGGAACTCTGTTCATTGTAGCTGGGCTCACATATCTGGGGATCAGCTAGCTCTAGGCTGGTCTAGCATGGTCTTGGTTGGAGCATCCGGGGCACATCCTGCAGTAGGCTGGACCAGGCTTTTTCACGTGCCATTGGCAGGGTTCCAAGAGCAAGACTGGATAGGCCCAAAGCTTCTTGAGGTCTCAGCTTGAAACTGGCATAGCATAACTTCTGCCACCTTTTATTGCTGAAAGCAAGTGGAGTGGAGGCTTCTTTCTTGAGGGAGGAGCTGCAAAGTCACATTGCAAAGAGTATGGGCAGAAAGAGGCCATTAATTAGAAACATCATTCTAATACATGGGCTTGAAGGAGAACCAGGGTTTGGAAGGAGGACCTGAGGGAACTGTTGTGGGTCTTCTTGGATCTACAGGAGAAATGGGCCTGGCCTGCCACCCTGCCACTGACCTTCATCCTACCTCCCTATTGCCTGGGAAACACATGAAGCATAGTTTCTCTATCAGCTGTAGGTTTTAACACTAGATCTGTTCTCTCTCTCTCTCTCTCTCTCTCTCTCAGAAAAGACAATCTCATTGAAAATACTTCTGTAATTGTCAAGTTTTCATAGAAATATACTAAAAGTTGTTTTGCAAAATGCCTCTCATCGATGCTTTTTCTTGCACAGTTATCGTGATCATGTTGTTTTTTTCCACAAATAATGATTGTACCCTTCCCTTGTAGGATTATTCCCATACGTTGACCTGTGTTACTGAAAGAGAAAAGTTTATTGTACCCATCAAAGCCAGAGGGGCGCGAGCCATTCTCGATTTTCCTGACAAGCTGAATTTTTCCACTTGTCCTGTCAAATACAGCACCCAGAAGATTCTGCTGGTACGAAACATTGGCAACAAAAATGCTGTATTTCACATCAAAACTTGTAGGTATGCATGCCTTTGGCTCTTGTTTTTGATTGATTATAGCTAAATCTAGTCAGCTCAAGTAATCTGCTACCATAACATTGGGGGTGGAACTGCTTGTTACAGTCTTCAGTTGCAAAGCTGGGAGACCTCACTGATGTAGGGTAGACTTCGTCTTCATCCTCAGAGGAAATTAAAATTCAAGGTTTAATATCTTATATCCATATTATACTAAATCCTCTTACCTGTTTGGTTTTTCAAAATGCTGGATAAAAGTGCTTCTTTTAGTACAGAGAATGGCCCATGAGAATATAGACATAAATTTGTCTTGACTGAGAATTTTTATAACTGGCTTGGTTAGTTTTCTGTTGCCATTGTAACAAATTGTCACAGACTCAGTAGTGTAAAACAACACAAATTTATTATCTTACATTTCAGTGGGTCAGAAGTTGCACTGTGCTAAAATCAAAGTGAGAGCAGGGCTGCATTCCTTTCTGGAGGCTTCAGGGGAGAGTAAATTTCTTTGCCTTTTCCAGTTTCTAGGGACCATCCACATTCCTTGACTCATGGCCTTCAGGTTTCTCCTCTGAAAAATGGGGAAAAGTACACCAGCCAATTCATAAGGTTGTTGGGATAATCAACAGAAACTGCTGGTATATATCAAGTGCTGTATAATTGGTGTTTGCTCTTTTCTTTTGCCTTCAAATGAGCTATGGCCAGTGTGGTAGACAGAATGATGACTCTCCAGATATGTCCATATCCTAATCCCCAGAACCTGTGACTGTATCATGTTGTATGGCAAAGGGGAATTAATATTGCAGATATAATTAAAGTTGCTGATCAGCTAATGTTAAAATCGGGAGATAATCCTGGATTCACTGGATGAGCCCAATGTAACCAACAAGGACTTTTAAAAATAGAAGAGGGAAGCAGAAGAGTTCAGAGTGATGAGCTGTGAGAGGGATTCAACCTGCTGTTGCTGGCTTTGGAAGATGAGAAAACTGAGGGATAGAGAGGTAATGTCATTTCCTTAAGAGCACAGAGCTAGTAAGTGATGGAGCTGGATTTTAATGTGAATATTTGTGGACTAACCACAGTGTAGACACCATGGGACAGTATAAAGCAGGGGTCCCCAACCTCCAGGCCATGGACTGGTACCGGTCCAGTCCATGTACTATTTGGAATCAGACTGCACAGCAGGAGGTGAGCGGTGGATAGGGGAGCAAAGCTTCATCTGTATTTACAGCTGCTCCCCATTGCTTGCATTACCGCCTGCGCTCCACCTCCTGTCAGATTAGCCGCGGCATTAGATTCTCATAGGAGCACACACCCTATTGTGAACTGTGCATGTAAGAGATCTAGGTTGCATGCTCCTAATGCCCAATGATCTGTCACTGTCTCCCATCACCCCCAGATGGGACTGTCTAGTTGCAGGAAAACAAGCTCAGAGCACTGATGTACATTATGGTGAGTTGTATAATTATTTCACTATATATTACAATATAATAAGATAGAAATAATGTGTGCAATAAATGTAATGTGCTTGAATCATCCTGAAAACATCCACCCACTCCGAATCTGTGGAAAAACTAACTTCCATGAAACTCGTCCTGGGTGCCAAAAAGGCTGGGGACTGCTGGTATAAGAATGATGAGACAATCTCATCTCTCAAGGACCTCTCTTATCAGATGGAAAAGAAGGATTTGTTCTGGGGCATGAGAGCAAGTGACTGACCAGTGGGGTCTTAAAAAGAACAACCATCTTGGGAAGACAGGAAGCAGGGGTTCAAGTTCTTTTCCATAAAAAGTAGTATGTATATACTGGATTTAAGTTCTCTTTTTAAAAAGTAGTGTGTATATACTGGATTTAAGTTCTCTTTCAGAAGGGCCTTATCTGTGGCATCCTTTGCTGACTTAATGACTTATTTGTCCAAAAGGGATTAGAATTTGCTTCTACCTGGTTCCCAAAAGTTAGGCTACCATGGAGTACTCTTTTGGTAATTTCCTGCCTTAGGAGTTCCTGGACTGATAGCTCATATGCAAATCCCACACCTTCATAAGATACAAGTTCAAGTTATGAATGTCCTAGAGAAACATTGTTCCTTTAATTAAAAACTCAGACTTTTTCTTTTGCTGATGGGAGTGTGTTGGGGAAGTTCTTCATATTTCTCAGGTTTATACAGGGATCTGGTCCCAGTCCCCTAACTTGACCATTGTGAGGCCTTGTCTCCTGCTCCAGCGGGGCTATTAAAAACCCAGTCTTCTGGGCTACTGGGAACTCAGGGAAGACCTATCATTAGCTCAGTGACTTCCTGGTGTGGTTCTTAGGTTCCTCTTTGTTTTGGAATGATATGAGTTTTTCTTATTTTGTGCATGCTCAGTTATGCATTTATTTACATTATCTTTTATCCAGTCTTTCTAGGTATTTTCTGGTGACCCAGTTTGCCATACTATAGGGAGCAGCACTGCTATATTGTCAGTTGAGGGCACATCCTTTGGGAGGGAATTTGTGTTTATTTCTCTAAGTATTCTAGGTGAATCACTCTCTCTGAACTATTTCATGTAGATCCACGTTTCTGTCTGATATCCTATTTTTTCCTGGCCTAAAACTACCTTTAATATTTCTTGTAGCACAAGTCTACCGTAAATTCTCTGTTTTTGTTTATCTGGAAAAGAAGTCTTTATTTTTCCATCATTTTGGAAGATATGTTTTTCACCATATAGAATTCTGGGCCAACAATCATATATAGGTTTTTTCCCCAGTACTTTAAATATGTCTCTCAATTGTCCTTTGACTTACATTTTTCTAATGAGAAGTCCTCTGTGATTCTTATTTTTGTTCCTCTATATGTAATTATCTCTTTTTCTTGGGCTACTTGCATGATTTATTTGGTTTTTGCAGTTTGGAAATGATATGTCTAGGTGTAAGTTTGTTTATGTTTTGCTTTTTGTTTTAAGGATTTTGTTTTGCTTTTGCTTGGTTTGGGTTTTAATTTTGCTTGAGGTTCTCTGAGCTTCCTGAGTCTTTCATTATTTTTGGAAAATCTCAGCCATTATCTCTCCAAATATTTTTGTTGTTGTTGTTCCATCCCCTTTCACTTTTTCTTCTGCTTGCAGGAAAGTTCTGCCTGCCATAGGTAAAAGCCACAGTCTGAATTGTATGTACATGTACCATCTGCCTTGGGGGAAACAGGTTGTCTGTCTTTAGATTTCAGGCTATTTGATGTGCTACCTCAGCTCTCTGACAGGCACAAGAAAAGTTGTGATTTTGTTATTATCTCACTTTCTCTCATGGTTAGGGTAAAAGAAACATTCTTTCCAGCTTTCTGCATCCTAGGTAGGAGCAAGATTCTCAACCACTTTACATAAATCAACTACTAGAGGCAAAGAAAAAGCTCTTTTGGAAACCAGTGTCTCCTGACATTGTTCATAAATGCTCTATAGGCCTTGTTTGTCATCTCATGGCAAGCTTCACATATTTTGATGGAGGGAGAAGGAAGCAGGTTGTTCAACTGGCTTCCCATGAATTAGAGATAACCCATCTCGGCCTGGCATGGTGGCTTATGCCTGTATTTCAGCACTTTGGGAGGCCAAGATGAGTGGAGGACTTGAGTCCAGGAGTTTGAGACCAGCTTGGACAACATGGTAAAACCCTGTCTTTACAAAAAATACAAAAAACAAAAAAATAAGCTGGGTATAATGGTCCATACCTGCAGTTCCAGCTACTTGGGAGGCCAAGGTTGAGCTCAGGAGGTCGAGGTTGCAGTGAGCCATGATCATGCCACTGTACTCCAGCCTGGATGACAGAGAGAGACCCTGTCTCAAAAAAGAGAAAAAAAAAACCCAAAAAAACCCCGTCTTTTTCCGTTGAAAAATGGTCTCCCATAACCACCATTCACAATACCCATGAAAAACTGTTACACTGGTATTTTTTTCTATGAAAAGAAAGAATCTACCTAAGGTGGAAATGCAACTGCAGGAACATATCTTCCTGGGCTGTTTGGCTGAATCTGAAAAAACCACACCAAAATGGCAATTTTGTGTATTTTAGATTCATGTAAATGTGAAGCAAAAATCACTTCACAGATTTAATAGTGTGAAGTTGCAAAAAAAATCTAAAACCTTTCTATGTATCTACCTTTGAATATGAATTATCATGTTTTCCTAATATAGAAACAATTCTAAGGTAAAATGGGAGGAACTCAGGGACTGGCCAAGAATTGTCAACAGTAGACATGCTGGCCCAGCATTCCCATTTTACAGTGAAGTGAGTAAAGCCCGAGGAGTGAAATTACTTACCCAAACTCCCCCAGTAAGTTAACATTAAAACCTGGATTCATGCAAACATGGGCCAGCTCTGGGCTTGTTTGCCCTCAGGTCCATGTCTCACCATTCCCCTGCGCTGCTCAGTGTCCCTGTGGGGCTTCGTGAGTCTTCCTAGCCTCCTGGCTCAGCTGGATTCCAGCTAGGTTTGACCAGTCAGGGACACTAGCAGGAGACTGGGGAGTAGGAAGAACGAAGAAACCTCCTCCCTCTTTGTCTTCAGCAGAGTCCCCAGCCTCCACTGCATCTCCTCCATGGTTCTAGCCACTGTCAGGCTGGCCTGCCACGGTTCTAACTTCTGCCAGGTGACCCTGGTCCCCAGGATCTGATAACACTTCCTCCTCTCCTTTTGCTTCCAGTCCAGGGGTGGAAAAAGCTTACCGCCATTACGAATCTCAGAGCTGTCTCACCTTCTTCAGTTGGGTTTCTCGCCTCTCCCATCTTCTGTGTAACCAAGTCTCTCAAATTCCCTGTTTGCAAGTATTTTTGTTTTCCTGTTTAGACTCTTCATGAAATAATAGCTTTATGTTTTCTCCACAAAATGCATGTTTTTCAACCATCATTGCTTCTGTGAGTTGCCTCAAGTCCTTCCAGTCAGTCCCTTTTCTGTTTAAATTAGCCACAGCTGGCTTCTGTTGTTTGCAACTGAGAACACTGATGGCTTCAATGAGAAAGAATGTGGTTGAATTTGTGGTCACATCCTATTGAATTAGAATCTCTAGGGAGATCCCCTGACAAGGATCCATACTAAAAACCACACAGATGATTCTGTTCCTAGACAGTGTTCTTCAGTTAATGTAGTTGTGAATAGACGTGGCAGAGCAGTGAATATAGTCTGAGAATTTAGAGTCAAAAGCTCATGATCCTGCCACTTTTAGTGTCAATATACAGCTAGAAATAATGTCCCACAGGAAATTGTTTAGAAAAACAGATCATCCTTTTCTCATTGAAATAATGATTTTATTAGTGGTTAAGTTTATAAAATGCTTAGGTTCTTATAAATCACAAAAACTAGAACTTTCTTTGCATGTCTGTTATCCTTATTCGAATGTGAGCTTCTCAAATGGAAGGATTGTATCTAACTCTTTTCATTTGTATGTCCCCAGCATCTGTCTAGAATAAATAAGCACCCAATAAATGTTTATAAGATGCCTAAGCAACGATATATCACAAAGGCAAAACTACAACTATAAACCTCTACAATAAAATAAAACATGTTCTCCAAGTACTATAAAATAAGCATAATGTTTTACACTAATAAAAGAGGCTGCAATGCGCTATAAAATGTACAAAGAACATAAGCAATTATTGTTACGTCTGACCTACTCTAGTAGGTATCAGAATAACTTTGATGATTAAAGTAGGATTAACATTGGAAGGTGAAATAGGATTAAGAAGCAATTTCAAAATCTAAAATCTCAAGGAATTAAACAAGAAAGATCATCTGAAGAATAAATACTAATGTTATATTCAATATTTAATATTGTAGGATCAATATTTAGTCTTCTGCTAAAGTATTGAATCATTTGGATAGTTTTAGTTCTTGAGAAGAGCTCATAATTGATTGAACAAAAACTCAAATCTTTCTCATGGCTCATGATTTTTCACAAAACCAAACTCCCTCCATAATTATTTGGTATTAATCAAGATATGATATCAAAACCAAATATTTTGATAGACTGAACCATCCTTATACCCTTGAAGAATAACACTTTCTACTTCTTTGTAAGAGCATTTTCTGATACTTGGTATTTTCTAGCCTGTTCAGCCTGTCTGCATTTTAGTAAAGTGAAGTACAAAATCAAATTATAGACAATGTATAACCACCAGAACTTAACACACTCTACTCAATTAACATCTATTAGGCAGCTCTAAGTTAACAGTGGCAATCCTAGGTGATTATAACTACTGAAGAAGTTTGTGTAACCTAAACCCAACGATTAGCACAAAGGCAAAGTGACCGTTACCACTCCATGGAACTTGGATTCCTGGAGGTCGTACGGATGGGATACTAGTGCCATTTTCTCCGTAAAAATTATTAATAGTTTAGGTACTGCAATATAATAATACCCAATTCATTTTAAAGCTATTCTTTTGCTACCAATAAATATTTGAAAATAAAATGAAGGAAAATATTAGGAAGTAGGGAGGCAAAGGATAGAAGTAAATATTGTGGTGGTGTTCCCAAAGCCAGGAAACTGGGCCCAGTTCTCACTTCTTCTGATTATCACTGAGGCCATAAGGAAGGAAAGAACTTTGAAACTGGGAGACTCACTGTCACTTCCCACAAGGCACGGTTTCTACTGCAGGTTTGCTCCTTTTTGTTCCACCACGATGTCATGGATACTGATGGTTCATTACAAATATTTTTGTTTTACCTTTAAGAGTTTATTGTAATTCAATTAAGCAACCTCCTCTGAGAGGCTCCCAAGTAAAGCACCATGTATGGGGTGATGAGTAACACAAAAATAAATTTAACCACATGGCTTCCATGTTCGGGGTGGTTTGGGGTGGGCAGAAAGTACAGGGACTTCCCTCCTGGCACCACCACTGAGTTGGGCAACTTTGGGCAAGTTGCTGCCCTTGTGAGCATCTGTTTTCCCATGTCTGAAATGCAAATAGCAATATGGACTTTCTAGGGGTTTGTTTGAGGATTAGGAGAATTGCTATATGTAAAGCACCCAGCGTAGGACCCAGCATAGAATATGTGCTCGTGATTGTGTTTTCCCTTCTCCCTCTTCTCAAGAGTTTCTAGCTACTGGGAGAGGTAGGCATGAAAACCAACTCAAGTACAAAGTAAACCACTGTGAAAACTAAAAGGGAAGTTGTAGTCTCTGAGAGGAAAGAGATGCTATTTACAAAAGGGAGAATCAGGAAAGATTCTATTTAAGAAGTGACTTTGAGTCTGGGCTGTGAGAGGTGGCTTCAGAAGGAGTATGGCATGTGGGAAATGGCACATTTCATACACATCATCTGATGTGATCCTAGCAGTTCCGATTGTCTACGTGGGGGCCACAATCTGGTGGGAAGAGAGAGCAGGTGCAGTGCTGGGGGAGGTTGTAGGTGAAGAGACTAAAGCCTGCCTCCCATCCCACCCCAGCGCTGACTTGGAACATGACAGGTGTGTAGGATATTTGAACAGATGTATGTGTGTAATGAAAATGCAAAAACCTGTTGGGGACAGATTGTGTGGGACCTGAAATGCCTAGGGGTTTGAACTTGATTGCACAGATGATGAGGACCACTGAAGGTGTTTGAACAAGAGATTGATGTGTTATGACCTGTGTGTGTGTTTTACACTCTCTCTAGAGCAGTGTGAAGGAGTGAGGGAAGAATGATGAAAACTTGAACTCATCGAAACACCCAAACACATCCATAGATTCATCACGCAGCATCTAGAGGCTGCCAGTGAGGGAGATAAAAATAGCCATAACAAAAAGAATAATAAACACTTGTATAGTATTTCCTGTGTGCCAGGCATTATTCTAAGCACTTGACCTATATCAACCCCTTTAGTCCTCACTATAACCATATGAAGTAGGTGCTATCATTACCCTCCTTTTAGAGATAAGGAAACTGAAGGTTAAGTGACTTGCCCAAGGTCATGGCAGAGCTGGGTTTTGAACTTGTTCGGTTGGCTCCAGAGGTCAGGCTAGTAACCACTGCCCCAGAATGCCTCTGCAGCAATGCTTGGGGTTCACTGGTGGATCGGTACCACAGGCATGAGGACAGGGCAGAGGAAAGGAAGCAGGAAAATCAAGAAGGGAAAGGAGAGGAGATCCACTTATTTGTGGGATCTAAAAATCAAAACAATTGAACTCATGGGCATAGAGAGTAGAAGAATGGTTACTGGAGCCTGGGAAGGGTAGTGGGAGTTGGGGGCGGGAGACTTGGGGAAGGTTAATGGGTATTAAAAAAATAGTTAGAAAAAATGAGTAAGACCTATTATTTGATAGCACAACAAGGTGACTGTAGTCAATAACTTAATTGTACATTTTAAAATAACTAAAAGAGTGTAATTGGATTGTTTGTAACACAAAGGATAAATGCTTGAGGGGGTGGATACCCCATTCTCCATGATGGGATTATTTCATAATGCACGCCTACATCAAAACATCTCATGTACCCCATAAATATATGTACCTACTATGTACCCATAAAAAACTAAAATTTTTTTAAAATTAAAAAAAAAAAAAAGAAAAGAGAGGAGAGGAGATCAAGTAGAAAGCACCAGAGAAAATAACCAATTGCTCATAGTAGGGAGCACCTGAGGTCCTGTGGTAATACTCTCAGATGCTACCCAGTGCTACCCTTGACATAAACTGTGTGTCCTTATAGCAGAAAACTTAGATTTTCTGAAATTGAGTTCATCATCTAAGGTAAGATTTAAGGAATGACAACTCTAAGAACTGTTGTGATCGAAGTAAATAATCAGAAACAGCTCGGTCTGCCAGATGCATTACGCAACACATTACTTTGAAAAACTAGCAATTTAAAGAAGTGAAGTGGACCATGAAAATAATTAAGTGGGCTGAGTTTCCTATTTAGGAAGAACTCTCTAAGTTATTTAAGGTATTTCACCATTAGATCCAGTTTCTCTCTTAACTATTCCCTTCCAAAACAATTAAACTATTTCCTGTTTCTAAATCAACCCTCACTCCCCACAATGTCTGCATCCCAAATTATATTTTCAAGACACAGAATTTGTCCTCAGTTTGCCTTTTCAAATGCACTCTCCACCCTTCTTCAGTTGGCTCTAGCCCCGGAGGCTGGCTTCTACAGCCTGGGTCAACAGCCCTCGACTCCCATTTCTGGCTCTGGTTGTGTTCACCCAGTGAGGGTCTGGTAGACAATGAGATAGGAGGGGATATGAGGTCAGGATATTTTTTCCCTATTGTCTTCCCTGGGAGACCACCTGGGCTGCAGTCTCCCTTGGCTCCATCTCCTTGCTCCCCATAAGGCAACCTTCTCTTAGGCCTCTCCTTGTGGATTTCAAAACCATGCCTTCTCCATGGCTCTTTGGTGGCAGCACTACTGTTATTTACCACCTGGGCTATTGCATCATCTCCTGTAGTTCCTCTACACCCCTCCCACCCTTTTAAAATAGACCCTCTGTTCATCTGTCCTTAATTATCCTAAGGCGAGTGAGGGTGCCATCCCTTTCCTTTTGGGGCTCTGATGTGTTTTTCCACTATGATGCCCTCTCTCCTGTGAACTCTCACAAAACTCGATTTTTATCCCTTTGAAGGCATTGTTCTTTTGAAAATGACAATATTTGCATACATATTTTAAGTCTGTTCCTTACAGCAATCTCAGTGTTTGAGGACAAAGGCTGGATTTGATTCATTTGCAGTCACCCTAACTCGAGTGCCTGAACCCAGCAGGGATACTCAATGAATGTTAAAAGCAGGGCTGAATGGCAAGGACACAAACAAGAATGCTGTTGCATCATTTAAGTGGCCCTTACACTTGCTAATCTAATACTGTCATTTTAACATTAAGACTAAAGTTCCTTCACATTAGGTAACAAAAGTCTGCTTCACTTCTGGATCATGAAATTGCAGTGCTGGGTCTGAGCTGTCTGCAGAACTAGAACTCCCGTCTCCTCTCCTCCCCCTCTCACACTAGTCAGAAATGTGCTCTGATGATGTGCCTCTCTGTGTGTTGCAGGCCTTTCTCTGTAGAACCAGCTGTTGGAACTCTTAATGTGGGAGAGTCCATGCAACTGGAAGTGGAGTTTGAGCCACAGAGTGTGGGCGATCACAGTGGAAGACTTATCGTGTGTTATGACACAGGTATGCAGTATTCTTCGTTAAAAGTTCTACATGTTAAGAAAGGTCAGATGGGCATGTTCTCACTCATAAGTGGGAGCCAAGCTATGAGGATGCAAAGTCTTAAGAATGATACAATGGATTTTGCGGACTTGGGAGAGAGGGCGGGAGGAGGGTGAGGGATAAAAGACTACACAGTGGGTACTGTGTACACCCCTCAGGAGACGAGTGCACCAAAATCTCAGAAATCACCACTAACGAACTTATTCATGTAACCAAACACCACCTATTCCCCCCAAAAAACATTGAAATTATAAATAAATAATAATAAAATCCATTTTAAAAAATTAAAAAAAGAAAGGTCACATGGGAAGTGTGATAAAGCTGAATAGGAAATGGTTATTTTGGCTGCATTTGAGTAAGCTAAGATAAAAAAAAAAAAAAAACAACAACAAAAAACAAAAACAGTGAATGCCTCCAGTAGAAATGATGTGGAGTCAGATAGAAATCCCCTAACAGGTGTCCCCAGTGCTTGAAAGCCTGAGGAATACAGGACGCAAGAAGGAGCCCATCCCTATCCCCAGAAGCCACACTGGTGGATTGAGGTTGTCCGTATATTAAAATTTGCAGGTAATTTAATGCCCCATGGGTTTTCCATTTGATTTATTGTGATATTTGTCTAACGTTTTAAAAATGTAAACCCCAATTCAGAATGTTCTTGAATGTGCCCACTAGTCTATGTAAGATCTGTTACTTTCATCCTTAGAACATGCAAATATCTTACATAACATCTTACAGGAATATAGGACTGTGTCTGTTGCCACTAGCATTTTCTTGAAGGTCACACCCTCCATAATCACAAAAATTACACATTGTTGCAAATTTTTAATTTACGGTCATGTAGATGGCATATACATTATGAAGTCTCCAAAGTTGGCTTCCAAATTAATATTTTACATTGCCATTTATTATTTTATGCTTTTTCTCATTTCCTTCTCACTTCTATTTTACCCATTCATGTTGATGGACCCAGATTAACTGCAGAAGGGCACTGTAGGGAGAAAACAGAAGTACACAGCCAGGGAAAAAGTAAGCTAAGATCCACAAGGTAAAGAACCCATAGAAATCATGTCGAGTCAGATAGAAATCCCACCTAACTTGTGTCCCTGATGTTTGAAAGCTTGAGGAATGCAGGGCTCAGGAAACAACCCATCCCCAGAAGTCACACTGGTAGATTGGGGTGATCTGTGTGTAGATAGAAACTTGAAGGTACACCTAGAGAAGGAGCAGCACAAGGCATCTAGGGTACAGGTCAGAATTGCTGGCTTTGTGGACCTGTATCTGAGCAGGACGACTCAAGCCCTTGCCTTAGGACCCATGGTTAAGTGGCACTAGCTCCACATTGCCCAGCGGAACAACGCCACAGACCAGCCAGTGGCGTGGTCTGTTTTATCTATTAGTTTTAGCCACACTCACTGGCTGCTAGCAAGAGAAGCCAGCTTAAGCAAAAGGCGGAATGTTTGACCCATGTAACCAAGGGGTAGAAGGCTAAAAGCACAGCTCATAACATATTGGGGCATCAGTTTTCCAAGATAGTTGTGTCATTTTACATTCCCACCAGCAAGGCATGAGAGTTCTAGTTGCTTCACGTCCTCACCAACATGTAGTGCTGTTTTGTCGATTTCAGACATGCTAGTGGGATGAAGTGATGTCTGTCAGTGGTTTTAATTTTCATGTCCCTAATGATGCCTTCTCAGGTGCTTACCGGTCATTCATGTATCATTTTAAGTGTCTCTTCAAGACCTTTCTTTGTTTATTCTTTTGTTATTAATTTGTAAGTACCTTTTATTACTCAGTATTCTAAATACTAGTCCTTTGTCAGATATATGTATTATTAATATTTTCTCCAAGTCTGTAGCTTGCCTTTTCATTTCCTTGATAATATTTCTTAATAAGCAGCAATTTTGAATTTTGATGAAATCCATGTTATCAGTTTTCTTTTCTTAAGATTAACACTTTTTGCCTCTGTGCTAGGAAATCTTTGCCTTCTGCAAGATCATGAATATATTCTCCCATGTTTACTTCTGGAAGGGTTATAGTTTTAGCTTCTGTGTTTAGGTTAATAATGCCTTGCCTTTTATTTAATTTTTGTGTATGTGTGATGTAGAGGCTGTGTGTCATTGTTTCCCCATATGCATTCTTTGCTATTTTCCATCTCATTCTGGAATACGGAATACTCTGTTATTCCATTACTTAATCTATTATTGCACTGTTATTCATTCATTTTTACCTCTACATTTTCCATTTCTTTTCCTCTGTAGACTGATCTGGATACTTTCTTCTTAATCATTATTCCATTCAATAATCCCGTCTTCAGTGAAGTCTCTCACCTGCTGAGTTTTAACTTTTTAATTATTATTATTGTTTTTATTTCTGGAAGTTTTGTTTGGTTCTTATCAAATCTGACTGCTCTCCCCTCTTTTATTTTTCAAGTTTCCCTTTGATTTCTTAAATATATTAAATGTGGTTATTTATATTCTGTATCTGATAATTCAAAGAAATTAAGTCTACTTATTTAGTTTGCTGTTTATTGTTCCCGCTGGTTTTCAGCCAGAGTGTCTTATGTCTTTTTGTGTTTTGTAATTTTTTTCCAACTCTGAGCAGGCCCTGGACTTTATCTGCTATGCTCGGTACATAATGCAATCTTTAAAGCAGAAGTCCAAAGGTTCACAAAAGCCATTAGGGCAAAGGCCAGCCTTGGCACTAGACTATTTCTTGGTATGCTTGTCTTCACATTGATGTCCTTATTGTCCTATCAGGTTAGTGATGAATTTAAAAGTAGTTGTAAAAATACTTTCTCAGCTGGCTGCGGTGGCTCACACCTGTAATTCCAACATTTTAAGAGGCTACAGCAGGAGGATTGCTTGAGCCCAGGAGTTTGTGACTAGCCTGGGCAGCACAGCCAGACTTCGTCTTTACAAAAATAAACAAAAATTATCTGGATTTGGTGATGCATACCTGTAGTCCCAGCTACTTGGGATGCTGAGGTGGGAGGATTGCTTGAGCCTGGGAGTCAAGGCTGCAGTGATCCTGCCACTGCACTCCAGCCTGAGCACCAGAGCGAGAGTCTGTCTGTAAAAATAAACAAGTAAATAAATAAATAAATAAATAAAACAAATAAAAATATTTTCTCAAGTATTTTGATGAAGTCTCTAGTTTCATTGACTGCCTGGAAGTGACTCCAGTGTATGCCTTTTTCACATTGTTCATTATTATTTATAGACTAGTTCCTTCTTTCCTACTACTTTATAGTCCTGTCTCTCTATCATGTTATAAACATAATTTATCCTTCCTTGTATTTTGTTTTCTTTACTTTTTCTCAGCAGTAGTTTTCTGTGTAGAAGCCTTGAATATTTTCATTAGCTCTACTCCTATTCAACTCCTTTCTTCACTTGTTCTTTAATTATTAATTTGTAAGCATTCAGTGGTTTTTGATGTTAGTATAAGTGGTTTTTTATTATATTTTTACTGATTTAATTTAAATATAATCTATATAAGTATAATTTAAATATGAAATGCACAGAGTGTATACAGTTTGGTAAGTTTTGACAAGCATAACTACCTATGTACCCACTGCCCAATTCAAGAGACTGAACAGCCACTGCCTCATACTGATTCCCAGGCAATCCCTCCATCCCCCACCCAGAGGCTCTGATTTCTATTCCCCTATATTAGTTTTCCTTCTTCTTGGACTTCAAATAAATGCGCTCATACAGTATATACTCTTTTGTGTCTTGTTTCTTTCCCTCAACATGTCGTTTTTGAGATTTATCCATGTCCTTGTGTATGGTAGTAACCCCCTTTTTATTGCTAAGAAATATTCTACCGTATGGTTGCATAAAATTTATTCGTTTTCCTATTAATGCAAATTTGGATTTTTGAATTTTGGGGCTATTATGAATAAAGCTTTATAACCATTCTTGGAGACCAAGGTGGGCGAATTACCTGAGCTCAGGAGCTTGAGACCAGCCTGGGCAACATGGTGAAACCAGGTCTCTACTAAAATACAAAAAAATTAGGCAGGCATGGTAGCATGTGCCTGTAGTTCCAGCTACTTAGGAGGCTGAGGCAGGAGAATTGCTTGAACCTGGGAGGTGGAGGTTGCAGTGAGCAGAGATTGCACCACTGCACTCCAGCCTGGGTGACAGAGCGAGACTCTATCTCCAAAAATAAAAAATAAAATAACCATTCTTGTTCACATCATGTGTGTGTGCGTGTATGTGTGTGTGTGTGCAGATATACATATGTTTTTATTTCTCTTGGGTAAATATTTAAAAGTAGAAATATGTAAAAGTTTGTAAGAAACTTCCAAATGGTTTTCTAAAGTGGTTGAACCATTTTATTTATATTCCCATCTGCAATGAATGTATGAAACTCCACATTCTCATCAACTCTTAGTCATGTCAGTCTTTTAATTTTAGCCATTCTACTCAGTATAAAGTGGTATGTTATTTTGGTTTTAATTTGCATTTTTCTAATAATGAATGATGTTGAGTCTCTTTTCATGTGCCTTTGCCCATTTTGATGTCTTTTTTTCTGAAGTACATGTTTAAGTCCTTTGCCCATTCTTCATGGGGAGTTTATCATTTTGTTGTTGACTAGTGGTTTTAAAAAATATATTCTTGGCGAGGCATGGTGGCTCACGACTGGAATTCCAGCACTTTGGGAGGCCGAGGCGAGTGGCTCATGAGCCCAGGAGTTCAAGATCAGTGTGGCCAACATAGTGAAACCCCATCTTTACTAAAACTGCAAAAATTAGCTGGGTGTTGTGGCATGCACCTGTAGTGCCAGCTACTCAGGAAGCTGAGGTGGGAGAATCGCTTGAACCAGGGAGGCAGAGGTTGCAGTGAGCCGAGACCAAGCCATTGCACTCCAGCCTGGGTGACAGAGTGAGACTCCATCTCAAGAAAAAAAGAAATATATATATATTCTTTATATAAGTCTTTCAGAAATAATTATTGTGAATGTTTTCTCACAGTGAGAAATTAATTTTCTTAATGTCTTTTTATTAGCAGAACAATTTAATTTTGATGAAGTACGGCTTATCCATTTTAATTTTATAGCTAGTGTGTTATTTTTTCTTAAGTTTATTTTCTAAATTTATGTGGCTTTATTGAACTACAGTTGGGTTTTGTATATTGAGCTTTTATCTGCAGACTTTGCTAAATTTACTTCTGACTTGTCTGTAGATGATTTTGGGTTTTGTATATACACAAGCAGGTCATCTGCAAATAATAACAGTTTTTATTTTGTTCAATCGTTATGCTCTTCATTTCTTATTCTTTCTTCCACAGGCTAGACATTTAGTATGCTGTGCATTAGAAGTAATGATAGCAAATATCTTTCTCTTGTTCTCAGTCTCAGAAGAGAAGTGCTCAGTATTTCATCATTTAGTGTGATGTTTGCTATAGCTTTTTAGTGGGTACTCTATCAGGTTAAAAAAATTTCCTTCTATCTCTAGGTTTGTAAGACTTCTAATCTTGAATGGATGTTTAATTTTATCAAATACTCTGCATTTGTTGACAAGATTGTACATTATTTCACCTTTATCCTTCTAATGCGATGATTGATTTTGAAATGCTAAATTCCTGCTGTGTTCTGGGATAAACTCAAGTTTTGTATATTGTCATTTTAATGAATCATTAGATTATATTTGCTAATATTTTGTTCAAGAATTTGGTATACAAATTCATGAGAAAGATTGGCCTATTATTTTCTGTTTGTGTAATGCCCTTGTCAGAACAAAACAAATTGGTCTCATAAAACAAGTTGGGAATTGTTCTCTCTTTTTGATTCTCTAGAGAAATTGTTTTAAAGATTCATGTTATTTCTTCCTTAAATAATTGAAAATTTTATTCTTAAAGCCGTTTGTTTAACCTCACTTTTTAAAATGGAGGCAGCTCTTTAATGATTGGTTCTGTTAAACTTTTTCAATAAACTTTACCATTTGATCTAAAATCTTAAAATTTTGGCATAAAGTTGTTCAGAACCCTTCCTAATCATTGTTTGCTATAGGATCCTTGGTGATATCTCCTCTTTTCTTATTGGTAATTTGTATCCTCCTCTTTTTTTTTCTTAATCTATATTGTTAGGGCTTTATCAGTTTTTTTAGTTTATTCAAAGAACCAACTCTTAGTTGATTATCTTTATTGTTCACTTCTCAATTTCATTGATTTCTCCTCTTCATTTTTTCAGTCCTACTTTCTTTAGGTTTGATTTGTTATGATTTTTCTAGATCTTAAAAGGGATGCTCAGAGTATTGATGTTCAACCTTTCTTCTTTTATAATACATGCATTTAAGACAATACATTTTCCTCTAAAATTGACTCAATCTTCAGCCCATATGATTTTACGTATTTTGTTTTTGACACTTGATTGAAAATATTTTAGAATTTACATTTTTATTTCTTTTTTGATCCCTGGGCTATTTAGCAATGCGTTGATTGATATTCAAACATTAGGGAATTTTCTAGGTCTCTTTTTGTTATTGATTTCTTGTTCAATCCTACCAGTGACAGAAAGCAAGTTCTATACGATTTCAGGCCTTGAAATTAGTTGAGACTTACATTACGACCCAAAATATGTTCCATGTTGGTAAATATTCCCTGTACACTTGAAGAGGGTTCACCTTCCATAAGTGTCAATTCGGTAAAATTTGTTAATAATGATGCCATTCAGTCTGTATCTTTACTAATCTTTTGACTCCTTGTTTTATCAGTTATTGGAAAATGTTATTAAAATCCACAACTACAATTTAGGTGTTCCTGTTTTTTGGTGCTAACAATTTTCGTTTTGTATATTTTGAGGTCATGATACTTGATGTATACACAGGTAGGATTATTATAACCTCCTGTTGAGTTAACCATTTTGTCATTGTAAGATGTCTCAATCTTTAGTAAGATTTATAACACTAAAGTCTACTCGATCTGATATTTATACAACATAGAAGTTTTTTTTGATTAGTGTGGACATAGCACAATCTGTTCATCCTTTCACTTTCAACTTTCCTCACATTTAAAGTATGACATTTGGAAGCATCACCAATGAGGCTAATTATTAAATCTGGTCTGAAAATATTTGTCTTTTAATTGCACTATTCAGTCATTTTATGTTAAATGCAATTACAGATATATTTGAACCTCCTGTTTGACTATTAAGTAATTATTCCCATTATGGTAAAGTTATTAGCTGAATTTCAGCCAAAACCATTGTGTTATTGGTACTGATAGTGGATGAAACTGAAGAAACATATGCCTGCTAATAAATATGGTCAGTGATACATTTTTTTTTCTGTCTGGATCTCCATATCTTTGTTGATTTTGTGTACATCTTATATCTTATATCCTTGTTGATTTTGCTTATGTTAGTTGCTGAAACTAAGTATCAGAATAAATGTGGCCTTAGAATTACATTTGGGTCACTGTATCACAAGATTTTAAATCAGGAGTTTGGAAAAGAATGAAGCATAGTCAACCCTTTTACTCTTATTAAAATAAGTAATTGTTGATAAACATAGTGAATACATTATCTTTAAAATAATTGTTTTTTTCATCTTTATCTCATTCCTTCAAACATTTAGGGGTATTTTAAATACATTTGACATGAGCAATCGAGCAATCTAGCATATGGGTATAATTTATAAATAAACGACTCTACATGTGTTGGGGTGTAATTTCAAAAAATGCTATTTGGTTGGGTTTTGAGTTCAGCTGATTTAGAGTGCTTATAGATCAATAGAATCAAAACTTGAGTGACGACTTCAGTGATAACCTCATCCAACCCTTAGATTTTACAGATACACTGAAGCCCTAAGAAATTAAGTGGCTCACCCAAAGTCACAGAACTAATCAGAAGGCCACATGGAAGCCCAGTTAGAAGCCGGACTCAGCTCTTAACTCCTAGGCGGTGTTCTTTCTTCTGTATGACTATATGTGCATTTTTGCTCTCTTGATCTGCTGCCTTTGAAATGCAGCTGCATTTTCCCAGCCTCCCTGGATCTCAATGTTACTTTTATATAAGTATTTGGAATGACACCTATGCTTACATATATACTGCTGTGCTAAAGAAAAGATAGGATGAACCACAATAAATATTTGTGTATTAAAATTTAATCATTCAGCTGGGCATGGTGGCTCATGCCTGTAATCGGGAGGCCGAGGCAGGCAGATCACAAGGTCAGAAGATTAAGACCATCTTGGCCAACATGGTGTGAAACCCTTGTATTTTTAGTCTCTACTAAAAATGCAAAAATTAGCTGGGTGTGATGGCACATGCCTGTAATCCCAGCTACTTGGGAGGCTGAGGCAGGAGAATAGCTTGAACCAGGGAGTCGGAGGTTGCAGTGAGGCAAGATCGTGCCACTACACTCCAGCCTGGTGACAGAGTTAGACTCTGTCTCAAAAAAAAAAAAAATTAACGATTCATAAAATAGTTGGTTTCTACCCCCTGAGGTTCTGATGTCGCCTTTGGTGAGTGAATAAAGTCATATTCTGAAGATTGCAGAGGTAAACTGTCTTACAGAATTTTTCCTTACATGAAATGGGCTGCTACTAAGAATATGCTTTCAGTCTTTATTGTGGGTTATTAATGACCAGAATCCATAACCTTCCATTACTGAAAAATGCTAATAACTGCCTAAACACAATTAATCATGAAGCTTTTCCAAGCAGCCATGATCATTGGCTTTTCATTTCATCAAATAAGCATCTGATTGAACTTTCTGCAGCTGTTTGAAATATGAATTTATTTGGGGAAGGAAATTTAACATGGGCTGTTGATGAGTCTTTTCTTTATAATGCCTAAAACAATGTTCTAGAAGAAGCAGCATTGACACTCCTCAGCAGGGAGTACTCAATCACGTTCCTAACAATGGCATTTGTTCCTTCCATTTCTGGCCCTCCACTGGATATATTCTTGATTAAATGAAGCTAGGAGATTTCTTTGCTTTTTCTGACAACCAGAGTTTGAACCAGTGCTTGAGCAATTAAGGAGGTTGAGTATAAAGTTTTAGCAGTATCTAATATTTTACCCATTAATGTTTTCCTGAACCAGAATTCTCCCCTCCTTTCTCTTTTCCTCTTTCTCCCTGTGTGTGCCTGCGTATAGTAAAAATCAAGTTAGTTTAGGCAGTTGATTTTACCTGAGAAATGATTTAGTTATCTTTTTTATTATAGAATTGAGAAAGAACTGATGTAAGGTGATACCTTTTATAAACTCATCCCTCCAGAAGAGATTAAAAATACAATTACACAAGGTTACATTGATAACAAAACCAAGCCAAAACTAATCCAAAACCGAACAAATAAGTGGAAGTATCATTTGACTCTGAAGAGACAAACAAATGGTTAATTGTTTAAGTTTTGCACTTTTCAACTGAGTCTTGAGAAACTAAATATAATCACAGGGTTCAAGGAGATACTACTATTCAGAACAGCATTTCAAAAAAGACATTTGAACAAAATTAAAAAAAAGAAAAAGAAAAAAGACATTTGTATTGACACTTTGGTTATTAGAATGAGTACCACAAATAGTAGTGTAGGGGGTTTCTTCTTCAGTGCCTGGTGAGGTTGCTCTTCTCACTTTAGAAGTGACATTAACCATTGGCATACTCAGGAAATAGAGATAATGCACGTATTCAGCATTTTTAAAAGTATTATGTCTCTTACTAAAGAGGAGATACTTTAAGAGTCAGAAGTTGGCAGGTAACCTTTTTCCCCAAAGGTGTGATGATGTGTTGTTATTAAATATACACACAGTCATAATATTAGTGCTTCACACGGCAGCTTTATACTAATTTACATATTTTACTCTAGTAAGCTTTCTAAAACTATAAAGAATTTTTCTTTTTTTCCTCATAAAGGCCAATAGAGGCATACCAAAATATAATATAGTCAGTAATTGAGTGTGATGTTGCTACTTTGCAGTTAAAATGGCTAAATAATGTCTATCTGAATCTATTAATATCTATGTAAACTTACCCACAGCAACTTTGTTTCAATGGTGGGATTATTGTTAATTATAAATGTGTGCTGTTATAACTAGAAAATCTAGCCAAACATAGGTATTGTAAAAGAAGCAAATGTTTTAACATGGCTTTAGAAGCAATGGAAACATTACTTGACCTTGTTTTCTTTGTTTCTTATTCCATAGCTTAGGATAGGGAGTAGCAGAAGTTAAGACACTCAGATTGTCAGGGATTTAAATGTTTAGGGAAGTGAGATAAGGTTTCCATAAGTTCATAGCAAGTGAAGGTTTGCAAATTACCAGGTGTTAGTATTTAAAGGGACATTTCTTTAATTCCCTTCATTTTAGTGATAAGTAAACTGAAGCCCAGAGACTTTACAGCTCACTAAAGCTGGAATTTGAACCCAGGTCTTCGGGACCCCCTGAGACCAGTACACTTTCTGCATCTCACACTGCCTTCTGTGCAGATTCAGAATACCGGTTTTGGCATTACCACTGACAATCGGCAATGTGTATCTACATGTTTAAATCTTCAAGACTGAATGAAAAAAGCAAGTTGGAGAATTGTATGTACAGTATGATACCATTTATTGTTACGTAAGTGTTGCTTAAGTTTCCCGAACAAAGAGCACTTCCAAAGAAGTTTGGTTCAGCAATGCCCTACCATAGTGAATTTGACCCTGTTGTGACCAAGTGATGAAAAACTTTCCATCAACTTGTTAGTTCCCTAGAAAATCTGTGGTTCCACTCATATATTTAATTTAGTGTCCTCAGTTGTCTGAGAGTACTGAAACCACAGTATGAAGTGTATTGTGTATATAGTTAGCTTCACATTCATTTTTGTAAAATTAGTTTTGTTCATATTTGTTTTTACTTGATTGATGGTAGCAAAACTGGCAAGAGATAAATGAGACCTTCCACAAAATATATCTGTACTGTGATGTAATAAAAGATTGTTCCTAAGCCCATCTACGATGACTGCAGCATGCAACAGAAACCAAAAAGGTACCAGTGCGGGAACAGGTCCTCCAAGGACACAAAAAATGCTAATGTTGAGGAACAGCTTCCCCATCCATTCCTGGAGACATGACACCACTTCCATCCTGTCAGTCTTCAAAGTAGCTAAGGGTTGGGGAGCCTTTTTAAGGTTGTCTCTATAAAAGTAAGTATTATAAAAACCAAGTACTTCAACAGCTTTGGAGATAAGAGAAGAGTTATTGCTTCCTTCGCTTTGTGGAGCTGATTAGTTTTGGAAGATAGTGGTGAAAAAAATCAATATTAGATGGTTCTTGAAAAAAATAATAACTTTTGCTATATTTCTAGGAAGGAAGATTTTTGCAGTGAGCAGCTCAAATTAATGACATTAGTCTCTCTGACCCCTAGGTTGCGTGAAATAAGCCCTTGGATCTTTTATTCCCTTTGATTAATTTTTTAAACAATTATATATTTCAGATAACCACAAAAGCACAGAGAATAATATAATCAACACCTGTTATATTTAACACATCTCAACCTTTTGCCATACACATTTCTTTCTAGAGGTTTTATTTTTTTATTTATTTATTTTTGGATAATCAAACTGATTACAGACCTGAAGCCACTTTGTTACCTTTTTCTGATCTAATTCCCCTGTCTTGCTCCTCAGAGGAGCTTTATTGGATGCGTTTTAATGCTATTCCTACATATTTACTTATCCATAAACAATATATAGTATTGTCTCGAGCAGTTTTAAAGTTCACATAAATGGTATCATACTGTACATACGATTCTCCAACTTGCTTTTTTCATTCAATGTTGTTTTAAATATTTAAACATGTAGATACACATGGCTCTGATTCATTTTAATGAATGTACCACATTCCAGTATGTGAACATTGAAGATGTAACTTCTTTGCTATTACAAACAGTGCTGCATTGAGCAGCTTTGTACAGTGTCTTCTTGGGCAGCTGTGTGAGATTTTCCTTTAGGATAAATACCTACAAGTGCAATTGCTGGGGTATAGGGTGAAATTATCCCAAGCTTTACAGGATACTAGATTGGCTTGTCAAGTTGTTGTGGCAATTTATACTTTCATCAGAAGTATACAAAAATTCTTTTTCCACATTCTTGTCAATATATTGCTAAAAGGATATCATAAAACTGTTTGATTTTTGTTAATTTGATGGTCATGAGATGATATTTTATTTTATATTTCTTTTATTACTAGTGCTATCTTGCAGCTGTACATGTTTCTTGGAGGTCCTATATCCTTTTTATATTCAAGTTTTTGGATGGGTCATGTATTTATTTCTTTTGAATGAATTTGTTTTTTATTTTTAGATAATCAAATTTCTTAGTTTTTTAGAGGGATCTGGATTTTGAGTCATGGTTAGAAAACTTTCCCCTCTCTGAAGTTATGAAGAAATTCTCATTTATATCATTTTATATATATGGCTTTATATTGAACATTTAAATATTTGACTCACTTGACATTTATTCTGATACAAGATATGAGGTATGTTTTTTCATATGGCTTTGAAGTTGTCCTAACAAATTTTTTTTTTTTTTACGAAGTCTGTCTTTATACCAGTGATTGGAGATACTGTCTTTATAATATACTAAATTTCAGTGTACGTTGGGGTCTGTTTTGGCTTCATTCTATTCCATTGATCTCTCTTTCTTCATGCACTGCTACCATGCTATTAATATTTTAATTACTGAGACTTTACTATATTTTAATTCTATCAATCCCTGTGTTATAGATGTTTTTAAAATGCATTTTGAATTTTGTCAAATTCATTTTCAGCATCAGTGAAGATCATATTTTGTTCCTTAGATCTACTGCTACATAAACAGATTTCTAGTAGTGGGACATTATTGTATTTCTGGAATAAATTCCACTTGGTTATGAAGTATCATTCCTTTAATGTGCTGACATATTATGATTAGCCATTTTTATTCAGAAATTTTACATTGTTATTCAGAAGTGCAGTTGGCCTATAGATTGGCCTATATCATTGTTATATCTTTATCAGATTTTAATAACAGTGTTATACGGAAAAATACAGTGTTGGAAATTAAGAACTAATTGTATGACTTTAGCAGCAAAATAGATACTGCAAAAGATAGGATTAGTGAACCGGAAGACAGATCAATAGAAAATACCCAAACAGAAGTATGGAGAGAAATAGAAAAGAATGGGGAAAAAATAGAACAGAAAGAAAAAGCTAAGTGAGACACAGTCAAAAGGTCAAAATACATGTAACTGGAGTCTCAAAAGTAGACGAGGAAGAATGGGGTCAAAAATATTTTAAGCAATAATGGCTGAGAATTTTCCAGAAGTGATGCATGACTTTAATCCAGAGGTTTACAAACATTTAGCAAGCCTGTGGTGGTACAAGTACAAAGAAAACCAAACTTAGGCATATTATGGTTAAATGGCTGAAATTTAAAGCAAAGAGAACATTATAAAAGTACCCAGAGAAAAAAGACACGTTACCTTAACAGGAACACTAAGAATACTGATGGCAGAATTTTCTGCTGAAATTATGGAAGCTGAAAGACAGTCAGATGGCATTGTTGAAGTGCTGAACAAAAACAATGCTAGTTTATACCACTGAAAGTATCCTTTAAAAGTGAAGACGAAAGATATTTGCAGACAAAAAAAAAAAAAAGCTGGAAAATTTGTGTAGCACTCTTGAATGGCATTGTTTTCACTTTTGTGTCATTCCATTATTTTTTGGTTTCCATTGTTTCAGTTCAAAAGTTAGGTGTAGTTCCAAGTGTGGATCCTTTAATAATAATGTTTTTTTTTCCTCTGGCTGCTTTCAGGATTTTTTCTTTGTCTTTGGTTTTCTTCAGTTTCAGTGCAATATATTTAGGTCTGATTTTTAAAAAAATTATCCCATTTGACTTTCACTGGCCTTTTGAACTGTGAACTGATGTCTTTAATTCCAAACAAAATTCTTAGTCATCATCTTTTGAAATACGATCTTTGCTTCATTATCTCTTTCCTCTCCTTCTGAGTGTTTCCAATTCAATACTTTAGACCTTCTCACTTTATCTTCCTTGTATCTTATCCACTGTATTTTTTCTTTTTTTATTTCTTTATATTGCCTTTTGTATTTTCTGAACTACCTCCCATTTCACTAATTTGTCATATAGATAATAAAATTATTTTATTAAATATATATTTTGAGTTTTTTATAGTTTAGACTATTTTATTTCTATAAGTCCTCTAGAGTGTGACGTTTTTCAAATTTTTAAAAGATCTTATTGATTTTCTGTTTTCTACACATGGCTTCAAAGTAATCCATTTGTTTCTTTAAACATACTGTGTATAGGTTCATAGTTTCTACCTGATGATTCCTACTATCTGATATTTTTGGGGGCCTATTTCCATTTTTCTTTTATCTGCTGGTTCCAACACATGGAGTTTTATTTCCTTGCATTGCATCATTATGTTTTGGTTATGTGCTTTTTAAACAATGTTGAAAATTTTGAAACTTTGGATGCAAGTACCTTTCCCCACCCCAAAAAAATGAGTTTCTTTCACCAAGTGTCTCAGGGCATAACCAGTCAATAATTGTCAAATTCAAGGTTTGAAGTTATTTGCAAGACATAGGCAATTCCAGCATGATATTCAACTCTGAACTAAGGCTAATCTACTTCCAGTTCATCCTCATCTTGAAGGCATAGTTTTTTTTTTTTTTCTTTTTTTTTGAGATGGAGTTTTGCTCTTGTTGCCCAGGCTGGAGCGCAATGGCA
>NW_012112697.1:4973113-5067049 GCF_000951035.1 Colobus angolensis palliatus
GACAGAGCAAGACTCCGTCTCAAAAAAAAAAAAAAAATTTTAAAGTCAAATGCCTGGATGCTTACTTTTTCTTTCTTTGGGGAAAGTTTTTTCTGCATCCAAATTCATTGAGCCTAAAGAACATTTAAAATGTATCTAGGGTTTTTGATTTCCTGAATGACTGGTTCATACAATAGTGAATGCAGCAGAAATGTTTGCTAAAAAATGAGATGCAAGTAATGATGCTTTAAAACTTTAGCAACATAAGTCAACAAAACATTTATGGTATTACAATATTTATTTTTTCTATATGATGTCAGAGTAATGTACCTGCTGTGACATTGCAGAGATCAAATCAAATATAGTTTATAGGTTTGTGTCTTCTCGAAAGCTCACTTATGTACTTAGAATCAAGGTAATTGGTGCATCCTGAATAAAGTCAGGGGCTTACATTGCTATACTGAATAAAGATATTCCTAATATTTAAAAACATTTAATTTTAAATACAATTTTTGTCTATTTTTGTTTTTTTATGTAGTCACTATCCAGACATGTCAGGGTGTGTGTGTGTGTGTGTGTGTGTGTGTGTGTGTGTGTGTGTCTTTTGTTTTGTTTTGTTTTAATTGCTGTTTAGGGATGTGGTTTCTTTTAAATAGTCAGTTTTCTATTTTTGAAGTTACTGAATTTTCCCTTCTGATCTGTGTTCTCAAATGGACTTAAATTCTGTCATGTTGAGCAGCTCTTCTTGAGTATACTTGGTACAAGCATTTTAAGAATGACAAATCCAGCTCATGCATGAGCTAAAGATGAGGCATAGAGTAAAATTCTATAACTCGATTGCCCTCCTGGTCAGGCTGTAGGATTGAAAGCTATTTACAAAGAAGAAAAAGTTTTGGAGTGCCCACAACAACAATGCGTATTTTATATATTTATTGCAATGACCAGGCAAGATAGCTTGATTTTTCTCTAACTGCACCAAGCATAGTATTTGTTTTCTGATCGTATCTCATCTCTGGACTGATGGGGGTACAGTGGAAAGAATGAAATCCTGATGCTTATACTATTTTGCCTAACTTCATCTTGAAAAAAAGATAGGCTAGGCGTGTCATTTTAGAATAAATCTTGAAGTGTGTTTGTACTTTGTTAATTCCTAGGTGAAAAAGTGTTTGTGTCTCTCTATGGAGCCGCCATAGACATGAATATAAGGCTGGATAAGAATTCCTTGACCATCGAGAAAACCTACATATCTCTGGCCAATAAGCGAACTGTAACCATTCACAACCGCAGTAATATCATTGCCCATTTCCTGTGGAAGGTATTTGCTACCCAGCAAGAAGAGGACAGAGAAAAGCATAGGTCTGTAACAAAAATCACCTATATACAGTAATTTGAAGCGGGGGGGGGGGAATGTAAAACTATTATGTAAAATCAGTGAATTTTGTGCTAATTTTTAGCCAACTCAACCAATGTCACATTTTTCTAACTTGGTTCTGGTGTAAGATCCTCTTTTGAAGCTGCTCATCTGAACAATCTAAGCTGAGCTATGTGGAACAGAATGTCCATCCTGAGTTAATGTAACCTGGTTATAGTTTAAAAGTAATGGAATGCCTAGATTTTGAAGATCAAACCTATCATTCTTAACTATTCTTTCAAAACAAGTCTCCCTGTCTCTATTACTTTTCATAACCCTAACCAGGTTGATCAGCTTTTTCTTTTTCTTTTTTTTTGAGACGGAGTCTCGCACTGTCGCTCAGGCTGGTGTGCAGTGGTGTGATCTCAGCTCACTACAACCTCTGCCTCCTAGGTTCAAGCAATTCTCCTGCCTTAGCCTCCTGAGTAGCTAGGATTACAGGCTCCCACCACCACGCCCAGCTAATTTTTTGTATTTTTAGTAGGGACACAGGGTTTCAATGTGTTGGCCAGGCTGATCTCAAGGTCCTTGACCTCATGATCACCTGCCTTGGCCTCCCAAAGTGTTGGGATTACAAGTGTGAGCCACCACGCCCGGCCACGTTGATCAGCTTTCATAAAGAGTTCCTAAAAATACTCTATTTTGGATTGGCATCAATGCGGAATTTTTTTCAGTGAAAAGATACTTCTAGAAAATATGAAGATTGAGGAAAAAGAAGGGCTTAGATATAATGGCTTTTATATTCTTGGTTTTAGTAGCATTGCTCAGTCCCTGCAAACTATATAATTTAATAATGATTTCTTATTGGTATCTTTAATATTATTATGCTTTTTAAAATGGCACTTCAGGCAGTGGAGAAAATTAATAAAATGTAAAACCAAACTGTTGTAGCTAATCTCATCACTGTTAAATTTTGAAGATTTCTTTTTACTGAATCCATGCTTGCCTCTTTTAAGCTCCATTTTCGTTTTTATCTCCTTCCAGCCTCCCTGAATTAACACTTTTGCTGCTTTCATTGGAATTTATTTCAGCCTTTTTTATTTGCCTTTCCATTTTCATTAAAGATTAGCCTTGGGAAGCTTCAAAGCTTTGTTTAAAACCAAGTTCATATGTGATAAAAATAAGTCTTAGGTCAGTGGAAACCAGGAAGAAGCCCCCCCAGTGTGCAGTGCCTAATTGAATCAGAAGCCGCGACAATGACAGGACACAGTGGACCAGAAGCTTTGTCATTCAGACAATGAACTTTAATCACTGAATCACCACTGTGCCATTTTTTTAAAAATGAGGAAAGAAAAACCACTTATGCCTAAAATCTTCCTCTGGCCTTATGGCATAGAAATATCTGTGGTTTTAAAAGGCACAAGGAAAAGGATCTGCTACTGCTTCCTTTGCCCTGCCTGGTTCCCTGGCTCACATATGCTCACCAGCGATCAAAATGGCCCAACATGCTTGAAGGGAAAGTGGGAAAGGAGATCCAAGTAAAGAAAGTCAAACAGCGAAGTAGTGTTTCAGTATCATTCTTGTCCTATGGGCATAAACCTTTGTGGAGAGTGAGTACACATTGTAAGAAGGAAAGCCAGCTTTAATTTCAGCCATGTCTGTGTGTTTGGCTATATGGATAGTATGTGATTGATGCCATGGCAATACTAAAAAGTATGTAAGGAGGTTAATTTCAGCCCTTAAACTCTAGAAAAATTAAAACCAGTGGTTATCAGAAATGCTTAACTGTAGGGAATATAATTCAGTCCCGGTGGATGGACATTGATTTTCATTTTTTTTCCCACTTTACCTCACACATCCCTCTCTCTTTAATATTGTCTTTTATTCTTCCCTTTCTCTTGCATCATTTTCTTTTACTGTCTCCCTTGCTCTTTCTATTATTTCTCCTGGCAACTTCTTTGTAACAAGGGGAAAAATATAGGATAGCATTTCTATAACCATGATTGGAAGCCTTTATCATCTAGAATCATGACCCTCTTTTAACCAATAGACTTGAAAAGCAGCTTCACATAAATAAGAATATCACCACTTTCACTCTGGGTGACATACAGGCCCAGAACACCTGTTTCTCCAAACTGTATTGCTTTATCTCTGTAAAGAGTCTACGATGTGCTGCCCCTTTGCTTCCTCCCACCTCTCTCCTGAGTGCCAGGAGCTCGGCCAAGGGGGAAAAAGGATACCAGTCATGCTGATCTCTTGTCACACCAGGGTGGCACTTCTTGCTCTTCTCTCCATTGTTCCTCGATACGGCCCCAAGCATAATAATAAGAAAGCAAACAACTTTCCTATTATAAGCCATTAATTCTTGTCCTTGAAGTAGCTGTCATAAAATGCCCAACCTCTTGGAAAGGAAGGCAAGTACAGACAAGTTTGCCCTTTACTAAACATTTAACTCCTGCCTTCTGGACAGGGCAGTGGTGCTCTTGCTGTGAGTGTAGGCCCCTCCTCCTCCATGTCACAAATTCTCAGATTGTGTCCCAGGCCACACATCAGGGGTCAATAAAGCAGAATGTTCTTTGGTAACTTGATTATGGGCAGAGGTGCGCCTTTCCCTGAAAAGCAGCAGCGAGATCTTTAGCGAATGGGGTGAATCCTCTCTTGAGCACCCCAGCAACCTACAGAGCTGAATCAGACGTTATCCTCTTGATGTCTGACTCTCTTGCTCATGATGGGGTGCACCTTCTTCCTTTGTTCCCCCTCCTTCAGCAGCCTCTATGGTTAAAAGGTTTAACTTCTGTGTAAACTTTCAGGTCACATTCAAGAGCCTGCCCACTGTTTTTTTGGCATTTTAACATGGCTTAAAGCGTGTCCTGTGACATTCATCTCCAAGGGCTGAACGTTGCTCAAAGGTGGCTTCAACAATGCTGATAGCTCTAACAGGTACACTCAAGTCCCATTCTAGCCATCAAGGTTTCTTGTCCTCTTGTGGCAAAGACTTGGATATCTCTTCCTCCAGTGGAGGAATTTCAGCCCCAGGAATCCCTATTTGTTTCCAGCAGTTTACTGTTTGGCCTTCCTCCACACCTACCTCAAAGTATCACTAAAAACTTTAGGACACGTGTCCAGGTTTGGGGATAGAAGGTTGTTTCCATGCTACACTCTTGGGCAATGATGTTCCTCCCCCTAGGAAGAAGTTCTGTGCTTTAAAAATGTTTTCTTTTTCTTTTTCTTTTTTTTTTTAACTTGAGAATCAGATGTATAGGGACCTCTAAAAGATCACCTTTTAGTTCTTCCTCTTGATGTTTTCCTGGGACTTGCAGAGAAATTAATCTCTTCAGAAATGGAGGCTGCATTCATCCCTCCTTGCTTCCTCAACCTTGTCCTGAGGGATTTTAAAACATTCTGCAAGATTCTTTCATACTCATTCTTATCACGTTCACTGTATTCGGAGACCTGGCATGGGCTTTAAGGATTTTTGCTCCCCGTTTCCCCAGCAAGGTCACAGCCATTTTCTCAATAGCAGCTGGCTCTAATTCTAGATTTGCTCTGTACAAGAGCTCCTACAATTCTGAATGCAGCCCCCCAGGGTGGTCAGCATGGGTTTATTCTACAATATGCAGATGTAAGAAATGACACATTTCCTTAGATAAATCAGTTTTAATTGGGCTTTGAGCCTACCACCTGAATCATAATAAACTGAATCTCATTTATGGTTAGAGGCCCCTTTCCTTCCCTATGGTTTATACAAAATCTGAAGATTTACATGGTACTGCCAAACAGGGAGAGGATCTCTAGTTCTTCATTTGTAACATCCATCGCAGAGTTGCTAACTGTTCAGAGTCACATGGTTCATTTTCCGTTTGAAGGTGCATGGCTCCATTTGTTCCAGGTCAAGTGTGGACATGGGAGTATTTCTTCTAGCTCTGAAGACCATGGCTCTTGGTTTTTAATCCCCTCAGCCTTCAGTTGGCATCTCTTGTGGGTGGTGAAGGGAGCAGGTTACAGGCCTTGAGTACCTGAAGATGAGGGACTATTACTCGTTCAACCCTGCTTCACCGGAGACACACGTCTTCCCCACTGACTATTAAAGGTGCTGGTAGCTACTAGACCATTTGTAAAATGGGTTAAGTCCATGGTTTTACTGAAGAGAGGGCTGGCCTGCTGTGATGCTGTCTGATGAAAGGTCTCCTCATCTATAAAAGAGAACAAGCTCTGAGTGCAAGAAACCATGACGATCAGCGGGACAAAATGGCAGAACACTAGGACTGAGATCTATGGAAGCCCTTGTTGGAGCCAGGCTACCTGAAGGTGTGGCTATACACCTCGTCCTCGACTCTCAGTCCTGGCTCCAATTCTCCATCAGATGGCAAAGAGGAAGAACCCAGTACCCGCTTTCCTCCCTTTGCCTTCTACTGGCTCTTACCAATTTGGAGTTTCAGCAGCATGGGAGAAGAGCAGCATTTTGGAATTTGTTTTGTTCTCTTTGCTTTCTGGTGCAGGGATTGCATTTCTCATACTCCTCAGTTCATGGAGCATTATCATCCTCATCCTTGGTCCACACAAAGAATTTTATTTATTCTCTTACATCCCCACACCCCACTCCTGTTAATTCCCCCAAAGATACCATTCTGTTAATGTATCTATCTTTTTGTGTGACTCTGTTCTTTCAAAATGTATATTGTCTTGGGGGAGAGACAGAAGTCATATTTTGTATTCCATTTTCTCCTTTTTCTCACGAGGCTGTGTGCTTAAGATCCATTCATGTTCCTATGTGTACATCTAATCCATTGCCTCCACCTTCTGCAGACTAGACCACATTGTGCCACCCTCACATTTCACCTGTGCATTCTTCCAGAGGTGGCATCCACAGGCTCATGCCAATGCAGGCATATTAGGCAAACAGGTCAAAATCTTAGTGCCTCAGCCTGAGAATTAATTAACATTTAATTTCTTAAATGACTTGTTTTCTGGTTTAAAAAGAAATACATTGTGCACTAATACAATTTAGAAAATATTAAGACAAGCACAAAGATGAGGGCAAAAGTCCGTTCTAATCCTTCCAACTAGGGAAACCACAGTCAATATTTTGGTATGTCTAAATCTGTTTTTTTCCCCTAATAAGTATGTATTTTTCTTTTGCTTTTTTATTAAAAAAGTGGGATTATTATATATGTTACGTTTTGCCACTTTGTTTTTCACCTTAAAATATTTCAGACATTTGAAAATGATGTTAAATATTCTATTTAATACCACTTTACTAGCTGCTTATTATTGCCTAATATTCCCTGGATTCCTGGGAGGCAGTGTGCATATTGGCTAGCACCAGGGGATTCAAGCCTCCAAAGACCCTGAAGTTCAGGCTATCTTTCAGCTACATGATCTGGGATGAGTTACGTAACCTTTCTAAGCCTCAGTTTCATCATCTATATAGTGGGAATGATGATCATAATGCTAATGGCCCTTCTGGTAGTTATGAGTGTTAAATCATATGATGCATGTGAAAAGTTTGACAAGTGCCCAATAAATGTAATGTTTATGATTCCCATTTTTGTTCAACCAGTGCTTCATTATCATACATCAAATTTACCCACTTGATCTGGTAGCATTCCAGCACTTTAATGGACATCTTTGTAGATGTGTCTTTGTTTATATCCATGATTGTTTTTAAGGATCTGTTCCTGCAAGTGGAATTTTTTGGTTTCTAATATAATCTGTAAGTTTTCCAGATCAGTATCAGATAACAAAATATCAAATAAAAAAGAAATGGACTCCTTTCTTTCTACAAACTGAACTGTCTTTAATTTGCACTGCTGTGCCCAGCAGTGTGGAAGGAATACTGCCAGTCACCTTGGACACTGCCTCCTACCTGGCAATAAAAAATCAAGCACAAGATGCTTTCTTCCTTGGAACCAGAACACACTGAGCCCATTTCTTTGACTTCTTTTTGCAGTGTGACCGAAGCACCCTGAACACATATGTTATTTAAAAAGAGTTATTTGTCAATACTGACAAGAGTTGGAACTGGGACAGGAATTCAGTGATCCTGGACTCCCACTCAGCACTTACGTTGCTAAATAATTTGTCTCTCACCCCTGGTAATACCAGTACATTGATGGGAATGTGGTCGTATGTCCTGGGAGGAGATAAAATTCAGCTGCAAAGTTCAGGAGAAATGTGAACACAGCTCTGGTGGGGGCAATGAGTGGAGGATTGGGGAAAGCTGCTGTTCTCACTTATCACGATGGATATTAAGAGCAGGAAAGAGAGAGAAAAGGAGGTGCCTTAAGGCATAGCTTGAGCATTTTGTAAGCTTGACAGCTTGGTGATTGCCTGTGGTTGACAGAGGGAGAAAACCAGTATGTATGGAGTTGCCAGCTTTGTCCCAGGAACTGCACTAGAGCCTTGATTACATTTAACCCTCAACACATCTTTCTGATGGAGCAGCTTCTATGGTCTCTAGAAGGAGAAGGCACTGAGGCTTAGAGGAATCGGGGAACTACCAAAGTCACAGAGCTAGTAAACAGATCATAGAATCGGTATGCAAACCTAGTCCCTGCTGGCTCCAGGTTTTATTCTCCAGGTAACTAACAGCTAAGAAAGAATTAAAGCTAAGCAAATTTAAAAGGAACAAAATTGTCCTTGCCATGTGAGGGGCAGAATAGATGTTAAATATTTAAAAAGCAGCCTGGAAAACACAATTACCTGAAAGAAAATATTTGTCCAGATACACATAGGGGCTCAGGAGTAAAGCAATGAGTATTGAATAGGAGAGGAATCCAGGGAGGATCTCTTAAAGAAAGTGGCTGAAGATGAGCAAACGGAGGCTCTGAGAGGTCGGAGGACTGAGTGCAAGGGCAGCAGGTTACAGACTCAGGGCAAGGAGGGACCACCCCAGGGTAAGGGGTGAGGACAGTTCCAGGAGGAAGGACTGGAGGGAAGCCAGAGTTCTTCATGGGAGTACCCACATGAATCTCACATTGCCTGTTTTCTTTAGGGCCTGTGATGACCTGATCAAAGAGGAGAAGGATGAGACTGATGAGTTTTTTGAAGAGTGCATTACTGATCCTTTACTCCGAGAACGTCTTTCTGTTCTCTCCCAAACCTTTGCGAATCGGAGGAGGCTGGTGCAGGGAGACAGCATGCTCTTCTTCAATAACATTTTCACTGTGGAGCCCCTGGTGAGCATATAAATAAAAGCTGACCATACAGGAAACATAAGTGGGAGCACAGGGCTTGCTTTGAAAAGAGCGCTCACTTGGGGATTGAGACAGTGAGTTGCAAGAGAGTGAAGAGTCCACCTGAAGAACTTCACCATCACTGTGAGACATTATATAGACGGTACTGGTAAGAATGTCATGGGACACGTATATAGGTCACGATTTCCACACACCAGTGGCTGTGTTAACCACTTCCTAGGGATTATGCAGTTCATCTCATTTGAATATGTATTGGCTTACAAGTGTACGATACAAGATCCCATTAGAATCCCATTCAACAGATGAGGAAATTAAGACAGAAATGTTGTGACTTGCTCAAGGCCTAACAGCTGGGGTCAGTGGTTAGAAATTCATCCCTGATTGGCCTGACTGTACAGCAGGACTTCTCAACCCTGGCACTGTTGACATTTGGGGCTGGATCATTCTTTGTCCTATACATTGTAGGATGTTTCATGTAAAGCATCCTTACTTTTACCCACTAGATGCTAGTGTGACAGCCAAAACCATTTCTGTACACTGCCAAATATGCTCTGTTGGGCAAAATCACCTGGGTTGAGACCTGCTTTGTCCTTCATTCATTCATTGAATACTCATTGACTGCATGGTCCATATCAGGCCCTGTTGTGTATACCAGACATTGATGGACAAAACAGACATGATCCTTGACCTCATAGTCTATCTAGTGAGAGCTGTGCCAGAATTAAAATGGGATCTGTCTGATTCCACAGACTAAACTCTTAAGCACTCTTTCTTCCTACTACCCCCAAATCAAAGAAGCTAGCAGCTTTGCTATTTACTGTATGCTGGTGCTGTGCTACAGGCTTCCTGTGCATTAGCCCACTCCTGCCAGGCAGAGAGTGATGTGAGGATCAAAACAGTGATAGGAGGTGAGGAAGCCCGCAGCTGGTTAGAGCTGCCGAGTTGTTGCCATTTAAATCAGATGGAGAAGAGACATGGACATGAGAACACTTTAGAATACAAGTACACTTGTGAGAAATGCTACTGACTTATGCAGGCTCATTTTCCTTCTGTCTGTACTTCCAAATTGTTTTTAAAGCATATAACGTGGAAAAGGAGTTCCATGGCTAAGTAAGTTTGAGAAACACGAGGCTCAATATTGTTTGAAAGGTTTCTTGGTTATAAAACTTTGGAAAGCCTTTAGTATGCTAATGTGTGTTGTTAATCTCCAAGAGGGAGCTTTTCCCTTGGAGATACCCTCTGGGACATTGTTTTTTGGGGCCAGCTATGTGAGTCACTGGAGAAGACAGTAAGGTATTCTAGTTCAGAGGCTGAGGTGATTTTCGTAGGCAAAGAAGTTGGAGAACGCTTCTTGAGAGAAGAACCAGGGCCTGAGTCTCCCAGGACAGGCCTTTTGGATAACGAAATTGTAACCATGGCATGGTTCACCCAAGGCTCCACGAGTAGACTAGTTTCTTGAAGTCAAGGGTTCACATAGGGAAAGAAGGTTGGAGATGTGTGTCAAGGCTGAGATTTCTGTCATGTCAGAGGACTATCCAGGGCTCAGGTGAGCAAAGGGATCTCCGAATATAATGGGTTAGATCAAGATGAGGACCAAAAGTGAAAATAGGTCAAGCCCTGAGATATGGAAAAGGTCAAGAAGGAATTATTGATTGGTGCATGCAAGCAGGTGGCTGAGCTGGGCTGAGGCAGGGAAGAGCCATCAGTTGTGGTAATCTTAAACATACTGATAAGGTCCATGTTGTCCAAGACTGTTCCCAGCTGCACTGGACATCCAGGCTGATGACTGCTTCTCCTGGGCAGCCCTGGGACCACAACATGGTGGTCAGGAGGAGGCCAGGGATAAGCCATAGGTAAGTCCTGCCCATTTCTATTTCAGAAGTAGGAACACTGGAATTACCTCCGATGAGCTTTTCCTCATGCTTCCTTCCATAACCCATGGTTCAATGAAGGAGATGTATGTGTGTGAAAATATGGCATCTAATATGATAGTTTTTGAATTCCAAGTGGGAACTGAATTGAGCATTCTTATCATGAGACATCTTTTCATCCTTAGGAAGAAAAACGTTGTAGTAATACACAGAAATGGTACCAAAATAATGAGACTAATTTTACTTGTATTGTGGGGGATGGGGGATACCAGAAATAAGCAAAAATATTCGCTTCCAATATAAATGGTCTTTATGGAATCTATCATGATTTTGTTTTCTTCCTGTACTATTTAGTCTTTCTTCTCATAATAATATTCATTAGCTGGTTGACAATTTTTGCAAAGTTAAAATGAAGGCATGAAACTTTCCTAGTTTTTCCAAAGTTATTCTGGTCAAAACAGCAGAACTCAATATCAGTTATAATGAATTCTTTATTGATGTCAAATCTCCTTACTTAAAAACTATAGTTCCTGAAAGTTTTATGTAAATACATTTCTTATTTGTGAATGTACTATAATCTTACCTTGTACATTACTTCTAAAGGTATTTAATGGGAAAATTCTACCATTTCACAGACTTCTTGGCACAAATGTGAGCCAAGAGAGCTTTTTACTGTTGAAATTTTGGTTTTCTGATTCAGGTAAATAAATGCTACAGTAGTCTCAGATGAGGGAGTTGGGAAAGGAGTTTTAGAAGAGATGAGATCTGAACTGAATATTGGAGGAAGGGTAAGATTTAATTAAGTGGAAAAGGAGACAGAGAACATTTCCAATTGGGAAAATTGCAAAAACAAAGAAACGTATCTGAGGTAATTCTATTCTTCCTGCTTCTGAAATAGAAATGGGCAGGACCCACCAGTGGCCTACCCCCAGCCTCCTCCTGACTGCCATGTTGTGGTCCCAGGGCAGCCCATCCTCAGGAGGAGCAGTCATCAGCCTCGATCCCCAGTGCAGCTAGAAGAGTCTCGGCCCAGTACGTCTAAGATTACCACGACTGACTCCTCTTCCCTGCCTCAGCCCAGCTCAGCCACCTGGCGGCATGCAGCAGTGATTCCTTCCTGACCTTTCCATGTCTCCGGGCTTGACCTTTACATTTTTGGTCCTCATTTTCGTCTAACCCATTGTATGTGGAGATCCCTTTGCTCAGTTGAGCCCTGGATAGCCCTCTGACATGACGGAAGTTTCAGCCTCGACACACATCTCCAGCCTTCTTTCCCTGCATGAACCCTTGACTTCAAGCAATGTTGGAGAATGTTTCCAATTGGGAAAATTACCACAACAAACCATTAGGGAAGGAGCTACCTGACCAACCCACTGTGCTTTAGACTGCAGGCTGCCATCTCCCACCATGCTCTAGGGGGTGGTCATGTGCGTTCCTTGCAAAGAAGGAGTTCTGTGGTCAAATAAGCTTAAAGAAATACTTGTTCAAGAGAAGTTGACTCTCCAAGCAATGGAGTGCAAGCAGCATTTCCCTATGACCACAGACCCCCCTCCACAGAGCATCCACTGGGGTCCATGTTCTGTGGAACATGGACACGACAAAGGGTGAGATGGGTGGTGCAGGTCAGATAGTGGAAATGCCCAGTGCAGGAAGGGTCAGGGAGACTGACCATCTGTGCAGGCAAAGTCGGGTGATGCATGAGGATGCTGCTGATCTGGAACAGCCCAGGGATGGTCAGAAAGGAAGGAAATGGCAGAAATCCAAGATGTTCAAAGGAAAGACACAAAAGTGGTTTTTGATCAACTGGCTGTTGATGGTGGGGTGAGACATTGTGAGGAATTTCATTTGTGTTTCTCCAAAGCTGTACTGAAGATATTGGGAGAATTATGATGTCTGATAAAAATGAGCAAGTCAGGAGTCCTGAGTTTACCTGCTAGCTTTGCCAATAGCAATATAAGCTTAACAAGCCATTTGATCTCCCTTGGCTTCAGTTGCCTTGTACACAAACAGGGTATTGCAGTTAAGTCAAATTGATCCTTTTTGATCTACAAGTTCTGACTTTCCAATTTAGAATCAGACTCTGAGCTTCTTGAGATCAGGGAGGTCCTTATCCTCATTTGTGGCCAGTGCTAATAAACGAATGAATGAATGAACAAATGTAAATCAACAAATGATGATGAGTTTGGCTCTGAACATGTTGAATTTGAGATGACTATAGATATCCAAAAAGTTTGGCAAATGCAGGACTAAAATTTGTGGAAGGGGATTCAGGACTGGAAGCAAGATTTGTGAGTGTGCTGTGGAGATCTTCATTGAAGCCATGAAAAGCAGATGAAAACTCTAAGTGCAGAGCAAAAAGGAAATTGCAGAGGGCTGAAGAGGGCGTCCAGGCACTCACATTTAGAGTCTCTGCAGAGAGGAGAGGCTGTGACTTCACAGAGAAGGCATCAGTAGGCGCGCTGGCCAGCTGAGAGCCTGTTATGGCTTGTGTCTTTGTCTACACCTTCTGTGCATGGTTCAGCACCACTTGCTTCTGAAGGTCTCTTCTGAATCTTGCTCACTATCAGGTCAGTTGTGCCAAGTGACTACTACTTAATTTCTGACAGTGGAGCTATGCGTCAGTGATTGGTTGTTTCTTAGGGTGTGATTTCTTTTAATTAGCTTGTTGATATGAGTTGAGTTCACAGTAGAAGCAGAGGAGATTGGAACCAAGCAGTGTTTCCTGCTAATCTAATAATCAATCTCTAATTGATACTCTGCTCAAAAAATAAAAAGAAAAGAAAAGGGTGATGAAGAGGTTTAGAGACTGCCTTGCTTCCTCATGAACTCTTCAGCTTCTGACCACTGAGGAAAGACATTGTGTTCAAATGAGATAAACTTAAAAAGAAAAACTAAAACTACTACCTCAAGGTCTGGAAAGAAATAAGAAACATAGGCTTACTTTCTCAGACCTATATCTGTCTATCTCACTTCTTCAAATGCATCAGGGAAAACAAAAGATTAGTTTAGTCCTGGTTGTGTTCCCTGCATATCAACTATTTTATGGAAGCATTGTTCCTGTTTCAGAGGCTCTTTCAATTTAAAGCAAGGAGATTCAAGATCAAGAGATTAGACCCTGTTCCTAAATTGCCAAGAGGTGATGATTGAATTTAAATAAAATCTTGTGAATAGTATCATGTGAGAAGCAGTTTGACTCAATGTTATAAGAATGACAGACTCAAACCTCTGGAACTACAAGTCCTTCCTCTGTCTTACCACCTGCCAACCATGTGGCCACAGGTTGTATCCCTTCCCTCACCTTCTCATCGTGCTCATCATTTAACAAGGCTGTAGGGTCCATTGCTCAAGCCTTGAGGAGTTAGTCTTGGGCATCCTGGGCACTGATGTCACTGCACAGTACCAGGCCTCCTTGCTTCCCTCTCTTCCTTGTGATCTGAACAGATAGAGGCTGGTAGCTGCTCCAGGGCTCAGAGGTGGGAGTTTGTCTTTTGAGAGACCCCAGAGGTGTTCATTGGTGGAGAAAGGGAGAGTAATGACCCAGAGTATATTATTAATCTGTTCTCACGCTGGCAATAAAGACACATCTGAGACTGGGTAATTTCTAAAGGAAAGAGGTTTAATGGACTCACAGTTCCACGTGGCTGGGGAGGCCTCATAAGCATGGCAGAAGGCGAAAGGCATGTCTCACGTGGTGACAGACAAGAAAAAATGAGAACCAAGTGAAAGGGGTTTCCTCTTATGAAACCATCAGATCTCATGAGACTTATTCACTACCATGATAACAGTATAATCATATTCAATTATCTCCCCCCAGGTCCTCCCACAACATGTGGGAATTATGGGAGCACAATTCAAGTTGAGATTTGGGTGGGGACACAGCCAACCCATATCACAGAGTGACCACAGGCAGAAGAAAGTCCAGTACAGAGGGCTGGGAGGAATTTCTTAAAGTCTTTACTTGATAGTTTATTTATATTGTTGAAGCATCCGAAGAATTGTTTTTCTAGTCATTAAAGCATGGGGTGTGTTATCATTGTTTATGTCAAGTTTTTCATTAGCCTGAAGTTTTCCATTTATTCCTTGCCTAGGGAAGGTAATGGGTTCTGTAGAATACTGATCATTCTCAAGCCACCTGCTTCCATATGGCTTTTTTCCCCCTTTGGAAAAGAACTGCAAAGCTGAAGTTCTATTATGCGTGTTTTGTGCCTTCCAGAAAATCAAGTGGAATTGGCTACTTTCAGAAATATAATATCCTATTTGTATTGGATGGACTCTGGCTTTACAGAATTTTGACAGTCTCATTCTGTTATTTTTTCTGCTTGGGTCTCTTGGGTACCCTGAGAGAGAGAGATTCAAAGACAAAAAACAGTCCTGAGAATTGAGAGGCCAAGAGTATCATAGGGCAGAAAGAGAGAATTAAGCTTTTGCTTTCCATGGGCATCGAGGAGTCCTCTGAGGAATGGCAGCACAAATGTGCTGGCCTTGTATCTGAACCCTGATGCTGCTGGCTCAGGTCATGCTTTGAAGATGCAGCAATTTTCTGAATACTGAACCCTTGATATTTTCTCAAAAAGAAAGGTCTGAGAATTTAAAGGTATTTACCTAAACTGCTCCTAGCTGATTGGCGGACATTAGCAAGCAGGGGAACATTTCTGCTTCTGTTAGCAGGTGTCTCCTGGATCAAAGAAAACTTCATCCAGTATCCCTAGGGAAGCTTAAGCTTAATTTAACTAAGCCTTAAAAAGAGAAAGAAACTTGATAATTTCTTTATTACCATATAAGTAATAGTAAACCATGCTTTGTCGTCATCTAAGCCTGCAGAAAACCTGCTGTTCCAGCAATTCATACTTTGAGAGCACAGCTCAAATTTAGTTTACTTTATTTTTCCCAAGTGGGCATAGCATGTGAGCTCAGCAGAACCAGGTTGGGTGGAAGCCCAGATGGCTAGCAAAGAAGAAAGACCCAGCTTTTCACTACACACTCCTTCTACTTCTCCTACCATTATAGCCTTGAGTCACATTGCAAACATGTGGAAGCTGACTCTTTGGAAATGGAAACCAGAAAGGAGAAAGAAGGACAGGAATCTGCTGAGAGCAAACTGTCCTTGACAAGTCACAGCTTCTCCATCAGTGTGGTTTTCCCACTCGTCAGCCTTTGTTTATCAGGATCATCCTTTCAGATCCTTATGCTCAGCAACACTTTTTCCATTTGTTTGGTACGTTCGCTGTTGTATTGGAGTACCAGTATAGGTGGCAGGAGGCCTGGGAAGCCTTAGAAACAGCATGGTTCCTCAGGGCTCATTAATTAAGTTAACAACTTTCCCTGCTAGACAAGACACAGTTCTGTTCTCTCCAGAGAAAGGCATGAACATCACACACAACTATTTCCGCTCTATAGAACCTCAGTGCACTTTTCACTGTATTTGGTTTGGAGGTGAGATCAAGACAGAATACTCCTTTTGTGAAGCTTCCTCTGACAGAAGGTGAAATCTTAGAGCCCTCTCTGAGAAACTTTTATGGTCATTATTTTGAGAATCATAACTTAACTTGATTCATAGTTTCTTGTCCCAGGAAAATAATGAAGCAGAAAAATCTCTTTGCATATCATGTGTCAATTCGAACTTTTCTCAATGATAACTAGGATAGTTTGGCTTCAGTTTTTTAGCTTCTGTTTATTTTTCTGTTTCTCTTTGAGACAACTGCTGTTAGCCCTGGTCTGAATTTATAGAGAGCCATGATTTCTCTTACTGATCTGGAAGGATCTAGATGAGCAATTGAGGGTAATGAAACAGATTATAGCTTCTGTAATCTGTGGTTCTTTTTTCTTATTCTTTGATAGAAATGTGGCTTTTGGAGCATGTTTTCATTTCCCAAGAGAAATTTTTTATGTTGATATTTTTTCTAATATTTTAAGGAAAACAATTAGACAGCTGAAAATATTTGTTTATGTGGTCAAGAACATTTCCATTTGGATGAAACATGGTACAATTCATCACCTATTATACTTACTCTTGACATCATTATTCACCCCTGCTGCTGTGAACTGACTGGACCCTGACCTTCACCACACCAGGATAGCTTGATACAGATCCACCATGCATTTCTCAAGAGCTGCAATGTACTAATGTTGACTTTGTCATCCAAAGGAACCTCCCATGTGTCACTTTCCAGAAGTCACTGGAAGGATACAAGCATGCAGGGTGCCGTGCTATGTTTACCAGACAAGAACACCAGGTCTTACGAAGCCTGCTTGAATTGTAGTATTTTTCAGTTTCTTCTGGCCTTTTTTTAATGATATTGTGAAAAAGGTGAGGCCTGACTCTTTTTATAATTGCAGTGGGTTTAGGGAAGTTAGGGAAAAAAATATTACAGAATCTTAGCTCTGCCACTTACTGTTGGTCTGGCTTTGGGTAAGATACTTCTTTTTGCCTTGATTTTCTCATCTTTAAAGTGATAATACTACTTCACAAGGTGGTAATCATTGAGCTAGTTAATGTGTATAAACACTTAACACAGTGGGGGGAACATGAGCTCTTAGGGGGTGGTTACGAATATTATGATTTGTAGTTAAATACATTTGTCTCTTGTCAGATTAGAGAGTTTGATTGGAAAGCATAGCATTTGAGTGGGCAAACACGTGGATCATTCTTCTAAGTGTAAGTTGGGAACTAGAACATAACTATTTTATTTGATAAATGTAAAAGTTGAGTCATATTGTAAACTACTTTTTAGATAAGCCAGGTAAATTAAATATGTATATAAGTTTCTGTTCTTGCACTTTGGTTTTTTTTTTTTTTTTTTTTAGCAAGATTTATAAGAAATAATCTTTAAAGGAAGGAAGGAAGGAGGAAGTAAGGGAGAAACGAAAGAAAGGAGGTAGCGGTGTAATAGAGGGGAAGGAAGGCAATTTTTCAAAAAGATTTTTAAGGATTTTCAAGGGAGTTTTTTTAAAGAGCCCCTTTAAGTATTGCTGAAATAATTTTTAAAAGGTGAGCACTTTTAAATGACACCTTTCTCGTGATCATATTTATCATCTATCACAGACCAGTGGCTGTTTGTTCATAGACAGCTTTCAGAAAGTCTCAGAACTGTGGCCATCGATTCACTTGGTTGTTTATTCTTGCTCCAGAAGGAAGCATGAAGTTCCATGCCCACAGATATTTAATAATTTGGGTAGAAATCACAGTATGGGAATTAGCTTTAGGCTTGAAAATTTAAAGTTGATTTTTTTCTAGCAGGTCACTTTATTAATAAGTAAAATGCAATTACTTTACTCATTACGGATCTGAAGGAAAACATTAAGACCAAGAAGGAAGATAATTACAATAGAACTGAAGGCCATTTTGATAATTCTTTTCAACAAACAAGGTCATAGTCACTTACAGATTCAATCCTATGTACTCAGCCTCTCATTTGGAGCAGGAAAATGGGCAGTCATGGGAGAGGGGTCACATGTAGAAGGCTGGCAGAATGGGGGACGCAGATCTGTGTGATGAAGCAGGTTTTGTAGAACTGGGAAGAAGGGGTATTGATGTCAGAGCCGGGAAGGAAATTTCTGGATATTTTGATTTTCAGAAGTGTTAGAACTGAGTAATAAAGAAAGAAAGATTTTTTTTTTTTCAGAGACATAAATGACATGGAATTTAATTTCAGAAGTGTTAAAGAAGTCATATGAAATCTTTCAAATATATGAAACTGGAAGTGGGGTTTGAAGTTGAGGCTTATTACCTATTTCTGAGGTTTGCTCTTCTATTTGATAGAAAATGCTATATTGAGTTTTTGCTGTAAGGAAATAGAAGTTCTTCCTCTTTTACTTAAATCCCAACTGAAAGTAGAAATATCTTACATGTTCCTAACTCCTTCAAATGAAATAACATTGAAGCATCCCTCTGTGAGAGGAAACTGAATGAGCATGCTGTTTTCAGATACACAGAACCCTCTTAATACATGGTACCTGCTCCAAGCCCAGGAGAGGAGTTTATAATACATAGGGTTTGTCCTTCCTTTATCTCTTGGGCTCAGTGAAGGCTGCAAGTTACAAGTGGATGTCGCAGGCAGAATAAGACAGCTACAGCCCACAATAAGTAAGCACTGAGCCCACAGCTCCATTTGCTCAGTCTGAACCCTGTGGATTCAGATTTCTTTGCACTGGTCTTCCCACCAAGCAGAAGGGCTTCTCTATCTCCCAGGAGCCTCCATAACGGATGATCTCTCACTGATGGCTTCTGAATGTCAACGCTCCCTCCCCTGGGGAGATTCCAGTCACCTCTCTGAAGTGTGTCTATCACCACTCACTCACATCCCTCCAGTTCTGCTAATCAGACCTCTTTAATGATGGCAGTCCAAGAGTGTTTCTGAGAGAAACCAAAGTGTATTACCTTCTTCTGCACATGGACTCTGGATTGCTGGGATCATACTTTTGAAAGCCTTCCCAGTTCACTTCAAACCATAAGACCCTTGACTTGCCCATTTGTACTGAGCTTATGTGATTTCCAGTGGGGGCCGCTTCCTACAATTCTGGTGAGACTTCCCTAGCCTGGGTTCCCTCAGGATCTAAGATAGCCCCTGGCCCTTTGGTCAATCCATTTGTGTAGGAGCAGGTTAGCTGTGTCCATTCTGTTTACCCAAACAGAGCAGAGTATAAACCCACCAAAGGAATGTGTTTGTGTCACGGGTGAGTAAGAAGCCCAGGATTTAAGTAGTCCTGAGATGAGATACCTACTGATACACCAGTTATTGGCTGAGCTGCCTCATCTCCTGGCCCCCTTAGTCAAATCTAGCCATGAGTGTTTCCAATACTCCATATCACTAAAACCCCCATCACCAGTCAAAAAGGGCCAGGTATTTATCATTTATCAGAAGAAAACAGATACGTATTTCAAGATTTGGAAAGGCGCCACAGTGAAATGCCAAAATAAATGAAAGTGCTCAGGACTTCTCTGTTCCCCATATGATCTCATAGGTGTCTTTTGGCTGTACAGTTGTGTGACTTTTGAGGTTCTGGATGAAGAGAAAATGGTAGAAGTAGGTTGCAGAGATGAATAGGTGTCTGCTACTGACTACACAACGTGCAAACTGAGTAGATATGGCAGATTCAACAAATATTTATTGAGCACCTGATAAGAGCCATGAAGAATGAAGTCTCCTTGAGGGTAGTTGCTGTTCTGCCCCTACCCAAACCAGGGATGGCTTACTCTGGTCTGGGTTGGGGTAGAATGGCAACTACCCTCAGGGAGACTTCATTCTCACAGGCTGATCTGGGGATGTGAGATCTAAAGGAAACTAGGATGTATAAGACATTTTAAAAAGTATATTGGCCGGGCGTGGTGGCTCAAGCCTGTAATCCCAGCACTTTGGGAGGCCGAGACGGGCGGATCACGAGGTCAGGAGATCGAGACCATCCTGGCTAACATGGTGAAACCCTGTCTCTACTAAAAACTACAAAAAACCAGCCGGGCGAGGTGGCGGCGCCTGTAGTCCCAGCTACCCGGGAGGCTGAGGCAGGAGAATGGCCTGAACCCGGGAGGCGGAGCTTGCAGTGAGCTGAGATCTGGCCACAGCACTCCAGCCTGGGTGACAGAGCGAGACTCCGTCTCAAAAAAAAAAAAAAAAAAAAGTATATTGAGTGACTGTTCACTGTCTACCCAATGTGTTCCGAGTACCAGGGCTTCAGAGCAGCAGAAAGGTGTGGGCCGTGACTGCAGGGAACTCATACCTTAGCGGGATGATAAGCATGTATACAAACATTTTACAGTATATGTGGTAAGTGCTGTATCTATATAAAACAGCCCAGAGGGGTCACAGAGGATGTAGTACTTGACTTCCTTGGTGGAGGCACCACGTTCTTAACTTTTGAGGTGACAGCATAAGGAAACATTCTTATTCTACAAAAATAGAGCAATGGCCCGAGGTGTCATACCTGCATGATTTTACAGCCCTATCTGCTACCCCTTAAGCCCTTGTGCCTCCGTCATTCTGAAGTCAGGAGAGACACTGCCTGCAGAGTACACTGATCAGACTGATTGTGTTAATAAATAAACCCAGATTGACTCTAGATTTTTGTTTTCCCCCTCTTGTTTGATGTCTGCATTTTTAAACCATTTTATTCCTTTTGAAATTATTTATTCCAGAAGTATGTTCATTTCTAGCCAGACTGCAAATAGAGAATGCACCAGGGACTGTCTGGAGCTGGAGCCTAATTATTTATCAAGTTGTCTTTCCTTAGTTTTCTATTTAGCTGGCGGGACTGTTTATAGATTTCTGGATGTGTTGATCATTTATGCTCATTTGGCCCTATTTACAAAAATCATACCAAAAACACATACATCTTTTCCCCTTTTCAAGACTCATCTTAGTCCTTCTAACTAGTACAAAAATAACATCGATCATAGTAGTCAGTTATTTACTGAGTTCTGACTGAGCATGGGGCAAAGTGTTTGACCTGCATGACTTCATCAGACCATAGGAACCCCTTTGAGGCAAGTGCTATCAGGATCTCCTTTTACAGCCTTGAGAAGCTAATGCAGAAGCCGCAGATTACATAGTTAAAAAAATTAAAGTATACCTAACAAGGAGATTCTGATACATTGCATTTTGCATTACCATTTTAAAACTTGGTTTCCTGATTCTGACTTTTGGGTGGTTCCAATTAAAGGGAGAAATGCCACACTGGAGTAGAAGCAGGGTTTGACTGAGCTATTCTTCTACCTCGGGCCATTGCTATGTTTTTATAGAATAAGAATGTTTCCTTATGCTGTCACCTCAAAAGTTAAGAACGTGGTGCCTCCACCAAGGAAGTCAAGTACTTCATCCTCTGTGAACCCTCTGGGCTGTATTTATATAGACACAGCACTTACCACATATACTGTAAAATGTTTGTATACATGTTTATCATCCCGCTAAGGTATGAGTTCCCTGCAGTCACGGCCCACACCTTTCTGCTTCTCTGAAGCCCTGGTACTGGGAACACATTGGGCAGACAGTGAATAGTCACTGAATATACATTTTAAAATGTCTTATATGTCCTAGTTTCCTTTACTAACTCATTATATGTTCATAAATTCACTGAAGTTATCTTTGAAGTTTGTTTCCAATTTGTACCACCTCATAAGTTTTCAAGAAGTATGTTTACTATCTGCTGGGTGAAAGAATGCTTTCTTGTATTTATTAGAAAAACGTTCCCTTTAAGTTTCCTGGAATTGAACCCTTGTACACTGTTGGTGGGAATGTAGATTGGTACAGACATTATGGAAAACAGTATAGAGATTCCTCAAAAAAACAAAAATAGAACTGTCATGTGATCCCACAATTCCTCATCTGGGTATATCCCCAAAGGAAATGAAATCAGGATCTCGAAGAGATCTCTGCACCCCCATGTTCATTGCAGCATTATTCACAACGGCCAAGCTATGGCAGCAACCTAAGTGTCCAGCAACAGATGAATGAAAAAAGAAGTGTATACATACAATGGAGTATTATTCACTCTTACTAAGAAGGCGTTCCCGCCACTTGTGACTACATGGATGAAACCAGAGGACATTGTGCTAAGTGAAATAAGCCAGACACAGAAAGACAAATACCACATGATCTCACTTATTTGTGTGTGAAATCTTTAAAAAAAGATCAAACTCATAGAGACAGTTTGGTAAGAGATTGGTGGTTACCAGGCATCAGAGGGTGGGGTAGGGGGGAAATGGGGAGCTGTTGGTCAAAGGGTACAAACTTGTAGTTATAAGTTCTGGAGACCTAATGTAGTGCATGGTGACTATAGTTAATAATAATGTATGATATGCTGGGCACTTTCTAAGAGAGTAGACAGACCAGGTGCTCTCACCACACACACATAAGTTAACTATGTGAGGAGATAGATGTGTTCATTTCCTTGACTGCAGTAATCATTTCACTATGCAAATATATATCAAAATATGTTGTATACCTTAAACATATATAATTTGATGAAAAAAAATTTCATGGAGTTATAATATAATAACATTTAAAAGCAGTGTCTTTCTTTTGTCATATTATTTTTCAATGATTCTTTCATGTTTTTCAGAAAGGTGATGTCTGGCCCAACTCATCAGCTGAAATCACCGTGTACTTTAACCCACTAGAAGCCAGGCTCTATCAACAGACCATTTACTGCGACATTTCAGGTAGTGACCTCCTCCTAGTGGTAAACTCAGGTAACCAGGCACCCAGAGCATAAAGTGTGGTGCCTATATGTGTGTGTGTGTGTGTGTGCGCGCGCGCACGCACGCGTGCGCCTGCACATGTGCATGGCAGAGCATGATATTGATTAGGGGAATTATGGAGCCAAGCTCTGCCCCTCTCACTTCTTTCTAGAACAGATCAAACTTTAAAGTACTTCACAATTGTGGTGGCGTATAGAGAAAATGGAAACTATATTAGTCCATTTTCATACTGCTGATAATAACTGCCCGAGACTGGGTAATTGATAAAAGAAAGAGGTTTAACTGACTCACAGTTCAGCACGCCTGGGGAGACCTCAGGAAACTTACAATCATGGTGGAAGGCAAAGAGGAAGCAAGGCAACTTCTTCACAAGGCAGCAGGAGGGAGAAGTGCTGAGCAAAGGAGGAAAGAGCCGCTTATAAAACCATCAGATCTCATGAGAATTCCCTATCACAAAAACAACACTGGGGAAACCGCCCCCATGATTCCGTTACCTCCACATGGTCTTTCCCTTGACACGTGGGAATTATGGGGATTATAATTCAAGATAAGATTTGGGTGGGGACACAAAGCCTAACCATATCAGGGACCATGACTGTTAGAGCAGTAAAAATATTGCTTGTGACAAATTCCCACAATCTCCTTTTTTATTCCTTTTATAGTATTGGGTTACTAATTTTTTTCTTTTTAAGTTTTACCAAAATAATTCCAAGTGGCATGGGAAGGCAGCCTGGCAGAGGCCAGAGCAACCAGAAGGGTGCACAGGTGAGATGGCAACCTGGAGAGTTGATACATACAAGGAAATAAGCAGAAAAGTCAATACATTGAGGATGATGGGAGCCAGTATTTCTCGCTCTTGGAGGAAGCAGATACAAACATGGAAAAAAGGGTGAAGCCAAACCCTTTGAAATTGGAATGGAATTAGAGTTGTCAATGTGAACTCAGAGTTGTTGAGTTCATACTGACATGTATGGATAGATATAAAAATAAATATACATATAAATGTGTGTATATGCATGTGTACATGCCTATGTGTATATCCTAACTAGGTCCATTGAGAAGTCCTGGAAGCTTTGAGACTCTATAGCAGTGAGCACACCAATCACCCAAAGCTTGGTTTCTAAATGCCACTCATCAGTAAAAGGAACTGGTTAACTCCAGGACCAAGGTAGGGAAAGAACAAGATGAGCCTGGATTATCTCCTTTGCTAGACAGTAAGGAAGTGCTCAAAGAATGATAGGCACATGTCGAAATGACACAGAAGCCAGCAAAGAAACTCCCACTGACCATATTTGGAATGAGTCAAAAATCAAAATAATAATACTAATAGATTATTATAATCCATTGAATAAATAGAAATCTTTGAATCTATTTAATGTACCATTTGGCAGTCATCATTACAATAACCAATTCAGGTAAAAAGCATCGATGGATATTAAGAAAATGGGTGAAAGTGGAGCATGGAATAGTTTCAAAACATCTTTCCTCAAAATGCTTTTTAAAGGGGGAGAAAACTAACTTTGCAGTGAAGAAGCCTGGGAGATGCTATCTTAGTTCATCCCAGTAAGCAAATCAACCTCTCAGACCACACGCCAGGATGCAGTGAGAACACAGCGTCCCATCTATGACATCAAGGCCAAGATACATAAATTGGATCTAATCAGGAAGAAGCATCAGGCAATCCCAAATTGAAGAACAAAATAAAATGACCAGCCTGTAATCTTTAAAAATATCAAGGTCATGAGGGCCGGGCACAATGGCTCCTGGCTATAATCTCAGCACTTTGGGAGGCTGAGGTGGGAGAACTTCTTGAGTCCAGGAATTCAAGATGGTCCTGGGAAACATAGTGAGACCCTGTCATAGTGAGACCCTGTCTCTACAATAAATTAAAAACGTAGTCAGGTGTGGTGGCACATGCCTGTAGTCCTAGCTACTTGATAGACTAAAGTGGGAGGATCACTTGAGCCCAGAAGTCTGAGGCTGCAGTGAGCTGTGATTGCACCACGGCATGCCAGCCTGGATGACAGAGTGAGACCTTGTCTCAAAAGAAAAAAAAAATCAAGGTCATGAAAGTCAGGAAATCCTGAAGAACTGTTCCAGGTTGAAGGAGACTAGAGAGACGTGGTAATTGGGTGCAATATGTGATCCTGGATCCCTTTGCTATAAAGGACATTACTGGGCATGGGATAGATGTTTAATAGAAGTTCTTGTACTACTCTGGAAACCTTTCTGCATTTTAAAAATGTTTCAGAATTGTGTTTAAATGCCAATGCCAATAAATAAGTAAAACATGTAGATAGTAAAATTATGAAGCTAAATAGTAGTCTGTGCCACCAGTGCTACTTCCAAGAAGTTCTTTTGGCTGTTTCTTGTGATGGTGGTTTCCCTTGCCAGCTCTATGCTTGTATTGCAATGGGTGGATTTATTAACTTTGTACATTTTCTTTTGACTCCCCAGTGTGAAAGATGAGGGTTTAGTTCACTTATCGGTTCCTAGGTTTTTCCCCTTCCTAAGTTTATTGAGTTAGGATTTACATGCAGGGAAATTCATCATTGTTTGCAGCATGGTTCTGTGAATTTTGACAAACCTAAATAGTCATGTAACCACCAAAATCAAGATGTAGAAATGTGTATCTGAGATCACCCCATAAAGTTCCCTATGCTCCTTTGCAGACAATCCTGTCCCCCAACCTCAGCCCCTAACAACCCAATTATTTCATTTTATTTTATGAGCTTTATTTATAGCCTTAAATAATACACTTAAACCTGTATTTTTTGTTCCATCAACTTTACATTATCTCTTGATATGTAAGGATTTTGGTGCCTATAATTAGGTTAGCCCTGACCAGTCCACTAGCCTTCTCCCTCTAGCCTCTGTGAGCTGTTCCATTTTATATAATCATTATTGATAACCATTTTTAAGTCTTCTTACATAAATATTATACACTGAAGAGCCAAATAGGTTCTGGGATTACATTTTATCCTGTTTGTTCACTGCTCTGGTTCCTAGTCACTCAAAGAATGTCCCTAAGGTCTATGTCAAGTATATTTTTTCTTTACCAATTTATCAGTTACTCACAATTATGCCTCATTTTAGTTTACTTCTTAACTGACTCTTTTGTGCAGCTTTTGATTCCCGCCCCCCCCCCGCCCCCCGTGGTTTCTAATTCCTTATTTCTTCACTCCTATTTAATTTTATAATTCATTCTCTTCTTCTCTTTGAAGATACTGATCAGAGCCTATCAGCTTCTTATGTTAACTCAGATCAGTCACCTCCTGAACGAACAGTTGTTATCCAGGAGTTTAAAATATTATTTCTATGTGTTCAGTCACACCTTTTCATTCTCAGTCTGCTCAAGTAACTTCCTTAGAAATGATATATATATATAATGTGTATATAAATATATGGAGCTGGAAACTTTGGTCCTTGAATGCCCAAAAATACCTTATTTTGCCTTCATACTCACTTGGTAGTTTAACTGACTATAGGATCCCAGGTTCAAAATCATTTCTCCTCAGAACACTGGAGACCTTGTGACTACTTGATTGTAAAAATTCTAAAGCCTGAGGTCATCTAATGTCCATTCCTTTATAGACAGCCTCTTCTTTATCTCTGGATGTTTTGGGAGCCTTCTTTCCATATTTGGGGTCTGAAATGTGATGATGTCATGTCCAGGAGTGGGTTTTTCTTATTCATCCTCCTCAGCCTTCTATGGGCCATTTGAATCTGATGACTCCCATCACTTCAGCTCTAAGAAATTTTATTGTGTTGGCCGGGCGCGGTGGCTCAAGCCTGTAATTCCAGCACTTTGGGAGGCTGAGACGGGTGGATCACGAGGTCAGGAGATCGAGACCATCCTGGCTAACACGGTGAAACCCCGTCTCTACTAAAAAAATACAAAAAACTAGCCGGGCGTGGTGGCGGGCGCCTGTAGTCTCAGCTACTCGAAAGGCTGAGGCAGGAGAATGGCGTAAACCCGGGAGGCGGAGCTTGCAGTGAGCTGAGATCCGGCCGCTGCACTCCAGCCTGGGCTACAGAGCGAGACTCCATCTCAAAAAGAAAAAGAAATTTTATTGTGTCTTTGATATTCTTTCCTCCATTTTTTTTTTCATTTTATTCATCTGGAAAACCTATGAATCCAATGTTAGACCTGGAAGATTGATCATTTGTTGTCAAAGAACAAGATTTTAATCATCAAACACTACTAAGAAATGACACTAAATATAATTCAAGGCTATGCCTAGAGAAATACGGATGTTCATGAATCAAGAAAGATGGCAGGTGCATGCTGTGTAGCTGCAGCTCTCTGCAGCCACCGCCCTGAACTTAAATAGTCTACTTGGTACCTTACTGCTATTCATTTATTCAAATGGCAGTTTTCCCTTTTATGCAGATGAAAACAACAAATCCAAATTACTGTGACTCAAATTGTTTCCCTTTGCAGTTGAGACTTTCCTTGCCTGTCTTGAACAGGTTCAAGAAAGCATTTTGCCACGGTGGTTTCAGGGCATTTTCCGTTTTGGAACTTTCTTGGTACCGCTTGCAGAGGTACAAGCGGGTGTTAATCAAAAACTTGGAATGTTTTCTTTTTTGCAGTCAAGGTCAAGCACTGAACTTTAGCGTTTGCCAATTACTTTGCAAGATACGTAGCTCAGTTTTTTCTGAATACTTCCTAGCAATCTTTCATTTCTGCAATAGTATTTTCAATTTTCAAGACCTCTTTTGTTCTGTATTCCTGTTTTATAACTAAGTGTTCTTTTATGGATGCAGCTTCTTCTCAATCTGGGGTAATCATTTGAATTTTAATTTCTTAAAAAATAAATCTTACATTCTCCGAATTGCCCATAATGTCAGCTGTTTGTCTTTCATGCATTCATGGGGTTCCTTCCAATGCCTTCTGGTCCATGATCATTCATTCGTATATAAGAATGAGAAAATGGCTTTCATGTTGATGGTAGCTAGTGCTGCTTACCCCTGCTGTTGTATATCTAGGTTTCCCAGGAAAGTATGCCTGATGTGTTTGTGAAGAGTGTAAGAGTGCACTGTCAGCAAGAATGCCCATCATTTGCATCCTTCAAGTGCAAAAATTCCCCTGTTCTGCCACACCCTGCTGTTTTCAGTCCATGTCTATGCAGTCACTTTTTTTCTGTGTAAAAGAGGCTCAGGCAGTCTAAGAATGTGCAGAAGGATGGGCTCCCTGGCCCAAACCTGTACTACCCTGCACCTCCCCCAGGTGTGTGTCTTCTCCCGATGATGTTTCCCTCACCTTCCCTCAATATAACCATCACCTCGACTTTTATGATAGTCGTTTTCTTGTTTTCATGTATAATTTTACCACCTACATATTCATCCATAAGCAAAATAGTATAGTTTTGCCTGTTTTGGAAATTGATATGTTGATACGTATTTTTGAAACTGATACACATATATACAGGACTCATCCTGTATATCTTATGCTGCTAGCACCAAGAAAATAAGGCTACTCAATAAATGTTGATTAAATAAATAAGCAAATAACTGGGAAAAAAATGACTGAGTGAGTGAATCCCGGTTTGATTTGACCTCTCCCTTGCATGTGAGTGTAGAATTCTCCAGAAGTCCCCTGAATGAATGCAGAATGGACTAGGAGTTTTTGGATTGATGTGAGTCTGTCTCCATCCTGCAGACCAGCATCACCTGCAATGGACAACCTAATAGGGTCTAGAGGAAATGTTAGCACAGCAGTGTCAGATGTGGGCTGGAAATGCTGCAGTGGCCCCCGTGGCACAGGTGGTGGGACCTCCCTCCCATCTGCAGCTCCCTGTGGACGTCGTGCTTGGCCTTATTCCAGAGGGTTGGCTACTCTCCAGGAGGTTCCCAATCATTACACAACAAGTGAGATTTCCCTATTGTTTCGTTTGTAATTCTGAATTCTCCCACACAATTCACATCCTGGGTAAGCTGAAAAGTACAATTTTCCATCTGCATGACATTCTTCTTTATTTTATTAGTGGATTATTAAAAGATACGCTTGCCAAGGAAGGACTTTGCTTACATAGTAATTCCATATTATCTTCCCTGTAAATTCTGTGCAATTCTCTGTGTCTTTTCAAGAGCTGACGATGATTCCTTACTATTATCTTCAACGAGTTGGTAAAACCTGTTGGTCTTAGGTCACTAAGAAATACTTGTTAGACAGATAAAAATGCTCCTTCCCTTGTTTTGTTTTGTTTTGCTTTGCTTTGAGATATACGTGGCATGTGGAAGAAAATACATATAAATAAAGCTTTCCTCCTCATGTCGTTTTGCGTAAACGACAGTATACTTTACATAATGGTTTTAACATTGCTTTTAAAATATTTCCCAGATTATACATAACACTAAATAAAATATTTCATTCTTTTCATGATTGCATCGGAATCCTTTGTATTTGTATACCACAATTTAATGTTTAACTTTGTAGCATTGTTGAATAGAATACAGATTCAGAAATTACATAATACATTTAGTGGGAAGCACAGAAGTGACCTCCCAAAGATGTCCAAGTCCGAACCCCCAGTATCTGTGGACATGTTACATTAAATGGCAAAGAGGAATCAAGGCAGCAGATGGAATTAAAGTTACCAATGAGCTGACTTTAAGTTAGGGAGACTATCCTGCGTCATGTTGGTGGCTCAGTATAATCACAAGGGTCCATAAATGCCGAAGAAGTAGGCAGAAGGATTGGTCTCAGTGTCAGAGGGCTATGATACGAGAAAGTCTCAACCAGTCATTTCCAGGCAGTAAAGATGGACAAAGTAAGGAATTCAGGGAGCCTCCAGAACCTGGAAAAGGTAAGAAAATGAATTCCTCCCACCCCAGAGTCTCCAGGAAGGAATGTAGCCCTGCGAATAGATTGATTTTAGCCCAGTGAGACCCACCGTGGACTTTGTTTATAGTTGTGTCTTCATCTTGTAAAATATTTTTTTAAATTGACAAATAATAACCATACATATTCATGGGGTACATAGTGATGTTTCAATATGCATAATGTACAGCAATCAGATCACTTTGAACTTTTGACGTCCAGAACTTTCAGATAATACATTTGTACAGTAAGCCACTAAGTTTGTGACAGTTTCTTATAGCAACAATTGGAAACTTATACACATACCGGTACATTATAACAAATAATTGTAAGGCAAACACTATGTTATTGCCACCAAGATCAATAATAGAATATTTTCAGCCCCTAGAAGCCTCAGTGTGTTCCTTCCCAATCACACTCCTCTCACTGCAACCTCCCCTGAAATCACTACCATTCTGTTCTTGATGACCATCAGGTCCTTGCTTTTGTTTTTTGTTTTTGTTTTTTTGCTTATGGTTTTTTAAAAAATTCTACCTTTTATTTTAGGTTCAAGGGTACATGTGCAAGTTTGTTTATGCTGTATAGATTTTTGTCTTGTCATACCGGTTCTAAGCCTAGTACCCAATAGTTGTTTTTCCTGATCCTCTTCTTCCTCTCACCCTCCACCCTCCATTAGGCCCAGTGTCTGTTGTTCCCTTCTTTTTGTCCGTGTGTTCTCATCATTTAGCTCCCACTTATAAGTGAGAATATGCAGTATTTTGTTTTTCTATTTCTGCATTAGTTTGCTAGGGGTGATGGCCTCCAGCTTCATCCACATTCCTGCAAAGGACATGATCTCATTCTTTTTTATGGCTGTGTAGTATTCCATCGTGTATATGTATCACATTTTCTTTATCCAGTCTACCGTTGATGAGCATTTAAGTTGATTCCATGTCTTTGCTATTGTGACTAGTGCTGCAATGAACATATAAGTGCATGTTTTCGTGGTAGAACAATTTATATCCTTTTGGGTATATACCCAGTAATGGTATTGCTGGGTCTAATGGTAGTTCTATTTTTAGTTCTTTGAAGAATCACCACACTGCTTTCCATAATGGTTGAACTAATTTACACTCTCTCCAGCAGTGTATAAGTGTTCCCTTTTCTTTACAATCTCACCAGCATCTGTTTTTTTTTTTACTTTTTAGTAATAGCCATTCTGACTATATGAGATGATACCTCATTGTGGTTTTGATTTGCATTTCTCTAATGATCAGTGATATTGAGCTTTTTTCATATGCTTGTTGGCCACCTATATGTCTTCTTTTGAAAAGTATTTGTTCATGGTTTTTTTTGCGCCCACTTCTTAATAGGATTGTTTGGTTTTTTTCTTATAAATTTGTTTAAGTTCTTTATAGATGCTGGACATTAAATCTTTGTCAGATGCATAGTCTACAAATATTTTTTCCCATTTTTTGGGTTACCTCTTTAGTCTGTCCATAGTTTCTTTTGCCTTGCAGAAGCTCTTAAGCTTAATTAGATACCATTTGTCAATTTTTGCTTTTGTTGCAATTGCTTTCATGTATAGTTTTTACACCATGTATGTATCTCTAAACAATACAATTTAGTAATGCCCGTTTTGAAATGTACATACCTGAAATGAGTCTACATGTCTCATCTATGTTGCTACTTTTGCTCTAGTTGTATTTCATTTTCATTGTTGTACAATGTTTCATTATGTAAATATATGTTCAGAGACAGGAAATAGCAGGGAAGGCTACTGGTCATAGGGGAGGCCTCTGAGGATGCGTGAGATTTAACTCACATCTCCAGCTGCAATCCTCTTTTCTTTTGAAAGCTTTTGATATCTAGGAACCACGAGTAGAAAGAGGTACAAAAGCATAGTTCCTGCCCTCAGAGAGCATAGAATTCAGTGGAGGAAACCGACACATAGTCCAACAGTTACAGTGTACTCACACAGTGAGTGAATGAATAATATTATAGAAGCGGATACAGGGTACACAGCTCAGGCTTGCGATGTCAAGGAAGGCGTTCCAGAGAAAGTGAGCCTTGAAGTATTTGTTAAGCAAGTAAAAACAAAAACAAACAAAGGCAGGGCATGTAAGACAGGGAAATATTTTGTGAAAATACATAAAGAAGCATTATGTGAAAATACGTAGCAAGAACATCAAGAGGCAAAGAATTGCAAGTTCTTAGCGTATGACTGCCATGGAGATTGAAAGAGAGAGAGGGAGGAAAGGAAAAAGAAGCTGAAGGCTGGAGTGGTAGGTAGGATCCATTCATAAAGGGCTGCCCTTGGATGCCAACCTAAGGACATTGGACTTTCTGCTGAGTGCAGTTGGCAGTCACTGAAGCACCCTAAGCAGGGAAGTGACTTGCTCAGGTCTGAATATGGCAGATACAACATCATGAAAAGCCTTTCCATTAATCTGAAACTGAACAATTTTTCTGCATTTTAAGTCATTCTGTTTTCTTAGAAGTGTATGCTAGATATTTATAAAGACTTGCTGATGGTTTGATCTGGCTCTCGAAACTGATCTTTCATCTATTTTGGCTTTCTAATGGAATGTGGAAATACCTAACTTAATCATGAAGATTACCTTTTTAAAAAAATGCAAAGGGAAGCTACACATCATTTGGTTTGGATCAGCATATGGGAACTTCAAAAAGATGTAACACACTCTAAACTGTGAAATGTATTGCTAGGTAACATTGATAATGGGTGCTTCAGAGTCAAATGCAGAAAAGCAGCATGGTGGAAATGATTCCACATGCTCCCACTTCCTTCAGAGACCCAATTAAGATAAAACCTCATTGTCCATTTGCTTTCTGTGCATCATAAAAGGGAAAATTTTGAATTTTTAAGACAATTTGGGGCTTCTGATTTTTATCTTAATTGAATTAAAGAATAGACATTGAATTAGATTTATTAAAAAGAAAATCACCTCCAATCATTGAAAACATTTTTGAGTTTTCAGAGTAATAAGTAAGTATTCTGCATATTGGAATATGTAGAATATTACTCATATTATGTTACTCAACATCTCTCCAGTGTTGTTTTCCTCTTATCTCAAATTTCTCCTTTTGGAATTTTTTTAGATATATTATTTCCCGTGGAATTACCATATCTCTTTGCACATTTCTGATCTCCTGGTCTCACTATGATGCATTCTGGGTATTTTCCTAAGATCTTTCTTCTAGTTGACTAATTCTTTCTTCAGCTATATCTACTCTTCAGTGTATTCATCTATTCAGTTTTTAATTCATTGACTTGGCTTTTTATTTTTATATATATATGTTATATATAGTTTGAGTATTTTCGTATTTTGTTCCTTCATTATGGTTTCTATTTCTTCACTTATCTCTTCAAAGATTTTTAAGAATGCTATATGAGAGTTTTTTATTACCTCAGACTCTTAGGGTACCAGTTCACATGTTTGTAGTAATCACTGATTTTCCTCCTACTAGATTGTTTCTTCAGATGGTTTGAAATGTTTGTATTATGAACTCAATTTTAGCATGGGGTACCGAATTATGAAACTATTCCCTCAGAGCAGATTTTTATTTCTTCTGCTAAGGGTCCTGTGATTTTTTATTTTCTCAGCTTCTGATTCTTGCACCTATCAGATAGTGTAAGTTTGGATCTCATATGTGTACATGGGATTTTGATTTATCATAGGAGGCTCTTCCTCCTATTCAGAATTCTAAGTAGAAGACAGTCTTCATCACTGCTTCCCTAGACCAATGAATAGAATTATTCTAGTTGCCTTTGCGAAAAGAGGTAGTCTTTCTATGGTCCTGGATTTATGCTAGAATCTTAGTTTAATTCTCCATTCCCAGATAGGAACAAGGCTGTGTCATCTCTCTGTGAGGATATGACTGGACCCACTAAACCATAGGGCCTGTATCTGGTCTACAAATCTCTGGGCCTTCTTTGGGTCATCTCACTAATTTACTATGCTAGCTGAGTTCCCTTTTTATTTCTAGAACCTGTTATTTTCTTTCCTTTATTTTGAATCTGGAAAAGCAATAAAAATATATATTTGCCATTTTTAAATCAATGTTTTTTTTTTGTATTTTGGATGGAAGAATAGACTGTATCAGTTAACTTGGACATACCATCAGAAGTTAATGTTATTAATTTTCATATAAAATTTTAAAAGGCAGTACCACTTACAATAACATTGAGAAATATAAAATAATTAGAGATAAATTTGACAAAAAGTGTACAAGACCCATATACTGAAAACTATGAAAGATTAATGAGAGAAATGAAAGACCTAAACAAATAGAAAACTATAGCTTGTTCATAGATTGGTATATTCAGTGTGGCTATTCAATAGCATGTTAATGACATCTTAATGCCATTTCCCCCCAAATTCATCTGTAGATTTAATTGAAATCAAAATTAAAATCCAAGATGGTTTTTTTTATAGAAATTAACAAGCTGATTCTAAAATTCATATGGAAATGCAAACAACCTAGAATAGTTGAAACAACTTTGGAAGAGTAAAACGAGAGGACTCCTACTACCAGAATTCAAGGCGATTTTTAAGCTACCATAATCAAGATAATCCAGAATAATCTCTCCATTTCAAAATTCTTAATCACATCTTTTGACTTATGAGGTAATATTTACAGATTCAGGAATGCGGATGTGAATATCTTTGGGGGTCATTATTCAGCCTGCCATAGATCTCATGTGGATTTCTGCTGTTTTAGCTCTTTACACTAAATAATCCATCTTTTCTCACTGAAATTCAACATCAGCTCTCTCATAAATCAAATTTACATAATAATTTTGTGTTCACATTATAGTTTAGGCACACATTTGTATATAAACACGAAGACACTTGCATATTAATCTCATTTGTGTCTCAATAATTCAGTAAGGTAGGCTGGAATTATTTATTTTACAGATGAGAAAGCTGAAGCTTAGAGAATTTAGGTGAGTTGTCTGTGGGGCTTCTTAATCCAAGATTTGAATTCTATGTTGTGACAGTCCTGGTCCCTGTCCTGTATCACACTACCCCATAAAGACATGGTTCCTCTGAAATAGTGCAACCTATATTCCATTCTTACAACTCTCAGAAACAGTCAGGTTCCCAGCCCATCCAGAAACTCTGTCCAGATTTTCTAAAACATGTTAAAACACGTCTATAACAACTCATCAAAGATTCCTGTATAACACAAGGCATTTAAAACATTCAAATTACCTCTATAATGCTTAAATAAGTAAGTATATACATGGGTGTATTGGTTTGTAGCATGTAAAGATACTGTACAATTTTAGACATGAATTACATTTTCTTTCTACACTGCTGTAAACATGAACTGTAATACAAACAATAAAATAAGTGTTAAAGATTCTAAAAGTCTAGGATCTAAAGATTTTATCTAAATCATTCCCTGGTTGGTGGTTGCCCTCAGTACCTGGCAGAAACAAACTCCAGGACCCATGAAAGACTAAACCATCAGGGAAATTGTGGGAAGATGAGCTGATAATGCATAACACATTTTAAATAAGGGAAGTATGAAACAAATCTATCTTGTCAGAACAGCTGAAGGTCAGGCTGTAACACACACTACATTTTACCGCTGAAACTCAAGCAAACATAAATGGTTTTGCTGGCACATGCATACATTCGTATCATAATTATAATATTATTTTCATTTAGATAATGAATTTAGGTAAAACAACTTAAATCATATTATTATTGAATGTGAAAATTCTGATAATGAGCTTTGGGGTTCCAAGAAATACCTGTATAATAAACAATTTTGTGCACACAAACATACAACAAAATGTGTTAGTTAACATTTCAGCAAGTTTTGTTTTGTGTTTTTAAAATTTATATTAAAATTATACAAAATAATATTTGTATTATATAGGTAAGGTATAAGGAATAATAGTAAGATAAACAACCATGAACCTGTCACCCACGTTAAGAAATGGGACTTTACCATATCTTAGAAGATCTATCTGTGTCCTTCTCTTTCCTGCATATAGGTAACTATCCATTTAAAATTTTGTGTGGTCAATCATTTCCTTGCTTTTCTTCATACTGCTTTTTAGTTATATGTGGATATAACCCATAACAATATATAACTTGTTTTTGCATGTTTTAAACTTTACGTAAATATTATCATACTATATTTGTTTTTCTGAGATTCACTCATGTCATGCATAAGGCTATAGTTTAACAGTTAATATTCTATTATTTGAATATATAAAAATTCCTCTCCAGTTGGACATTCATGTTGTTTCTAACTTAATGCTGTTATGCTATTGAGAATAATGCTCTTATGAACATTCTTGAACATGTTTTCAGGTACATGGTACCAAATTTTTCTAGGATATATCCCCAGGAGTGGCAACTCCAGGACATACAGGATGTACACACTAAGGTTTACTGGGTAATCAGACTTCTCCAAAGGGGTTGTGCTAGTCTACTTTCCTACCTGCAGGAGATGTGCCTATAACCTTACTCCATAACCTTGACTACTCTTAGTATTGATCAACTTTTAAAATTTTGCTCCTCCGCTAGGTGTGAAATGGAATCTCACTGTGGCTTTGATTAACATTTCTGCAATTATGAATTTCATTATATTGATGAAAATAGCATGTTATATTGACTGGCCATTTGTGTTTCATCTCCTGTGAAATTCCTATTTGGCCTTTGCCCATTTTTCTATTGTGTTGTCTTCATATTGTTAATTCGTAGGGGCTCTTGATGTATTTGGGATGTAACTGGCTTGATATGTCCTGCAAATATCTTCTCCCAGTTTTTGTGTCTTATCTGTTCACTCTCATTAAGGTGATTTTAGTGAACAAGAGTTTTAATGCAATTGCATTTGATATCTTTTATTTTATAATTTTCTCACTTTGTATTGCTAAAATTCCTTTCTCTACACCAAGTTGGTAAAGAGATCATTCTGTATTGCTTTCTAAAAAGTTTTGTAGTTTACTGTCACATTGATCCAACTTCAGTTGACTTTTGTGTAGAGCAGATGGGTGGGACTCTGTGTTAATTTCTTATTGCTGCTGAAACAAGTTATGAGTAACTTAGTGACTTTAAACCACACACATTTATTCTCTTACAGTTCTGGAATTCAGAAGTCTGAAATCAGTTTCACTGAGCTAAAATCAGGTGTCAACAGTGCTGGTTCCTTTTGGAGATTCCTGGGAAAAATTTGTTCCCTACCTTTTCCAGCTCTTAAAGCTGCCAGCATTCCATGGCTTGTGGTTGCATCACTCTAATCTGCTTGCATCATTGCGTTGTCTTTTCATCTTCTGTGTCGAGTTTCCCTCTGCTTTCCTCTCAAGGACATTTGTGATTATATTAGGTCCCACCAAGATAATCCAGGATAATCTCCCCCTGTCTAAATTATTAATTTAATTACCTCTTTTGACATATAAGACAACATTCACCCTTTTGCCATATAGGGCAATATTTAGATTCAGGAGTGAGAATGTAAATATCTTTGGGGGCCATTATTCAGCCTACCACAGATCTCATGTGGATATCAACTGATGTAGCTCCCTACAGTGTGTGCACTATGTAGTCATCTTTCCTCACTGATACTCAACACCTGCTCTGATATAAATCAAATTCACAGGTATTTGTGCATCTATTCTGTGTTTTCTCTTCTGTTTCCTTTGTCATTTTGCACTTTCTGCCCCAGTACCACACTATCTTAATTATAATAGCTTTCCACTAGATCTGAGTTTATGAAAGGGCAAGTTCTCCCAACTTATTCTTCTTTCAGCATGTCTTCTTTTTATTGGCCCTTTGATTTTCCATTTAAATTTTGAAATCAACCCACTACACTACACTCCACCAAATTCTACCTGCTGGCGTTTTGTTTAGCAGTACATTGAATTTATAGATATAAATCTGTTGGGAGAAAATGGACACTCTTGATGACATTGAATCTTCCTTTCCAAGAATATAGTCTGGTTCTCTATTTATTCGTTCATTTATTTAAATCCTTGTTAATGTCTTTCCATAAAGTTTTACAACTTTTGCTTTGAAGGTTTCAAGTATATTTTGTTGATTTATTTTTACGTACTTTATATTTTTGTTGCTATTAAAAATAGAATCTTGAAAACTAAATTTTTCTGACTGTTGCTGGATATAGAAATACAGTTGACCTTTGTAAATGTTTGCTAATCCTGAATCTTACTCTCTTGTTTATTTTTTTTTTATTTATTTTTTGAGACAGCTTCTTGCTCTGTTGCCCAGACTGGAGTGCAAGTGATGTGATCATAGCTCACTGCAGCCTTGAACTCCTGGGCTCAAGTGATCCTCTTGCCTCAGCCTCCCAAGTAGCTGGGACTACAGGCTCACTCCATGATGCCTGGCTAATTTTTTTTTTTTTGAGACGGAGTCTCGCTCTGTCGCCCAGGCTGGAGTGCAGTGGCGCGATCTCAGCTCACTGAAAGCTCCGCCTCCCAGGTTTACACCATTCTCCTGCCTCAGCCTCCCGAGTAGCCTGGCTAATTTTTTTAAAAAAGTTGTAGAGACGAGGTCTTGCTATGTTGCCCAGGCTGATCTTGAACTCCTGGCCTCAATTGATCCTCCTACCTTGTCCTCTCAAAGCACTAGGATTACAGGCATGAGCCATCATACACAGTCCCTCTCTTATTAATTTTAAAATTTATTTATATATTCTTTTTTTCCAGGTTGACAGTCTTACTATGAGTGAATAATGGCCATTTATTCTTCTATTTATACTTTTTTTCCTCTGAGTTTTTTCTTACTGCACAGGAATGGAAGTCAAGTATAATATTGGAACATCTAGGATATTTTAGATGGTATTTTAGTCCGTTCAGGCTGCTATAATAAAATGCCATAGACTCAGTGGTTTATGAAAAACAGAAATTTATTCCACACAATTCTAGAGGCTGGAGAATCCAAGATTAAGGCACCAGCAGATGGTGGAAGGGGCAGACCAACTTGCTGGGGCAGCTTTTGTAAGGGCACTAATCCCATTCTTGAGGGCTACACCCTCATGATCATATCACCTCCTAAAGGCCCCATGTCTTAACACCATCATCTTGGGAGTTAAGATTTCAACATATGAATTTGGGGTTCCGGGGACACTAACATTCAGACCATAGCAGATGGATAGTTTTTGAAAGCCCACAGTTTGCATTTTCTCATACGTAATGCAATGGGATCTGTTGCATTTGGGGCTTCAGGATTATTAAAGGGGCTCTGTAGTGCATCTCCCTATTTCTCATGTGTGAAATCAGAACACTACAGTCATAGATGACAACTGCTCTATGTTTTAAAGTATTTTGGTCTTTTAATAAGGAGTCTGCCCTTAAAGTTTACTAGTTCCTCCATGCTTGTATCTCTTGCTGCCTTTTGCCAAGACAAGAAAAATATCTGCTTAGAAAATCTTGTGGAAAAGTAGCATTTGTAATGTGACCCTAAAATTTAGACTATCACTTAGAAACTCAAGGCTGAGCATTACTTGTACTCCTGTTCTGGGTGAGGGAAGTGGCTAGCTACAAATAAGACAAACTCCTTTGAAGTAATTAATAACTACCAAATAAACATTGGCTCACTGCTTTATTATAACACATCTCCTTGTTTTTAAAGAAAGGCAGTCAAGGTAACAGACGGAGAAAGTTTTAGGCATGACAGTTATAAATAGTCCTGCAGTTTATTGCATGATATATTTGCAATTCTCTTTCTTTGCCATTCTGAAAGTTGGATCTCAATCAAAATGCTTTTCTCTTGACCAAAGAGTGTAAATTATTCCCAATAGTCTAGACCTCAAAAATAATAGAGTAGAGTAACACCATTTGGGCCCTTTGAAAGTTTTATTTATAGTCTAGAGTATTGCCACCACTAACACCTGATCTTTAGAGGAACGTCTTTTCCAGGGATCGGATGGAGCAGGGGAACCCTTTGAATAAATCAGTCATCCCAAGTATGGCTTTTGCTTCTTGTAATCAAAGTAATGTTTGTCGAATGACCACTATGTTGCCAGGCACTAGACGGAACAAAAGGACAAGTATTCTGTCTTTAAAGGACATTCATGGGGAAAAAGCATTAAAGGTACAAAAGCTAAACAGCAACAGAAGACGGTGGAACATAAAATGTCACAAGGCATTAAAATGATGGTAATAAATTAGAAATATCACTTGGCCTGTTCTAAGCGTACTTTCTGTAATACTGAAAACTACATCAACAAAGCATTAAAAGTATTTTGAACATTCAAAATGTCCATACAGAGCAAATATATCCTCTTTCCTTAGAGAACTTGAAATTATATGATATACATTTAAGGAAAACCGTAGAACTATCAAAGATTTCCAAAGTGGTGATATCCCCACTGCTAGGGAGAATGTGGAGAGAAGGAACCCTTAAATACTACAGACGTTTGTGTGGAATTAGCACTATCCTTGAGGGCAGTATGGCTATAGCTATCACAATGTCAGATGTGCATCCCTTTGTTCTGGAAATCTTTCGCAAATGATAAGCTGGGTAATTTGAATTAACTCTCTCTCTAAGAACACCTAGGAAAGCAAGGCAAAATATTTTTTTAAATCTGTTTTTTTTTTTTTTTTTGAGATGGAGTCTTGCTCTGCCGCCCAGGCTGGAGTGCAGTGGCCGGATCTCAGCTCACTGCAAGCTCCCACTCCCGGGTTCACGCCATTCTCCTGCCTCAGCCTCCCGAGTAGCTGGGACTACAGGCGCCCGCCACCTCGCCCGGCTAGTTTTTTGTATTTTTAGTAGAGACGGGGTTTCGCCATGTTAGCCAGGATGGTCTCGATCTCCTGACCTCGTGATCCGCCCGTCTCGGCCTCCCAAAGTGCTGGGATTACAGGCTTGAGCCACCGCACCCGGCCTAAATCTGTTTTTTAAGGCAAGAGAGAACTACCAGAACATGGGCCAAAATCCAAAAGAAGGAAATCAAGACCATCCGACTTTGGGGGCCACTTTATCCTTAAAGACACTGCCTTTTTGGTAAAAACTACAGAGAGGCTAACAAGTTAAGTAAGGTTAAAGAAGAAAACAAAAGTCCATGGTATGTCCCAGGAGGAAAGGCCCTAGTAATCTAATCCACCAGGCTTTAGAGTAGGACCCAGTGAATTAGAAATGGGCCAGTCCTCAAAGAGACTGAAGTTCAGCAAAGAGACTGAAGTTCAGCTTTGAGTAATTATTCAGTTATTGGCTTAATTTCAAACAGTTTTCCACTCGAGATCCAGAAGATAATTGATCCCTAGTGTTCTAAGATATCTATTGTTTATGAGGAATTAATTTATCTCTGTTATACCTACCCTTCTTGGGAGAGTTGAGAAAATAATCACTCAAATGATTTGCTGCAGGGCTTAATTCTCTCACAAAACCTTAGCTGAGAGCAGCTAAATTAGGTTGTCTAGGATTACTAGTGCCCCCCAGTCACCAGCTAGAAGCCGGAGGGAGATATCTTCTTATGGCTTTAAATTATGTCTATAATTTTTATATATACTGATCAGCACTCAGTCAAAAAATGACCAAGCACATGAGGAGGTAAGACAATCTGATAGAAAATCAGAGTAAACAATAGAAACAAACCCAGGAGAACCAGATAAAAGAATTTTCAGACACAGATTTTAAGAACATTTTTATCAAAATTAAGCAGAGATCTGAAAACTAGAAACGCTCTAATGAAAAGTCTAGAACTGAGAAGTTATAATAACAAATTAAAAACTCAGTAGATGAATTTAACTGCTTGTTAGGTATAGCTAGAGATAGATTTTGTAAACTGGAAATTAGATAAATCAAATAAAATATCTGAAAATACTGAAGCATGCAGAGACAAAATATAGAAAAAGAACACACACATACACAGAAAAGACAGAGAGGTGAAAAGTGGAGAAGAAACAATACTTGAAAAGATAATGACTGAAAATTTTTCAGAATTGATGAAAGACATTTATTCGCATATTCAATAAATGCTATAAGTCCCCAAAAGGATAAATGCAACCATGCCTAGGGACATTATAGTAAAATCACTGAAAGCTAAAGATAAAAATAAATCAATATGTGTGCATAAAAATTAAATCTATCAGAAGACAAGATAGATTGTTTCAAATGAGCAATAAGACTATGAGCTGACTTCTCAACAGAAACAGTGGAATGCTATATCTTCAAAGTGCTGGAAGAAAATATGGAAAAATTATTCACAGATACATGTTTGATGGTAGTAGTTACACTACAAATTGTAATGAAAGGTTGGAAGCCACTTAAATGTCCAATAAGAGTTTTAGAAGTATTTGCCTCCCAACAGTGGACCACATAACCATTAAGAAGAATAAGGTAGATCTTTAGATACGATATGTTAATGATATGTTAAAATGTTCCAAAGGTATTATTAAATGAAAAAAAGCAGGTTGCAAAATAACATAGTATGCATTCCCATTTGCATTAGCAGTATTGTGATACAATTAAATATAAAAAGATAGGCACCAACATGTTAATAGTAGTTATCTTTGGATGGTGCAATTATAAGATAATTTTATTCATATTCTCTTTAAATTTTGTAATGATCATGTATTATCGAGCAAAGGTAGTTTCATTTTTAAAAGGGGGAACAAAACCAGTCAGTACTTCAAAGGTTGTGCGCTCTGTATTGACCGTGGGTTCACTGTAGATGTGTTATAACGGATATTGTTAAGTGCATTTCATTACCTCTACATGGAAGAAATTCAGCAAAAGTAAGCATCAGGTAAGATCCCTAGACTCAGATCCCTAATATTCTGGATCTTCCTAAATCTAAGGAAGATCTAGGTGAATAATGTCGCTTGGAGCCCCACATTGGCTCTCATTTTATGAGAAGCATCAATGGTCACCCTTCTCTGATTTAGAATTACTTTTCTTTGTAAGAAACTTTGAAATAATGTTAATAATTGGGTTAAAATTTTTAAATTTTTTTCCTGCTAAAATGTAAGCCTAAATTGCAATACAGTCTGCTCCCTAAAGATAAGAAACTAGCAGTATTCTTATTTTCTTAAAATGTTTGGATCACAATACCAAACAACACAATTCAAAATGCCATAATCTCGAATCTTGAGTTCCCAGAAGATCAAAACCCCTAAGGATCAAAATCCCTAAAGTCTAACATCCCTGGTGTCTAAAATCCCAAAAATCACAGTCCTGAAAGATTAAAATCCCCAATGTTGAAATCCTGAAAACCAAATTCTGGGGAAGGGGTTAGTGTGTTTTCAGTTGCACATGGGATAGTTGCATTATGCTGATTGTACCATGTTAGGTGGAACTGTTACTCTGTTTCTGTATTGGGAAATTTAGTATGGTTTAACACATGGGTGCCAGGTTGACAAGGCGTGGGCTTGTGGTCTTAAGTTTACATGTCAACTTGACATCTAAAAATTGTTGGAAACCTGATAGAGCATAATTTTGAGTTTATCTGTGAGAGTGTTTGCAGAGGAGATTTGTGTATAAGTCTGAGTGGACTTTATGGGAAAAATCTGCCCTCAGTGTTGACAGGCCCCATCCAACCAGCCAGGGACTTAGGAGAGAACAAATACAGAAGGCACATTGGTTTGTCTCTGATAGCTGGGACAGACTTTTCCTCTGCTGCCTTGGACGTTAGAAATTTGACTCCATGAAAGTGCATTATCATGACGTTGTCTTTGTGCATAAGTATTGTGTGTGTGCGTAAAAATGCAGACACTTCCTCAATAAATGAAGAGATATTCTTTTTGTACATCTGAATTTGTGAGAGATAAAATTTCTAGAGATCTCAGCTCTTTGGGAAACTGCCTAAGTAGGGGTGACTCACCATGGTTTTTGATCTATCTTTTCAAAAGACTTAGGTTGTTTATATGGTATATCAGGTGATCACAGTTATAAAGCTGGGTACCTGCAGTTACCAATCCTAATGACATGCATTTGTACATTGCCCTTTTTCACCTGTTCCTTTGTAAATACAGTTTATGTGCTCATAACTGTTATACCCACATGACTGTTGTTAGTCTACTTGTGTCTATGCTTGCAAAAATATGTATTTTGTTGCCTATTTTATTGCATAAAGTGGCCTTTGAAGTATTCTGTTGTGTTTTTATATGTTTCTCAAGTAAATCCCTCTTTAAAATGTAAATAAATATATTGTAAAGAATGTCTTTTGTTTTTCCAGAATTATATCTTTCACAATTTCAGCAGTCAGGATTTTGGCATTCAGGATTATGATTGGCTCCTAGATAGGGTGAATCTTCAGCATTAAATTGCAGTTCCCTCGGTGCAGTGCAGGGAGCTATTTAATAATTTTGGTTATTTATATTGGTAACGTACACGAGGGAACATGATTTGGGGTAAATGAAGCACCATTTGGATGCTAAAGTCAGAATTGTTTTTCTAGGCCGAGAAATCCGTCTGCCCCTCCGAATCAAAGGGGAAGGCATGGGACCTAAGATTCACTTCAACTTTGAATTGCTGGATATTGGGAAAGTTTTCACCGGATCTGTACATTGTTATGAGGTAAGCACTAGAGTTGTTCGCTGAGACTTCAAACACTACTTGGCTTTTTGGGTTTGTTGTCTCTTATGTGTTTTTATTTGACGGACAGTATGTGCAATCACATTCATTCGCCATTACTCATCCTTGTTGAGACCCCGCAGTGCTCAGATTCTTCCTCCTCTTGCCTGGCCATCGTGAGGGAAACAACTTTTTATCTTCATGAGCCCTCCCTCACTTTAGTAAAAGCTAAAAAGCAACAGAGCCATAGTTTAAATGGTTTTATCCTCATCATTTTGTAGATTGCAAAGGGAAAACCCATAAATACATCTCCCCATCTGTTTAGTGCTTCTTCTCTGACAACATAAATTCCACAGATCAGAGGATGGAGAACCTTTTACATTTTCTAGAACGTCCTAATGAGCATAGCTCTTTTCACACTTCAGAATTTTCTCTTAATGCACTGGTCTCCAATCTATGTTTTAAAAACCAGTAATAGTTTCTGGAAGAGACTTTCCTGCTTTATCTTTCCAATTAATTAGAAAATGAAATTTTACAGGATGTCTGCATGAGTTCTTCAGGATCAGTGTTTACTTCAGTGTTTCACCATCACTAAATTTGTATCTAGGGCATATTTTTTACACTGTGTCAGACTGTAACCCTTGAAACTTCATTTTGGAAAGGTTCCTTCATTGTATATGTTTGTATTTTTATAGCGGTATTCAAAGCAATTATTTAATGAGTGACAAATAGATGTCAGGTTCATACTTTATTGTGTGTGCATATCTATGTGTCTGTGTGTGTGTCTGTCTGTGTGTGTGATTTCTAATCCTTACCAAATTGTGAAAGTTAGGCTTTATTACATCTATTTTGCATATGAGAAATGTGGATCGTGTAGTGGTTAATATCATACACAACATCTCCCTTAATGTGTGTTGAGCACAGTGCTAGTGCTTTCACATTCACTCGTTCATTTAGTTCTCACAAAAACCCGATTTGTATCCTAGCACTTTGGGAGACCAAGGTGGTGGATCACTTGAGGTCAGGAGTTCAAGGCCAGCTTGGCCAATGTGGTGAAACTCAATTGCTACTAAAAATACAAAAATGGGTGTGTTGGCGGGCACCTGTAATCCCAACTACTTGGAAGACTGAGGCAGGAGAAGCACTTGAACTCAGGAGGTGGAGGTTGCAGTGAGCCAAGATCGCGCCACTGCAGTCCAGCCTGGGCAACAGAGTGAGATTCTGTGTTGAACAAAAAACAAAAAACAAAAACCACCCCCAAACAATAAAACCCTATTTGTGAGAACTATTTGTGAGGTACAATTAACTATTTCCATTTTGTAGCTGGGTAAACTGAGGCTTAGAGAAGTTAAGGTAGTACTAGATATTGTAACAAATAAATACAAAAATACATAATGTCTCAAATATTCTAGAAGCTTCTTTTATACCTTACATAAAGTCCAAAACAAAGGTTTCTAGTGAGCAGGTGCTCTCTTCCAGCAGAGAAGCTGGAACATTTCATGCTTGGCCACCCCTACCACGTGGTCTTCAAGATTGCGGAAGGGGAAAGGGCATGGGAGAATGTATATGATATTTTTATAGATGGTAGCGCATTTCACTTACATTCATATTCCATTAGCTGTATGCACAGAAAAAGAGGAAGTGCATTCAAGGAATGGCAACCTGAATGCCAGGGGAGTTAAGTAACTTGGCAGGGTCCTGCAGCATGTAATGTTGGTGAGTCCTGGGGGACTAGGGCTGTCTCTCCTGTTCTGGGAAGAGAAGGCCTTTGCTGGCCTCTCAGCCCTTTAGGTTCTCAGCATCCCACCCTCTCACCTTGGGTAAACCCAGCCTCCAACCCACTTGGCTCTTAGCCCAGCCTAACCTGGTGTGGGGACAGTGCCCTGTGTCTCCCACATTCACAAGGTAACTGTGGCCTAAATGGGATGATGCAGAAGGTAAACAGAGATGTTAATGTCACAGTGAGATGGACTATGCATAGGAACACAGTGTAAATGAAGAAATCAGTCACATGGCTGTCATGAAATGACAAGTGACACAGCTATATCCCACACTGTCCTGGATTGCACTTGCAAGGTCACTTAGGGGAGAAGGAAAAAAAGTCCAGTAGCTCTCATTAAACTGATATTCTGTCTGCAATTTATCCAGTGTGAATTTCCTTTACATCTTACAGACTGAACTTATGAGTGCCACATCAGAAAAGAACCTTTAATTCTGATGCAAAATGGATAGGGTTTCCCTGAATGTAAATTTAGCAGAAGTGTGCTCGAGGCCACCGCTTCCCACCCTCCCTAATTTTAATAGTAAAGCAAACCACAGCCAGTTAAATAAGTGTTAAATGAGGTGATGCATCAGATTGGACAGTTTGGAGAGCTGTGCAGTGGCAGAGAAGGACACGGTAAGATGCTTCTTATGGGAATATTTTGCACTCTGCGTATTTAATGCTGATGCTTCATTGCATCTCTCTTTCAATTTATTGCATTACCTACTTGAGACAAATTTGAGTAACTAGCTATTGCCCTTAGTCATTGCTGAGCATAGCAGATACATAAAGAATAAACCATAACCCCAAGAGTATACACTATTCCCCAGTGTAATTAAGAAGGAAAACAAATGAGAGGCAAAGTTTGATTATAAATTTTCTTCTCTCCAAGGAGCTAGACCTCAAGGAAAGAGTATTATCAGTAATCAAAAGGCCTCTGAATTGTGTCCCAAAACTATTGCTGGTTTCTATATTCGTAAGTGGGTGCTTGTTTGTCAGGAGGAGAAGAATGATGTCATATTCTTAAAAATGGAGGAATGCTCACCATACAGAAAATATGGGCAAAATGTTTCTGCTAACCAAAAAAACTAAAAGGCAATCCATGCATCTTCTGAAAGAAAAGAACAGGGTCCTCCAAGTTACCACTAATGCCTTCAATTTGCCTTCATGTTACCACTAGTACGTATTAGTCACTTCTTAAGCACAGGTAAAATTTAAACCCATCCTGTTTGGCACTGAGGATATAAATAGCAGTCACTGACTATGTGTGGTGTCTCACATGTGTAATCCCAGTGCTTTGGGAGGCTGAGGTTGGAGGATCACTTGAGCTAAGGAGTTAGAGACCAGCATGGGCAATACAGTAAGACCCCATCTCTACAAAAAAACCCCACAAAAATTAGGCTGATGGCACATACCTATAGCCCCAGCTACTCAGAAGGCAGAGGTGGAACGATCACTTGAGCCTGGGAGTTCAAGGGTACAGTGAGCTGTGATGCGCCACTGCACTCCAGCCTGGACAACAGAGCCAGACCCTATGTCTTAAAAAACAAAAAACAAACAAAAACATATCAACAGTCTCTGTCATTTTTAAGCACTATTTGCCAAGCACTGTTCTAAAAATTTCATAAATTAATAAATTTAATTTTACAGCAACATGAGAAGTTAGTAGTACTTACATTTTAAAGATGGGGAAACTGGAACACAGAGAAACTAAGTAGATTGTCTAAGGTTACCGAGCTAGTAAGTCAATGGCAAAGCTGAGATTTGAACCCAGGCAGTTTGGCTGCAGAGTCGCTGGCCATATCACTTTTCTACATGGTCTCTTTAAATGGAATGAAGGGTGAAGCCTGGTTCCTACTACCAGGGAGCTTAGAATGAGGAAGATGGGGAAGAAACAAAAAAGATGAATAAAATAGCAGGCGGCAATTATTTATGCTTCTATTTTGGTGCATTGTCCATCTTCTCTTGGCAGAAGAGGCTGTCTTCCTCTGCTCTGCCTCTGCTGCCGACTCTCTCCACCATATGTTCTGGATGCCCTTTTCCCTGCAACCTGAGCCCCTGAACTCATCCTCCTCTGCATCCACTCAGACCCCATTCCCTTAGTTACCAAGGTCTGTTCTCTTACAACAACAACAGGCAGCACTTTGGTGAGTGCTTCCTCTAGGCTGAGCACTAAATATGCATTATCTCATTTATTATAAATATGCTTTCTCCTCTGCAGTACCTCCCACAGCCTTGCCACTCCCATTCTCACCTTTCACCACTCATCTTCTGAAAACATGAATCTAAAATAGCCACTATTTTCTGTGCACCCACTCAGTCCCCTAAACATTTGTCCTCTGGATTCTGCAATCATGCCCCACTGGGATTACTCTCTTCCTCAAGGTCAGGGATGACAATAATCTCTAAATAAAAATAATAAATCTATAACCTTTGCTCTGAACTTACTCTCCTGACCTCTGTCTGCATCTGACTTCATCTGGGAATCCTCCTCCCTCAGCTTCTGGGTTCCTGACACACCTCACATTTGCCTGCTAACCTTCTGAAAGTTTCTTCAAGATCTCTCATGCTCTTTGTCCTCCAAAGCCTTAGGTGTAGGTTGAGGGTGGTTCCTATATAAATCAGGAAAACATGCTGTTCACCCTCTAGGTGTAAGGACAGCATTGGCAAGGATCAGAGGTGGTGTCTTTGGAAGCCAGGATAGAACAACATGGCTGTAGTCAAGGTTCATGCCCAAGAATTGTAGGGACAGTAGACTGAGGCCTGCCATGTAGGATGCCAAATGTCATGAGTGTGCATGAAGGAGCTCAGGCATGAGCTCTTTACATGCACACACGAAACCCAGTGCACAACCACATATGGGTAATAATATGCTTCTAGAACACTAGCATATAGGAATACAACTTTTCTATAGTAAAACAGTTGCTTGCATAAGAATCTCAAAACAATCATCCATCCAGTAGAATTTGAGATGAAAGTATCTCAATAGGATGAAATCTGATAGCACAACAAAGAGAACCCTTGTCATCTGGGATCCACAATGATGTCTCATTTACATTCTTCAAGCTACATTATAAACATAGGTTTAGGTAATTCTCACTCTGCTATTCAAACTTGCTTTTTATTTTTAAGTATGCTGCTTAACCTCAGCCTTCTCATGCATATAAGAGAAATACTTTCCCTTGGTTACTTTATAGAGAGTAGCAAAGAAAGGGGGTATTTTAAGGCTCTTCATCAGTGTATGTGATTAAGATCAGTCTTTATAGCACAAGCATAATATATATGACCAATTTCATTTTAAAGAGGAGACTAAAAATGTAAAATTACTTTCTGGCTTGGGAGTTCTATCTTGGAACACTCAAGGCATCAGACTGTTCATTTGTCCCTGAGTGTTCTTTGGTTCTAATTCCTGCAACTTTCCCTTTGTTGCTGTTAAACAGTACAGACACATGCTTATATGAAAATAAGTCAGAGGCCCATTGACTTTCACATTCTTGCCTTTTATTGATACAGGCAATACTGTACAACAAAGGCAGCATCGATGCTCTCTTCAACGTGACCCCTCCGACTTCAGCTTTGGGGGCCTGCTTTGTTTTCTGTCCCAAGGAAGGCATCATTGAACCAAGTGGAGTCCAAGCTATCCAGATCTCCTTCAGTTCTACCATCCTGGGAAACTTTGAAGAAGAGTTCCTGGTCAATGTCAATGGGTCACCTGAGCCTGTGAAACTGACCATTAGGTAAGGTGCATTTATAACTAATGTAGAAACTAACTGAAGTTTTAACCTGTTGCCTTTTTAACTTTTTAAATAGATCCTGTCTGAATATTCATAACTGTCTTTGTTGATATGAACACATCAGCATAATAGAGTGTGTTAAATTTCCATCAGTGTTTCCCTAGTGAACATGTATAAGTTATTATAATATAGATACAGATGCTGTTTGGAGATCTAGTTTTTCTGCGAGTTATAATCTTATAAAATAAGGATTTAGACATTAAACTAGCTTCTAGTTACTCTCTATGTCTTAGGATGTTTAGAGAAGATAAGTTATTACAGTAACACCTGAATAAAATCATCTGGGCTAAGCTTTGGCCATTATCATAGTTTCTCTAAACTTTTGTTTTTTGTTCTTATTTTAAGGAAATTATTTACATGATCTCACTATCATGTCTTCAAACATTGTAAACACATTGCTCTGACTCTGTTTGGATTCCCACAGCAGCAGGTTGCTAATTACCATGGCAGTTTCTCTTATTCTGGTAACTGCTAGCAAGACCTCCCTCCATCTACAAGCTGAGGTCTCCCTTGGGGCAAGCCCTGGGGATAACATAGAAAAGAGATAGAGACATATGACCTGAAGGATCCAAGGAAAATATACTGATCTCATGATATATACTATACATTCAGAATCTCAAGATTAGCTGAAAGGTGATTACTATTTAGTCTCAAACTCTTGCACCTCAGTGTCCCTGTTACGCACTGAATTGTTTCCCACAGAATTTATATGTTGAAGTCCTAATACCCAGTACCTCGGAATGTAACTCTTCTTGGACATAGGGCCTTTAAAGAGGTAATTAAGGCAAAATGAGGTCAGATGGGTGGACTTTAATCCAATATGATTGGTGTCCTTATAAGGAGAGGACATTAGGACACAGACATACTCATAGAAAAGGACCATGTGAAAAAAATAAAGAGAAGCTGAAGTGAGAGACCCTCAGAAAAAAATAACCTTGCAGTCACCAACCCTTCTGACAGCAACAGAAATAAACTTCTGTTGTTTAAGCCACCCAATCTAGGGTACTTTGTTATGGCAGCCTTAGCAAAGTCATACAACCCCCAACAACTAAGGAGAGTGAATGTGTGTGCCTCAAGGGTTCTGTGGCATGGCCAAAGCAGCCTGTCATAATCATAGTCTTTTTTTATTTTTAAGTCTCAAGACTTATCTGAAACATTCACAAGACATTTACATTCTCTACCGTAATACATGTGTTTGTTATAAGAGAAAAATGAGAGTTGTTTTCCAAATATTTGAATAACATTGACTCTTCACGAATATGCGTCATACTTATCCCAGCTGACATCCTTTGCATATGTATACAATATGAGAAGGGTGGGAATACATTTTCATATTATATGAACTTCAGCCCACTTCATATCTTCATATCATCTCATCTCCCGTGACAAGCAGTGAAGGGTGGTTATCTGAAGAAGTAGGAAGAACAAACTTGTGAATGTAACTGTGTCTCCAATTCACGGATCCTCTGGTCCCATAAGGGTCTTTGATAAGATCCAGCAGATCAACTATTGGAAGCTTTCTGACTACTGGGCATCAGGAAGTATTGCTCTGAATCATAAGTACCCTTGACAACATCCAGTATCATAAGCAAGCCTTCATACATAAGCAGCAAAGATAAAACCTTTACGCTCTGCTCTAAAAATATTTAAGATAGAAGGAATAATGGCCCTGTCTGTAGGAAGGAAAGTATAGGATAATAAAGGAGCAGTTTTACTTTTCAGGTGACGATAGAAGGAAAAGTGCTAGCCAAGGAAGGCTAACTGCCCCTCAAGTTTAATAAGAAAGCTCATCCCAATTTCACCTGGCCATTCCCCATTTTAAGTTCAGGCCTAATAATTAATACTGTGTCTTACCATCAACATACATACATAGCTACCCTTTTTAGGAATAATTATGTATTTTGGATGTTGGTTTGATAAACTCTTATTGAGTATCTCCTTCAAGCAAGGTTGTATATTAGATGCAAGAAGTCATGTATTTGGGTTTGTTAGACATTCCTGATGCATGACTACTACTGCCCTCACTTTTGACTCTGAATTGTTTATCCAAATTCAGGATTGCCCGTTCTCTAAACTATTCCCTAAACTAACTTAAAAATACAGGAAAAGAAATAACAAGGGAATTTAAAAGGGTAGAAAATATCCATTTAACACAAAGAAAGGCAGTCATGGAGGAATAAAGGAACAGAAAAGACATGAGATATATAGAAAATAAGTAGCATGAGTCCTGCCCTATCAACAATCACATTAGATGTCAATGTATTAAATACTTCAATTAAAAGTTAGAGAATGGCAGAATGGATTAGAACAAAACAAACAAACCCCCCAAAAATGATCTATCTGTATGCTTTTTACAAGATACCACACTTTAGATTTAAAGATATGAATAGGTTGAAACCAAAAGGATAGAAATATCTATACCATGCAAACAGTATCAAAAGAAAGCTGGAGAGACTATGTTATACCAGACAAAATAGAAACAAAATTTGTTACTCAAGACAAAGAAGGACATTTTACAATGATAAGATAGTGAATTCATCAAAAAGGTATGGCAATTACAAACACACATCTAATAACAGAGCACCAAAATATGTGAAGTGCAGACAGACAGAATTGAAGGGAAAAATAGACAATTCAGCAAAATAGTAGGGGATGTCAATACCCCACTTTCAATAATAAAAAAACTAAGCAGAAGATCATAAAGGAAATAGAAGAGTTGAACACTATAAACCACCTAGACCTAACAGACATCTACAGCACACTCTACCCAACAGGAATAAAAGAAAGGACATTACTGTCAACCTTACAGAAATTAAAAAGATTAGTGGATAATGCTATGAACAATTGTATGCCAAAAATTAGATAATGTAGATGACATGAACAAATTCCTAGAAAGACATGAACTACCAAAACTGACTCAAGAAGAGATAGAGAATCTGAATAGACCTGTAATATATTCCAACCAAAAACAAACAAACAAAAAACAGGATCAAGTGGCTTCACTGGTGAATTCTACTGAATGTTTAATGAAGAATTGTCATAATCTTTCACAAACTCTTCCAAAAAATGAGAAGGTAGGAACACTTGTCAACTCAATTTATTAGGCCAATATTACCCTGATACCGAAACCCAACAAAAACATTACAAGGAAAGAAAGCTAAAAATCCATAACCTTTATGGATTTAGACCCAAAAATCTTTGACAAAATACTAGCAAACCAAATCCAGCAACATGTGGAAAGGATTATACCCCATCACCAAGTGGGATTTATCACCAAGTGGGAAAGGTTGGCTTAACATATGAAAATCAATCAATGTAATACAACATATTAACAGAATAAAGGACAAAAACCACATGATTATTTCAATAAACATAGAAAAAGCATTTGCCAAAATTCAGCACCCTTTTATGATTAAAAAAAAAAAAGTAACAAACTAGGAGTAGAAGGGAACTGCCTCTACATGAAATGTAAGGGCTGAAACTATAAAACTGTTAGAAGAAAACATAGGGATAGGCCCAGCACAGTGGCTCATGCCTGTAATCTCAGCACTTTGGGAGGCTGAGGCAGGCAGATTACCTGAGGTCAGGAGTTTGAGACCAGCCTGACCGACATGGTGAAACCATGTCTATCCTAAAAATACAAAAAAATTAGCTGGGCATGGTGGTGTGTGCCTGCAATCCCAGCTACTTGGGAGGCTGGGGCAGGAATATCACTTGAACCCAGGAGGCGGAGATTGCAGTGAGTGGAGATTATGGCACCGCACTCCAGCCTGGGTGACAGAGTGAGACTCTGTCTCAAAAACAAACAAACAAACATAGGGATAAATATCCACATCCAAAAACCAAATAAGCAATAGTTTTCAGATAATCAGCATCTAAGCACAAACAACCAAAGGAAAAATAAATAAATTAGACTTCATCAGAATGTAAAAAAGTTTGTGCTGCAAAGGGGATACTATCAAGAAAGTGAAAACACAACCTACACAATGGGAGAAAGTATTTGCAACTCATATATCTGATAAGGGACAATAATAAATTACTAGACAATTCTAACTCAATAAATAATTCAATTTAAAAATGGACAAAGCGTTTAAGCAGACATTTCTCAAAGAAGATATACAAAAGGCCAATAACACATGAAAAGACTGTCAACATCATTAATCCTCAGGGAGATGTAAATCAAAACCCCACAATGAGACACTACTTCACACTCACTTGGATGTCTATAATCTTAAAATGGAAAATACAGTAGTTCCCCTTTATCTGCATTTTTAGGCCCCAAAGTGCAAAAGTAAAATTAGCGTTACTCAAACACAAGCACTGCAATACTGTGGCAGTTGATCTGATAACCAAGACAGCTACTAAGTGACTAAAGAGAGGGTAGCATCATGCAGCATCAATACACTGGACAAAAGGGTGATTCATGACCCAGGCTGGACAGACAGTGGATGACACAAGACTTCATCACACTACTCAAAATGACAGGCATTTAACAATGTATGAGTGATCTATTTCTGGAAATTTTTTATTTAATATTTTTGGACTGTGTTGACCATAAATAACTGAAACAACAGGAAGTCAAAACTACAGATGAGGTACTACTGTAAGTGTTGGTGAAAAGGTAGGGGAATGAAAACCCCCATGCACTGATAATTAGGAATGTAAGACATGGCAGCCACTTTAGAAAATGGTTTATCAGCACCTCAAACAGGTAAACACTGAGTTACCATATGACCAGCAATTCCATTCCTAGGTATATACCCAGGAGGAATGAAAGCATATATCCATACAAAAACTTGTACATGAATATTTATAGCAGTATCATTCATAGTAGCCAAAGATAAATGAAATGTGGCATATCCATACAATGGAATGCTATTTGACCATAAAAAGGAATGAAAAAGAAAAAAATGAAGCACTGATAGATGCTACGACAGGGTAGCATAGATGAACCTTGCTACCATGGTCTTTTGTGACTACTTCTTTCCCTTGTCATAATGTTTTCAAGGTTCAGCCATAGTGACACCATTATAAACCTTGAAAATAAGGTTCATCCATTATGAACCCTGAAAACATTATGAAAAAAGCGAGTCATAAAAGACAACACATTACATGATTCCATTTGTATGAAATGATTAAAATAGGCAAATCTATATAGATCTGAGTTGGATTAGTGGTTGCTTAGGGCTGGTGGGTGCAGGATAGATTGTGACAGCTAAAGGGCTGAGGTTTCTTTTTGAGGTGATGAAAATGTTCTCAAATTGACTGTAGTGATGGTTGCATATATTTGTGAATATACAAAAAACATTGATTTGTACACTTTAAATGTGTGAATTTTATGATGTGTGAATTATATGTCAATGAAGCTGTCATTTAAAGAAAAAAAACACAGGAGCCTGTAATAGTGAGCAATATTTCTGTAATTTCCTGGTTGAATTTTTTAAATCTCTGATCTCTTCTCCTAAAGATCCCAGAGTAGTCATGCATGTCACTTGCAATGTCTAAATAAGTTAAGGTGTACTTGGGTTCTCCACTGTGAATAATAGGATTTAGGGATCTCCCAGAAATCTGCTCACAAGTGAACTTGGACTAGTTAGTACTCCACCTGCTCTGTGGAGGGTAAGCCTCCTGTTCTATCTTCTGGACATTTCCATTTACCAACATTCACACACCACTTCTTGATTTTGGATGTTCATTTCTAGTTTCTTTCAACAGAACCTATGGAAAGAATCTTTATGGGGATTTATCACCAAACTCATGATCGATTGCTAAGAGAAATGGACTTACCTAAATTTCCTCCTTAGTTCACTTCCTTTAAAGCTTAGTGTTTCTTGTGTCCAATAATGTTGCATTGTTAGTGGTTTCTAGCATTTCAAACCACTAACAATAATTTTGAAAACCTGCTAAAAATCTAGTGTCATTAATAAATGTCTATTCATAAAGGGTAAAAATGCATGTATAATAATACATCATCTATTCTCAGCTCCACACGTTAGCACTGACTTGACTTGTTATTTTACTTTGTCAGAAATACTTTCTTGGGCCTCATAGCCCAGGAAATGTCTATAAAGTTAATATTGTAGGTTCTGGAATTTTGTTGCTTTTTTATTGCCAGGTACTCATTTCTCAATACCGCGTAAGCTAGTATTTTAGCTAGTATGCCTTGAAAGATCATAACAAATATAGTTTTACTCTTCCTATTTACTCTTCCAATTCATGACACAGTATTTTCAGTGGTTGGATAAACAACACTGTAAAATTAGTGTGATTTTCAAAAATTACCCATAAGCAATTTTCTTCCCTCCTATTTTTACATATGTGATTTTATAAAGTTTGAACCATAGCACAGATATATTTTGTATTCAACTTGTCTCACTTACATATTGTAATAATTGAATCATTCTCTCTCTTTTCTTTCAAATTATAGTTTTAAGAGACCCCTGCATTGATTTTATGGCACAACCTTGGCATAGACTGTCCTAACATTCTGAATCCCTGTGAGAATTAATGTGACCGTATCTAAGTCCAGATGGGATTGTTCAGCCACAGTTCCCTCAGTTACATGTGCCTTTGGACAAGTGTCATGTATCTGGTTGTTTAAACTTCTGCATTGATTAAATGTCTGCTTCATGTACATTTTTTAAACTTCTTTCCTACTTTCTTTAGCATCTCGTGCATGTCAGACAGACACTTTTGGTCTGTTTGTTACTTTGGTCCCTAAAAGCTTCTTTTCAAGTGAAGCATGTAGCCTGTCGGCCTGTTTGTTGACTTCATTCTCAACTGGATCCTAATTCCTGGCTGAGTCCCAACTACTCCCTTTAAAATCACTTTAGATCATCAGCGTGAAATATAATAAATGCTCATGAGAAAGTTACATTTGAAACTTGTTGCAGTGAGTCTTTGCTGTGGCCATTCTTCCCAGGCTTACAACAACCTCTCATCACATTATGGTCAGAGCTGGAGCAACTGGAAGTACCACTAAGACACCATCATATTCTGCATGGTATGACACATACAACATCTGGAGCTTGGTGAATTAAAAGATTCTTGCTTAATGTGTTTTATGCTATCTGTGTGTCTATAACATTTAAAAGTTTTGCCACACAGATGGGACACTTTTCAGTTCTTACTTTTGGCCTACAGATAAAGACATGGATCATGGAGAAAAGTAATTGTTTCTCTGAAGGTAAACAAGATAACTTAATAGATTAGTTTTCTTTTGCTGTTGTAACAAATTATCATAAATTTAGTAGCTTCAAACAACACATATTTAATATTTTACAGTTTTATAGCCTTAATGCAGGTCTAGCTGGGCTAAAATCAGTGTTGGCAGGGCTGTGTTTCCTTCTGAAGGCTCTAGAGGGGAACCCATTTCCTAACCTTTTTTGGCTTTCTGAGGCTGCTCATATTCCTGGATGCATGATTTCCTTCTTCTGTGTTCAAAGCCAGGTTGAGTTCTCAGACTGCAACACTCTGACCTCCTCTTCTGTCTCTGTCCTCTATTTTTAAAATCACCCTTGTGATTACAATGGGCCTACCAGGATAAGACAGGATAATCTCCCCATCTTAAATTCAGTTAATTAGCAACCCTAATTCCATCTGCTACCTTAATTCCTCTTTGCCATGTAACCTAATATATTCATAGGTTCTGGGAATTAGGACATAGATATCTCTGGGAGCCATTATTCTACCTACCATGCCTTCTAAGCTAGAAGTCATAGAATCTCTCTATTATTTATTTTAAGCTAGAGCATCTCTCCAAGATCATGAAAACTTGCACTGAGAGAGAAATAGAACAATATTTACAGTAAAGAGTAATTCAATGTCACCTAGTCCAGTCCTCTTTTTTATACATGAGGAAGAGAAACAGAAGCTGATAGAGATAAAGTGGCTGGCCAACATCACAGTGAGTGAATGTCACAGTGGTAGGAATGTCACAGTGGTAGGAGAGGAATTGGAACAGTTTATATGACAGCATGGACAGGGATAACTAATATAGTGATAGTCTTTGATGTGTATTGCATGATTAGACCTATAATTTTTATTTCTCGACACATTGATAACTTTACATGATGTGTGTCTCATTCAAAATAACAACATTTTGTGCCCTTGTTTGATGATCCATCTGCTCTGCCTCTCACTTATTCATTGGTAGAAATAAGACAGTAAGTTAACCACAGCATTGTTTGTCAAAACCCATGGTTTGAATCATGAAAGAGAATTTTAAGAACCACTGTGATAGACCATCATGTCATCATTTCTTTAAATCCTGGATACTATAATTGACATAATGTCAAGCTATGGTTTTTGTACTTATCCTTGCCCCACTTCCTGATTGTGACTCTGATTCACTGGGTTCTCTCCTTCTCCCCCACCTTGTATTCCTCCTTCCAGAGGCTGTGTCACTGGACCTACCTTCCATTTTAATGTTCCGGCTCTGCACTTTGGTGATGTTTCCTTTGGTGAGTAATTTTCCATTTTAAATTAGAAATTGAATAGGATTCCTTTTCTCTACATGGAAGGAGGAAGGTTTACAAAGCACCCTGCTTCCACAGCCCTGGAATACAAAGTCCAGCACAAGGACATTCAGAACACATGCCCTATATCTGATTGCCCTGCGTAAGGAAACAGAGTCCACACAACCATCCCAAGTCAGTTACCGCCAAGAAATCTCATACTGATTCATTGTTTGGAATCTACTCTATTGTTCAGCTCTGAAATGTTAATGTAAATGCTATATATCAGTGATAAGCCCACTATTGAGCTCCAAGAATATCTGAAACTCTTTTATCTAGAAGTCAGACCCTTAGAAAACATCAAGGCCCCTAATATAGTACATTTCAGTAGAATATGGCAAAGGAGAAGCCTATCCCCAAGATGCCACTGATTTCCTCAAAATGCTCTTCTGCTTTGAAGTATCTACAGTTTCCAGTGAGTGCCAATGGCCATAAATACATCACAAACACGGGGCTTTTAAAGTGCAGGTATTGATTTTTATAAATGGGGCTACTTCTAACATGAATCGCTTCATTTAATGTGCTCCACGTTGAGTAGTAGAGGTCACTAGTGATTTCAAGTTACAGTTTTAACAGTGGTGGCAGCAGAAGCCACATTGTGATAAGATAAAAAATAATTGGTAAAGATACTCAAAGTAATATATATTTGACAAAGAGTAGTCACTCTCTTAAATATACCTATGGGACAGATTTTGTTTATAAGAAATTATCCTCACTAACTAAAGAGTTTTTATGGTAGCTCTGTAATTTAAAAATAAATACATTTATTTTGAACATTTGATATGTTCCTTTTGCATGATCCTTAGATGCGGCCTGAGTTTTAGATCCAGATGCAGCTGTTCAATCCCCATCCATTACCTACCCTCATTCTACACAGCTTGGCAACTATGCCTCTCCCACACTGGCATAAGACTAGACATTTATACATGAAGTGGATGAGCCAAAGGACTTATGGATTGCTGGACACCAGGTGTAGCTGAGGGTAGGAGTATTGTATTGATATCAAGGAATTAAGTACAAGTCAGCATCATAAATTGTGAGACTCCTCCATGCCCTACCTGTCCCTTCCACTTGAGCTCCCCAAACACTGACAGACATAAAACTTATTTATTGACAGGTAACTAATGTTGAGAAATTCATCCAGAATGTAGCACTGAATGCAAAAGAGTTAGACTATATGAAAGGGAAATAAAGGGACATGGAAAATAAGATTTAAAAGTTCCAACTAACTTGTATATAATAGACACAAGTTCTAAGTTTAAAAGTTCTAACTTGTATATAATAGAAATTCTAGATGGAGAAAAAATGAAAATGGCCAAAGAGCAATATTTGAAGAGATGGTGGCTGAGAATTTCTAAACTGAAGAAAAACATTTGTCCTATGGTGTGCAGCTGGTTGCTCCTTCGATTCTGTGGCTCCACCGTAGGTGGCATGTAGCTTCTATGTCTTGGTCAAGATTTCTGCTCTAACCTTAGCCATCATACTCACATTCCAGCCAGCAGAAAGGAGGAAGAGACAGGAAGGTCTTAAAAGAAAGGGTATGCCCCTTTCTTTTAAGGACACTTCCTGGAAGTTGTACACACCATATACGGTTATATCCCATTGGTGAGTACTTATTTGTGTGGCCACAACCAAGCTGCACATAAGGCTAGGAAATACAGCCTCACTCTGGTTGGCCACATTCACAACCAAAGCTTAGGGATATCGTTACTTCCTGAAGAAGGAAAAGGACAATGGGAGATAACCAGCAATTTTGCCGTAACTTAGCACATCTGGGCAACATCAGCCAGGCGTAGTGGCTCACATCTATAATCCTGGCACTTCGGGAGGCCCAGGAGTTCAAGACCAGCCCAGGCAACATAGCAAGACCCCATCTCTACAAAAAAAAAAAAAAAAAGCAATCAGCTGAGTGTAGTTGTACATACCTGTGGTCCCAGCTACCTAAGAGGCTGAAGCAGGAGGATCTCTTGAGCCCAGGAGTTGGAGGCTGCAGTGAGCTGTGATTGCGCTACTGTACTCTAGCCTAGGCAAAAGAGCAAGACCTTGTCTCTAAAAAACAAATAAACAACAACAACAAAACCCTCATAACTCTCGTTAGGAACCAGGAAAGAAATAACAATTGCAGATATTTAAGGCAGTAAAAACAGATAAGAGAATGCTTTAAAAATAGGAGAAATGGATGAGTTGGGGGAAAATATATGTTATTAAAATTACCACAAGGAGTAGACCCTGAATAGAAAAATAATCATAGAATATACTGAAAAAGAAATCAAGTATCCACCCCTGAAGAAAAGACACTAGGTCAAACAGCTTTACAAGTGTGTTCTACCAAATGGTAAAGAAATAGATGTATCTCACATCACAGAAAAATGTAGAAAGCTACTAACTCATTTTAGGAGACAAATAAATTCACAGTAAAACAACCCAAGAAAAGAAAAATATAGACCCATCTGTCCTATGAACATTAATTTTAAAGCATTAGCAAATCATATGCATAGAGATGCATTTTTAAAATTACATCATGACCAAGTAGAATTTATCCCAGAAATGCAAAATGGTTTAATAACAGGAAATCCATTCATGTAATTTACCACAATTTATATCATCTCAGTTCATGCTGAGAAAAATATTCCACAGAATCCAACACTCATTCATAATTAGAAATACAAATTCTTAGAAAACTAGGAGTAGGAGGGAAATTCCTTAATATGATAAATGAAAAATAGAAAAAACCTATAGTGGGAAAATGTATTTAATGGGGACCTTTGTTCACGTAGTAACGTACATTTAGTAATATTAATTTATCTATGTTCTAGACACTATTCTGGGGACTGGGATATTACAATTAAATGTTGAAAGCATTCTCATTCATTTTCAGAGGCAAAAAACAAAACCAAAAAACTATTCTCAAGCTGTCATATAACATTGTCCTGGAGGTCCAAGCCATTATGATAAGAAAATAAAAGGAAAAAAAGATAAGTAGTTGAAAAGAAAAAAACAAAACTATCATAGTTTGTAGAATGTATTATTCTCTACCTAGAAAAACTGTGGTAATTAACTGACAGGGCATTAGAACTAATAAGAGTTTAGCAAGGTATTCAAGCAAAATATTATTAAAAAGTAGATTTTTAAATACATCATCAATGATTAACTAGAAAATATAATAGAAAAATGTCATTTAAGAATATAAAACTATATAATAACCTAACAATAAATGTGCAGACACTACAGGAAGATAATTGGCTAATTCCCTGGGGAAAAATTCACGGAAAGAGCCAATAAATTTTTGAAACAAAGACCAATGACTGTGGACTTTACCAGATATTAAAATATACTTTAAAGCATAGGCAAATAGACTAATAGAAACAAAGCCATGACTACAGGGGAATTCACACATGCTCATTGTGAAATTTCAGATCAGTGGAGGCGTGAGCTGCTTCATAAAAGGCGGAGAAACAATTGGTTATCAATGGGAAATAATAGAAAAGTGAGACTTTTACCTCAGATCTTTCACAGAAAAAAATCTCAGCTCTATTACACAGCTAACTGTGAAAAACAAACTTTTTAAAATATCAGGAGAAAATATAGGTAGTTATGTTTATATGCTAGCAAGTATGAAGGTATTAAACAAGATGCCCAATGCAAAAGCCATAAAGAAAAGGGTTGGTAAGTGTGGCTCCCTAGCATTAAGCAAATTTCCAAACAAAAGATTTCAGGAATACAGTAAAAAGACAATGCTTGCAACATAAATAATAGGCAAAGTATTAAAATCAGAATACATGAACCTTCAGAATATGTGAAACTAACTCCTGCTAATCCATGAGGAAAAGTGAAATTATCCAATAGAAAAATTGGCAAAATAGATGAATAGACAGGTATGAATCGGTAAGTGTATAAACAGAATAGAAGGTCTATGAAACACATATTAAAAGATGCTTAATCTCAATCATCTTATATGTTTTTTGTGAAGAAAATATGAATATTTTTTATAATCCAACTAGTATTTCTCATGTGTTCCCACTCTACCAAGCAAGCATGGCAGGAGTTGGGGAGCACTGAGACACTGGCCTGTGGGTGCCTCATCTAGCTAACCACTTACCCGTGGTGCCCATTTCCACTGAGGTATTGTGGGAACACTGATGGTTTGTCCTTTTGGCTCCATCAGAGCCAACACTGACTTGGCTTCCACTGACTTCATCCTCCCTAGAGCTAGACCTGTGCTTCCCCCATGAAGCTACTGAGCACACTGAAATGTGCTGTAAGTGTAAAATACTATTGATTACATGTTGAAATGATATTTCTGACATGTTGGGTTAAATATACTATGTTGTTAAAATTAATGTCACCTATTTGTGTTTTGCATTGTATTTCCATTGGACAGTGTTGGCCTAAACTCTCCTCTCCCTTCATAGCCATTGAGGTATGGTTGTCTGGTCTCTTGCTATGGCAACCCTGTTGTAGACCCATGGCAAGGTTCACTGTTCTCAATCCAACTACCTTCCAGAACCATGCGTGGGAGGAAGGGTGCCATGTATACATGTGTAATGCCTGGGTCCTTCTCCAGCCACACAGGAACTGAGAGATACTTGAGTACTAAGATTCCCTTTGGACCTAAGCATACCATTTTTATCCTGAGTTAGCTGCCCCAGGCAGGTATGAGGATGTTCTGTGAAGTGGTCTGCTCTGAGATTCCCAACTAGAAAGCTAGGCAGAAGACCCTTTGCTTCCAGCATCCCCTCAACCTATTTAGCCACCCTATCCCTGAGATTCTGGCCTGTAAGGCAGACGCCATGATGTACACATCTGGCCTCTCTGTTATTCTTCCCCTTCCCACACTCCACTGAGACAAAAGGAGTAGCCTTTCCACTTCCTCTTCCTGTTTGCCAGAACTCTGATATCATCGCCTCCTTTTCCTGTATGCTGTATGCCAAATAAGAGAATAACCTGTGTGTCCATTTGAAGAATAACCTGTGTGCCAGTTGAAAGGCTCTTATTCATTTTCAAAACAATGACACTGATAACATTATTCTCCATCAGATATAGAATGGGATTTTTGATGTTAGGGAGCTCTGGGTCACACAAAACCAGGTACGTATGCTCCAAGGTTAGATAGGTTTTTCCCTTAACCATCTTCTATTTGGGCCTCCTTTATTAGGACACAGGAAAGATTATCATTGGGTAATTTATCCATAGTTTCCTTGAGCTATAGAAATAAAAATCAACAGCTGTTCCTCATAGCTGGTTCAGCTGAAAGTTTTGGTAATTAGCTTAGCTGAAAATTAGAAACAATTTACTTTTATTTTGTTGTATAATATCCTATTGAACCATTTGATGATATAGCAGCTATACAAGAGGCCAGAAGACACTGCAGAACCATGTCCCCCAAGATTTCCCAAACCTGAGACATGGAAACTTATCTCAAAAACCAACTTAATCTGCCTTCAAAACCCAAGTTATATTTTCTTTTAGTTTAGCTATGAATGCTATACATTCTTTAATCTTCTCTGTATTGTGGCAGGAAATGTCAGCAATAACATACCTTTTGGGCTTGCCAACAGGAAATCTAAGGCAATCTGGTTTTCAAAACCACATGGGTCAGTGGATTTAGGCTACTTTGCTTTGCTTCTGGAGTCTGCACTGCATCAACCAAAGTGAGGGACAATTTTGTGATAATTTCCAATTATATGACCCCCACAGTTGAAGCCTCATGGCTCCAACAAAGTACCATTATTTCCCCAGGTGGATTGGTCTCATCAATCAGACACAAAGAAGCATGGTGGCACTGGAGGATGTGGAGAGGCATTTGAAACTTTGAAACTTTCTTCCTTCCTTCCTTCCTCCCTCTCTCCCTCCCTCCCTCCCTCTCTCTCTCTCTCGCTCTCTCTTTCTTTCTTTCTTTCTTTTTTGTTTTTTTTTTGAGACAGTCTCATTCTGTTGCCCAGGCTGGAATGCAATGGCACCATGTTGGCTCACTGCAATCTCCACCTCCCAAGCAAGCAATTCTCCTGCCTCAGCCTCCCAAGTAGCTGGGATTACAGGTGCCTACCACCACACCTGGCTAATTTTTTTTATATTCTTAGTAGAGACGGGGGTTTTACTATGTTGGCCAGGCTGGTCTTGAGCTCCTGACCTCAGGTGATCCACCTGCCTCTGCCTCCCAAGTGCTGGGATTACAGGTGTGAGCCACCATGCCTGGCCACATTTGAAGCTTTCTAATTATTACCCCACATGTGCAAGTAGGAAGGCGTTAATGAGACAGATGAGCATAAGCTTGTTATTAGCTCAGGAATGAAAGACTAATAGGGATGCATATAGTTCCTGATGCAAAAATGAGACTGATCGTTCCAGAAGTAAGCCAAGAATTGGAGGAATATTTTAGTTGTTTCAGAATGACAGACATATTGGGTGGGGTTAAAAAAGGTTTGCAGAGGCTAATATAGTGCTGGGGAATACTTGAAGCTAACTAAAGTTGACAGTATTATCCCTGTATTGGCATTAAGTTCCAGTCCTAAAAAGAAGTCTGTTACAGATTAGGGTTGGAGATGTGGCATTCATTTGCTTGGTGGTGAAGATATAGATTTTGCATCAGGGTCTGCTGGAATTGATGATGATGTGATAGATGGGTGGTGGGTAAATAGTACTATATGTTGGTTTCTGAAATTTCTATGGCTATAAAGATTTTTGATGGTAGGATTGGATGTTGGATGACATACCCAGTAATTAGTTCTGTTGACTACAGCCGCAATAGCATGAGAGAGTCCGATAATAGAATTGGGTGGTGATTGTCCTTGAAGGAACATTGAGGCACAGATGAATCCTTGGATGGGTCAAAGAATAAATGGACCAAATGACAACTGGCATGCTAGCTGATACACTAAAGGCCCAAATAAATATCTGCAAACCCACTATTTTTCAGGAGGTACAAGGATGTGGTGAATGAAAATAAGGAGTTTGAAAACCTCCAAGTATTTATTGAACTTGGCCATTGAATAATGTGGACAGAGAAGTTATTACAAAATATGATAACCTATCTGGGATTTGGGGACAGAGTTGTTCAGATAAAGCATCGAAAGATGCATTACCGGTGTCTCTTCTGTGGCACTGATATAAACTGGCAGTATGTAGCTCAAAGAGAAATATCTAAGTTGACCTTAGGAGGGTGTAAAGTAGGGAGTCGGGAGCAAAACCAGATTGTAATGATCCCAGAATGATCTTAGAAAGGTTGGCAGAAGAGATCATAGTAGGTGTGAGCAAAACATGCCCAAAACAAGTTGTCGATAACAGTAAGGGAGACATCACAGGGTGTATCAAAATTGTATAACCTTAAGATAGGAAACAAGGAGTAAAAAGGCAAAATGATAAAAACAAAAGTACACAAGGGAGAGTGTGAGAATCAGTAACGTCAGGCATCTAACAAATCTCATCCCATCAGTCTTGAGCAGAAGCTATCTGCTGTGGGTAAAATCTGCTTGTTCTAAGGGACTTGAAATAGCAGTCTATTTCTGAGGGTCATCTGCTTCTGAAGGTTTTTTCTGTTTTTTTAGAAAACCTCTATTTGAGATCTCCAGTGAGAGTATTTTTCAACATGTCTTCAGCCAATAATTTAGCTTCCATGGGCATCTTTTTCCTCAGATATCCACCTCATAATTTAACTGCAAGGTCAGTTGTTAGAAGGCTCTGAAGAAGACCTTCATTGGTGTATTTTTCAGGGTACTCATTCTTCAGGTAGAAAGAGGGGAGGACTTCTGAGGGTGGGATTGTAGGGAAGTCTTCTTAAACTTAGAGATGAGCTGGTTCTCACAATATTTTGTTATGTCTGCATGAAGCAAGGTTGACTCAAATTGATGAAATACTTGTAATCACATGGATCTTCTAGTTATTATTTCATAAAGTGAATAGTCCATGAGTTACAGAGGGAGCTAATCAGATCCGATGGCCATCAGAGCTAAAGGTAAAATTCTTCATCAAGGAATGATGAGAACCTCAGAGAACTGGGCCAACTTAAGATCAGTAATACTATTTTTATGCTTTACATTTCCCAAAGATTGTGGATTGTGAAATTTTTATCAAAGGGCTAACACACTATAAAGTTCTTTTTAACTCTTGTAGTGTAAGGTGGCATTCCCCAGGAGGGAAAATTATAGTCTACAATTTATTAGTCATAGTCATAGCAGTGATCTTTCTGTACAGAAAGGCTCAAACCCATCCAAAGAATTTACAATTACAAGCATATATTCTGAATTTTGTGATTTGGGCCCAGTCTACATATATTCCAGAGACCCACAACCCACTTGTACAATGTTTCTGGATATAGTAGCAGGAAGTGAGGCAGGAGCCAGCCACATCCCCAGCTACAGAGGAGAAATTTCCCCATTGATTCTTATTCAGAGATTATTTCATCTCTTCTATTTTACCATAGGTAAAACATTTTTGTCAAAGACCATCTTAGATTTGGGGACATAGTTGGTATTCCAGAGACCATTGGAATGAACAGAGATTCCCAATTTTAGGCAATGTTTTTTTCTAAATCTGAGGCTAAATTTTATATGTCCAAAATGAGTTGGATATATGTGCTTATTGATCTCCCATATTCCGAATTATGTCTATGGACAATGACAAAAATGCCACCTGATTTGCGTAATGATCTGCCAACACAGTTCCCTTTGCTTTGTGGGGATTTTTACTCTACTAGAAAAATTAAAAATGCATTGTCTAAAATATTCCATGAATCCCCCAAAGTCTCTCAATTATAATTTAGTGTTTAGTCCTGCATGTTGATGACTCAATTTAATACTCTCATTAGATAGGGTCCATTCTTTAGTAGAAAGGTCATGGTCCAAATAATAGACCATATTTTTAAAGAACTGTAATTTTTCCTTCACAGCCTCGTGATCTTCCACTGCTAGTTTCTGCTGCTCTTCTTCAGGGCTTTTTAGGTCAGGTGAAAGTAAGCATCTTGAAGGAGAATTGAACCTCTTGAGATTGTTGTGTTTTAAATCATTATACAAGTATTGGGAGAAAGATCAGGTGCCTCTGAATCCTTGAGACATTCCGTGCAATTATGTTGTTAATTATTTGCGGAGAAGGCAAATAAATATTGACTTTTTATTTACTAGACACTGAAAAAGGGAGCATAGAGGTCTACAACTGTAAAGTACTTGCATTCAGGTGGAACTGTAGATAGAATAGTATTAGGATTGGTTGCAACTAGAAACCTAGGAATAACATTCTTATTAATGACCTTCAGTCTTTAACAAATCAGCATCCCCTTCCTTTAGGCTTCTTGACAGGCAATATGGGATATTACAGGTACTAGTACAAGAAATTGTTGTAACTAGAAGGTCATAATTGGCTTTATTCTGTGAAAAAGTTCTGGCTTTAAGGAAGCAGTCTGAGCAATGGTTTGGAAGACCCACGTGAATCTTTATAGAACCCACTTTCCATAATATGCTCCACATTCACAGAACATCTAACTCACAAGTGGTCAGATCAAATAAGGGTAAGCCATCTACAGTTTCAAGAGTCGTTATTTGGTAAGTTCAGGAAACTCACATGTAGCATGATTGTGAAACTGACTTTCAAGCAATTCCTCTGGAATTTCCAAGAATAACCCTTCAAGTGCATTCAATCTCACAGTTCTTTTTCCATGAAAGATATCTTCCAAGTAGGTTGGCAGGAGTGTTATCACAAAGGATACATGAATGTGTTTCCTCCAATGGCCTAATGTGTAGACAAAAACTGAGACATGAGGCAGAAGTAGATCAACTCAAAATACCCCTGACAGCAACAGTCGTTACTCCAAGAGACCAAGTACATTTTATTACAGCAGAGTTCAAGGTAGAAGAGCAGCATTTCCATCCAGTAGAAATATGCATTTTTGTTCTTCTGTGTCTATAGATTATTCTTCTTGTTCTGAAAGTGGTATCAGATTCAATAGCTACCTCGGGAATCAAAAATCAGAGCTTAGTGGCTGGACACTGTGGCTCACGCCTGTAATCCCAGCAGTTTGGGAGGCTAAGGCAGGTGGATCACCTGAGGTCAAGAGTTCAAGACCAACCTGGCCGACTTGGTGAAACCGCATCTCTACTAAAAATACAAAAATTAGATGGACGTGGTGGTGCATGGTGTCACATACCTGTAATCCCAGCTACTCGGGAGGCTGAGGCAGGAGAATCACTTGAACCTTGGAGGTGGAGGTTGCAGTGAGTTAAGATTGTACCACTACACTCCAGCCTAGGTGACAGAGCAAGACTCTATCTCAAAAAAAAAAAAAAAAAAAAAAAAAAAAAAAAAGAAAGAAAGAAAATCAGAGCTTAGTGTATGCTTTCCAAGCAAGGAAGATCTACATCTCAAGAGAAGAGCCTCATGGAACGAAGCTGAATATGATGACAAAGCAGCTTTGTCTAAGAGAGGTAAAAGCCAGGTGTTAGTCTCTGGCTGGCTCTAAAGCAGTTCGTAAAGTCTCTCTTGGGAAAGGCTATTTTTTGTTACCGTGTCATCAGCCCTACGAGCGTGATCCCCAGTCAGGTCCAGGACACACTCTATCATGTCTTGGCAAGCTCTGGGTCACCCAGCAGGCAAAACCAGGCAGGCTTTTTCTTTCACACACTGGCAAATAAAAAGAGCAAGCATCATTCCATGCAAAACTATATATTTTTATGTAAGAAATAAATGCAAAATACACTTCTGCAAGACTACTCAGCAAACTACTAACAGAGGCTGCCTCCCCTGAAGGGCCTGGATGGCAATCAAGGGGCTTGTTTTGTATCTGGTGTTTAACCTCCCACATAGTAAATGCATAGCAAATATTCATTGAGTGAATGCATAAATAAAAGAATAGATATGTTAATGAATGAAAATGTGTTAATGGAATGAAACAATAAAAATATTATTTAGGATGAGTTAGAGTTAAGTAGCAATGCATTGCACAGACAGTTCATTCAAGAAGCTTAACAGTCGCTAGGGGAGATTGAGGATCAAGGGAGGTGTTGGGGGGCTTTTATTTCTCACGTCGTATTTTATTTTCCAGGGTTTCCTCATACCTTGATATGTTCTCTCAATAATACTTCTTTGGTCCCCATGACTTTCAAACTGCGTGTCCCTGGGGATGGCCTTGGCCGTAAAAGCATTTCATATTGCGAGCAGAATGCAGACCACAAAAGACCGTCTTGGACCAAGGAAGAAATATCCTCAATGAAACCGAAAGAATTCACCGTCACTCCTGACTGTGGCACCATTCGCCCCCAGGGATTTGCTGCTATCAGGGTAAAGTGCATAGCCTTCCTGCGCGCACAGCCAAGCAGCTGAGCCTTCAAAATAGCCACTGGGCCCTCATCCCCTCCTGCTGTCCAGTGTCAGCAGGAGGGGATGCCTGTCAATTTACAGGGAAAAGTGAGCCTATAAGGAAATAAACCAGACACAAATACATTGGGCAAAGCAATGGGCACTGCGCCAGTGGCTTTACCTTAATCTAGATGCACTGCCTTCACCACAGGAGTGGATTCTAGGTATTTCTAGTGAAGCCACTGCTATCTGGACAGTACACCCATCGGTAATAATATAAACAGATTTCAGAACTTATTGATACTTAGGTTTATCTTTCCTTCAGACTCAGATCCTTTAGATACCAATATATGGCCACTGTTATGCCAAAGATGATATCCAGTTTATTCAGCTTTGTGATCCAAATCTGGACTTCATTCATGGTGGATGTGGATGTGGTATCACTAACAGTGCCTTATCTTGAGTTCCACAGGAAAAGCCATGAGAATTCAGCTTCCTTATACTGAGGAATACTCGTCCTTCCATGTTTTGTCTGCAGTCAGGATAGTGCTTTGCCTTGCTTATGGCCTCACAGTGCCACCAGTAGAATTATTTCACCCTTAACTGTCTTCACTCTTTTCTTTTGCTGTTGTTGTTTGTTGTTGTTGTTGTTGCTTCCCAAGTATCTCAGGAAGATTTTAAAAGACATAGCGTCTTGCTAGCAGCCTTCTGCCAAAACCACTTGTTCTTCCTTCTAGCCACAGCCCAGATACATAAACAGGGGGTTACAGTCACACTAGGATTCTCTGTTTCTTTCCAAATCGATGACTTCATCTTCACTTTATTTTTCCTTTATATTTGGAAAAGCTTTCTCCAAGCTCCAGTTTTCCTCCTGATCTGCATTTCAGCCAGGTCTTTGTGGATTCAAATTTAAAGCATCCAGTGATCCCCTCTGCAACTGAAAACATTTTAATTAGTACCAGATACATAATTTATAGATAGAAAAGCCTTAACCCATGCCAGAAGCTGTTTTCTAGACTTGCAACTATCTCTTCCAGTACATATAATTTTGAAGCAATTAAAAATCGTAATGAGGCTTCTGAAAGCCTAAATGTACAGCTTCACAGCAGCAAATAAAAACACAGGGTAAAATGTTCTAAGCCCCCCAACAGCCTCCCTTGACCCTCAATCTCCCCTAGCAACTGCTAAACTTCTTAAATGAATTGTCTGTGCAATTCATTACTACTTAACTCCAACTTGCTAGAATTGGAATCTAAGTACCAGTGAGTTCTGAAATCTGTTTATTCTTTGACCACATTCTATTGTCCTCAAATAGACCTTTCTTTGGAACTTTCTATTTTCTGCTGTAATAAAGAATGTGGGATGGTAGGGGCAAGATTTTGGTAAAGCAGACTAACTGATTTCTTCCACCATTTTCTGGAACTGACATGGTTATTGCCATTTATTTTACTGTAAGAGAACTTGAGCTATAGTGTTTTACTAGTATATTACATTTTCATAATTCATATAGCCCAGAAGTGGGGAACAATTTAAATTACAGTAATTAAAGTTGGCTTGATATTGCTCATCGTTCATGCTTATTTTTCCCCTTATGCAGGTATGTGGCTTCTTTGACAAAACCTCCTCAGAAATGAGCAAAGCCATTGTACTAAAAGTCATTTGGTTTCTACCCTGGCCTTTGAAAACACCCAGCATGTCCTGACCCCACAATGTAACTTGTTCAACTAAAAATGTAAAATACTATATATCCATAAAGCACTTAGAAACCACACCGATCAGCGTAGTCCTCCAGGGGCTCCTCTCCCCACTGCAGAGAGAACGTGCTTTTTAGAAACTCCCCCCGTAGAGAGAACATGCTTCCTAGAAGAGCAACTTGCCACCTTTTTCTTTCCAGGTGACCTTATGCTCCAACACTGTGCAGAAATACGAGCTCGCACTGGTCGTGGACGTGGATGGCATTGGAGAAGAGGTGCTGGCGCTCTTAATTACAGCCAGGTATCACTCCCCAACTTGCTCTTCTCCCAAGTCTCCCCTGAGCCTCCAGTCATGGGCTGCCTCCCAGAAGGCAGCTCGCCTGCCAACCCAAGCACACTGGGTTTGTCCTGCCTTCCTGGGAATTCAAATGACAAAGTAGCAAATGTTTCTAACGCACCTTTAGTGGAGATAAGAAGTGTGTGTGTCTTGTAGAGCTTAGGCAAAGAATCCTAAGAATAGTGAAGAAATGGGTCAGACCCTCTCTAATGGGTCTGACTTTCAAAGTATGTAACCAGAAAGGTTTTAGCAGGAGGAGGTGAAGAGCTGCTCGTTTTTTTTTTCATCTTTCAACATAGCGCTCCAGAGTTATGCAACAGGAAGGTGTTGCTGTCAGTCCTACAATGGAAGATTGTAGAGCCAAGAGGTCCTTGCCCTGGGACACTGTGGCCGTGACTTGAATTGCAGGATAGGAGTGGGCCCCCAAGATGAGATTCATCTTTAACAATGCATCCTCCTCAGAACCATCTCCAACTCCTCTCTCTTTTTTAGAGAGGCAGCCAGGTTAAAATCCTGGCTCAGCCATTTGTTGACTGTGTCTTTTTGACCAAGCTACAGTCATTGCAGCAGTGCTGATGAGGGTAGTGGTGTCATCGACTAATAATGATGTGATCCTAAGTAAAATCCTGGGGCCGCACTCTTCCCAAAGCAATCGGTGTCCAGATCTGGGACTTTAAGGTGTATGTATGAAAATGCTATATATAGGAAATAGAGAAAATGACTGAGTAAAACTGATAATTATGCTAATATGTCAGTCTCTCAAATTCAGATCTCTTGTAAATCTTAGGAAGACATACACTTTAAAGATGGGGCAGATGTGCTGGTTGGTGGGGAGATAACCGACACCATTTCATGTGTCTTGGGCTTGGATGAAGATAAATAACAGTGCAGAAATAACTTAAATTAGGGTTCCTACTGTGTTGCCTTGATCTACTTAGTATTCCTTCAAGACCTAATTTTTTCTTTTGTTTACTAACAATAAAAACCCTAATGTGGTCCTTTCTATGCCCAGGTTTGCCTTTCAGTCTAGTCCTGCATTTCTTTTCTATGCGGGGTTATTCAGATACTTCCAGCCCCTTTCCCTACAACTATCAATAGGAAATCCTAAATTTAAAAAAAAAAAAGGTATAAAGAGGCTGTGAGTTTTCTACTTATATTCTGTGACCCAAGTCAAGTAGTATAAGCCCCTCTCAGTCACAGTATTTCAAGCAGTAAAGGATTAGCTTTAAGAAAGTCACTGGGTCAACAGACAACTTCCATTCCAACTAAAAATGAACACTCATGCAAAATCACAAACTTTGGGGTTAAAGAAAGGCTCTTTCATGTCCTTATTTTTGGCGTAATCTATAGGAACTACTCACTGACTCTTAAGAGAAGAATTGCTTTTAGAACTGCAGCCTCAAGTAACTCTCTCCAGAGAGCCAGCAGTGACAGCCTGCCATGATTCTGCCACAGGCTCACTTCCTCTTACTGGGCACTTACCTGGTGCTGGGCTGTGCTCTTCCAGCACCCTAAGAAGAGTTTATAATGCCAGTATCAGTCCCTAGAATTATCCTCGTTTTACCTATGAGAGAAATGGGACTCTGAGACAGAAAGCAGCTTGCCCAAGGTTGCACAGGTTGTACTTAGAAAGGTCAGTCTTTGAAGCTGGCTCTGCAAATTCAAAAGCCATTACTCTTCACCATTGCACTATACTGAAACAATGACATAGGGTAGAGTAGACATTGAGAGTCACAGACAGCAAATAAAATCCAAGTCACCTAATAATAGAGCAATGGCAAACACAGGGCTTCAACTCCTCTCTTTCCTGCATACAACCCTCCCTCCCTCTCCCCCCACCTCACCCCCTCCATGTTAGCACACTGACAACCCCGTCACAGTGCCAGTTCTGGACCAAGCAGCCACCTGAGCCTCTGCATCCAAGACAGCTGTTCTGCATAGGAATTAGCATTATTACTGTGATTTAGATGGTGTGAGCTGTCGCTAGTCCTTAGGGGGCTTTCTGACTGGCCCAAAGTGTCACAGCTACTTAGGACCACATGCTGGTGGCATTGACCCTGTTTGGCATGGAAACAGATTCATTACCCTAAGGATCTTGTGCCATGGCACCCCTTGCCCAAAGAAGGCCAAATATATAAAACAATGGAAATGTGAGTCATTACGCACCAGACAGCTCTTCAAGGAGTTCTGCCTCTAGTCCTTTTTTGATTAAAAAGTGGTGACTGGGGGCCAAGAGACAGGGAAGAGAGGAGGAGAGAAGCTTTGAAAGTGACTAATGCGGTTATTAGAGAAAAACTACTATGTGACACTGACAAATGTATCTCACTTGGGGCTCTACGTTTTCTGTATGTAAACAAGCTCTCTGTTTTGAATTGTGCGATGGGCTTCTGTGAGCAGGTGTGTTGTACCTGCCCTCCACCTGGTCAACACAGAGGTGGACTTTGGGCACTGCTTCCTGAAGTACCCGTATGAGAAAACACTCCAGCTTGCCAATCAAGATGACCTCCCAGGATTCTATGAGGTCCAGCCTCAGGTGAGTTCCTTTCTCCTTCTTCAGTATTAATTCTTCCATTGGGTTCCCTTGGTGAGAAAGAGAAATCCCTCTGAAGTGCCACATCCCTGAACACATGACCTTAAGTAATGCTGATTTTTAACCCTTAGATAGTCATAAGGATGGGGTTATAAAGTCATAGTTGGATTGCTAGCTGCATGCCTGGACAGCTGCAGGTGTAAACTGTGGTTAATTTCCCAGGGAAATTACCCTTGATAAAGAAGGGAAAGTGTCAATTAAGCCAACATGCAGAATTGCACCTGCAAATAATTGCCTGTGAACTAACCATGCATGGGAAATGAGCTAGGAGTTTTCATTATGTCCATGGCTGTGATTTGAATGGCATCAGTAAGTAATGCAATATTTATAAGTAGATTTGTTGGACCAGAAAGCTAGAGACAATACAGGAAAAGAAAGGAGGAATTGTCTCTTGATGTTTTATGAAATGTGTCTGTCCATATGCCACTACACCCAGCTAGGTGGGAGACTAAGCAGTTAAACACAGATGGATAAACAATTTTTTAAAAATCTGTGCAGATTAGAGTAATGGAAGGTTACTACTGAGATGCAGTTTACCAAGAATGCATTTGGGTATAAAACTCAGTTATATAAGTACAATATTCTAACTAAAATGTATGCACAAATATCATATGGGGGTTTATTTGGCTACAAGATCAATGGGATTTAAAACAGCAATATGAAGGCCACAGAACCAAGGCAGGTTTAGGCTCCTGCAGAGAATTACCACATTCAGATAAAGGAAGGAGATAGCTGCTGGTCAGAACACAGCCAGAATTTTGTCTTCAGATGTTGTCATTGTATTTTTCTAATGGAAACTTGAAAAAAAAGGCATCATGTTCACAGTAACCAAAATGACAATCCATGGCATCTGCAAATCTAGTCATGTGTGTGTTTAATCTGAAACAGAATAAATAGACTTAGCTAGGATAACACAGCTACCTTTCATGAGTCACGGGGCTGTTATGTAAGAGATAAATAAAATGGTTCTATGAGTTTCTCTGAGACAGAACCAGAAGCCAAGGGTGAGGGTGAGGGGAGACAGGGTCTGACACCCACTCAGAAGCGCCACAGCAGGTCAACCCTTCTCAGTGCATGATCATTTCAAGAACTCAGAGTGGAGCCTGCATCTGGGGTCAGGGGGAGTTGCTTCTGCACAGCAGGGCTGGGCATAGGATGAGGCACTTGCCTTGGGCACAGAATTTAAGGAGAAGCCAAGCACTCAGTCAAGATACTTAGTATTTCCATGCCATATTGTAAGAAATCAAAATAAATTCCCAAAAAAATCCATAATGAGCAAGATATAAAAACCTAGGTAAAGAGATCAATCTGACCTCAGGCTGTCATAAGGCTCGGTGGAGCACTGCACCACAGGGAGGAGTTAGACTGGGCCATGTTAGGCCAGACCAGATGCAGAGAGACTGTGGTGTACCCCAGGCAGGTGACACGTGTGTGCTCTGTCTTCCTCCTCAGCAGCAGAGGCTCTGAAAAATGGTTCCCAAGATTATATAGTGGCATTTAAAAATTTTTATTTGTGTTCTTGTTGCATAAAAGCTGGTAATATGCTGCAGAACAGGTTTCTGAGAAACACAAATTGGTCAACACTGGACACTTGTTCATTGGTTCATCCATTCATTCATTCCTCACTTTAAAAACTGAGCATATGCTTTGGGTCAGAAAGTGGGCATGTAGAGAGGAGAGGCCCCTGCTGTGTGCTAAGAAGTTGTCAGTGGGACATGCAGGTGGCATGGTGCTGTCCAGTGCATGCTGTGGAAAAGGACTGCACAGGATGCTCCCTGGGGACAGAGGAAAGGTTCCCACCCTAGAGCCCTTGAGGAATGGAGGGAGAATTCAAGATGAAGGTGCCAGATGGGTTGATGGGAATGGACATTCTAGGAGGAGTCACCACAAGTGCAAAGGATTGGAGGTGAGAAGCAGCATCATGGATTCAGGAAACACTAGCGGCCTCTATTGATAGAGTACAAAGGGCGAGGGAGCCGGGACGATGCGTGAGGGTGCAGAGGGCCAGGTTAAGGAACTTGGAAAGTGGAAAGTGGACCTTTTCCTTTTCCTAAGGAAAGTGAAAAGCTGTTGCCCTGAACTTATTTGTGTTGTGGATAATTCTGCATCTTGCTGTGTTGGGCACTTTGAATTTTGGGCCTCATGCACACCCCACTTAACCAAACTTCCTTTTGGCCCAATTGGGGTGCTCATCCCCATTTACTGGCTTGAATAATAAGGCATTTCTAAAAGACTTCTATGGACTCAGGAAAACACTTACTTCAAAATAAGCGAATACACTATTTGTTCCATGCTGTGCTGTCCTTACCCCTCTGGTTTTCTCTCCCCCAGGTGTGTGAGGAGGTGCCTGCTGTGCTGCTTTCCAGCCCCACCCCTAGTGGGGTCATCCCCCCTAGCAGCACCATCCACATACCACTGGCCCTGGAGACCCAGGTCACTGGAGAACACAGATCCACGGTTTACATCTCGATCTTCGGGAGCCAGGACCCCCCTCTGGTGAGAGTCCATTTTCAGAACTGCAGTTGAAATTGCTGTGCTTCTTCTCAAACATTTTGAGCTTTCTCATTTAAGGCCCACACCGTATTCACATATGTCCCAGTTTCTTGGAGTTGTAGGGTTTTATGTTTTTACTATGCAATGGTAAAATACCAGTGCAATGTGACTTTATGGAATCTGTTTATATCTACATCTAACAGAAGCAGTGTTCTATAGCAATCATCCTTAAACCTAACAGGATACCAGGAGTCTCTCTCTGTCTCTCTCTCTGTCTCTCTCTCTCACACACACACACATTCCCACCCGCCTGACCCTTCTCTAATCCTTTTATTTTTTTATTTTTATTTTTATTTTTGAGACAGAGTCTTGCTCTGTCCCCCAGGCTGGAGTGCAGTGGCGCGATCTCGGCTCACTGCAAGCTCCGTCTCCCGGGTTCCTGCCATTCTCCTGCCTCAGCCTCCCGAGCAGCTGGGACTACAGGCGCCGCCACCATGCCTGGCTAATTTTTTTGTATTTTTAGCAGAGACGGGGTTTCACCATGTTAGCCAGGATGGTCTCGATGTCCTGACCTCGTGATCCGCCTGCCTCGGCCTCCCAAAGTGCTGGGATTACAGGCGTGAGCCACCGCGCCCAGCCTCTCTAATCCTTTTAAATCAGAATCTCCAAGGGGAGGAAGCCAGCACATCTGTACAGGAGCCAGCACATCTGTATGTTTAATAAGCTCCTTGGTTGTTCCTGGTGCAAAGCTGGGTTTGGGTATCACTGGTTTGTCACCTATGGGCTGGGAGATCAGTTTCTTTCACTGTTCGCCTGAGTTTTTCTTGTATATTGACTTGACTTATGGCTCATATTAGCCTACTCAAGCTGTTAAGAGAAATAGTCTCTCCAAGAGGAAGAGGGATTCATGGAAAGCTCTCCACTGCTTAGGCTGAGTTGAAGGATAAACATTGAATCCTACAGGAGGTTGCCCAACAGGCTCTGTATTCCTAGACATGTGGTTTTCTTGGGAACTAGTGATGTCACCTTACATTTCTTTGACGTGACTCTGATTGCTTAGAGAGCGTAAAACACTAGGATTTTGCTTTTATCTCTTCCATATAAGATGCCGTAGATAAGCCACCTAACTTATAAAGCAGCATCACCAAGGTAGGCCAACCCTAAAACATGCCACCAGTTCAGGTCCCCCACAAGGCTCACTGTGCCCCTCCCCTACCCTCCTGCACAGATGCAGCCCATGAGAGGGTAGCTTGCTGAGCAGCCAGAACTTTGTGAAATAAAAGGGCCACCTTCCTCAGGCAGACACAGTGCCTGGCTCAAGGGACAGGGAGAAGAGAGTAGAGCAAAGTGGATTTCAATCTCCAACCCTCACAACTATGTGCAGTGGCCTTGCCCTACCATACCACTTGTAAAGCAACAGAACTGGAACTCAAACCCAGCCACGGTGCTGACCCTTAACCCTGTACTAAGTGTTGTTGAGGCTGGAGTGCTGTGTGGGATGGAGGGGACCCAGAATCTGGTTTCCCCTCAATGCATAGCTCTGGGCTGACCTGGGAAGCTGCGCATCCTTTCTGGGGAGGAAATCCAGGCTGGATTCACAGGTCTGACCAGCATGACCCTCGCAATGTCCCTGAGACCACAGCACACCAGTGGGAAGGGGTGCCAGTTCTCATAAGCATCCTCTTATGCCCTTGCTTTTTATTGAAGGAATGGCTAAAAGTGGCTAGCCATTTCCAGCTGTTCCAGTGTTCTTTCTCTCTGGCGGAACTCAGGTATGTCACTTAAAGAGCACTGGAGAAGGCCCAGTTATCTATGTCCATCCCAATCAAGTGGACTTTGGCAGTATCTACGTCCTAAAAGACTCTTCCAGGATTCTCAACCTATGCAACCAGTCCTTCATTCCTGCATTTTTCCGGGCATGCATGGTAAGTCATGGGACATGATAAAACACAGCTTTGGCTTATAGGCAATGGCCCTATTTTTGCAACATATCTTTGAAAATGATCACCAGAAGCAGAGATTTGCATGGTTATGTTGTTGCATTAAACCACGTCATTCCCATCCCCAATTCTTGTTTATTATAATGAATTATTAACATAATTTATGCATCAATTAATAATTTTGTTGATTAAGGGATGCCTTAGCTTAAGGGATACCTATTATAATACTTTTGTTGATTAAGAAACACAGTGTGCATGTGTTTTGGTAAACAGGCAAGTACAATCAATAGAATCCCAGTTCAGGAAGATGTTTCAGAGGTCAATAAGCTCCTCTCCTGGACTGTACCTAAGCCCAGCTCCAGCCCTCAAAAAAACACTTTTTAGATGTCTCTTTAACTAGAAGTGCTTCCTTTAATTTGAGTCCTTTTGGCTACAAATGTGTTGGTGTGTTTATTCTATTTTTGTTCTCTTTTCCTTCTAGCAGTATTTTAAGGTAGTTTGTAAGGATGTGTGAAATACAGGAGAGTATTCACCAAAAACAGAAATTAAAGTAAACAGCAAAGACAGATACAAAATAGATGTAAAATGGTTTTAGAAATCGTTTTGTCTCATTTTTATGTACAGTTGACCCTTGAACAATGTGAGGATTAGGGACACCAAACCCCCACGCAGTTGAAAATTCACATATAACTTTTTTTAAAAACTTTTATTTTAGTTTCAGGGGGTACATGTGCAGGTTTGTTACATAGGTAAATTGTATGTTACAGGTTTGGTGTACAGATTATTTTATCACCCAGGTAATAAGCATAGTATCCAATAGGTAGTTTTTATATTTTCTCTTCCTCCCACCCTTCACCCTCAAGTAGGTCCCAGTGTCTCTTGTTCCCTTCTTTGTGTGATATTTGGTTTTCTGTTCCTGCGTTAATTTGCTTAGGATAATGGCCTCCAGCTCCATCCATACTGCTGCAAAGGACATGATTTCATTCCAGACACATAGACCAATGCAACAGAATAGAGAGCCCAGAAATAATGCCACACAGCCTGCAACCATTTTATCTTCAACAAAGTTGACAAAAGCAATGGGGAAAAGATTCTCTATTCAATAAATGGCATTTGGATAATTGGCTAGTCATATGCAGAAGATTGAAACTAGACCCCTTCCTCACACCATATGCAGAAATCAACTCAAGATGGATGAAAGACTTACACGTAAAACCTAAAACTATAAAACTCCTGGAAGATAACCTAGGAAATACCATTCTGCACACGGCCCCTGGCAAAGATTTTATGACAAAGATTCTAAAAGCAATTACAACAAAAACAAAAATTGACAAGTGGGTCCTAATCAAAGAGCTTCAGCACAGCAAAAGAAACATACAACTTTTGACCTCTCAAAAACTTACTGCTAACAGCCTACTGTTGACCAGAAGCCTTTCCAATAGCAGTCTATTAACACATATTTTGTATGTTATATGTATCACATACTGTATTCTTACAATAAAGTAAGCTAGAGAAAAGAAATGTTATTAAGAAAATCGTAAGGAAGCAAAAATATACTTATTCATTAAGTGCAGGTAGATCATCATAAAGATCTTCATCCTCATCATCTTCACATTGAGTAGACTGAGGAGGAGGAGGGAGAAAAGGGGTTGGTCTTACTGTCCCATGGGTGGCAGAGGTGGAAGAAAATCCACATGTAAGTGGACCAATGCAGTTCAAACTCCTGTTGTTCAAGGGTCAACTGTATTTTGTAATGACATTTAGACCTGCTTGTCTTCTATAAGCTAATTTTTACTTTTTTTGCACAAGAACAGACATGAAATGATGGGGGTTTTGTAGAGTTTAGGAATTTCTAATTCAATAATTGAAAGTATTCTTGATTTTAGAAATAGTTTTCTGAATTTAAATATAAAATGTTTAATTGTATAGCCTTCTGCCTATCATCAAATTATTGCATTTGAATGAGAACTAACATTTAGTTTCAGTATTTGTCAGGTATTTCTGAATAATCAAGTATTATTAATTTCATAAAATTTAAGGAATGTCATTTTCTGCTGACTTGTGACAGCTTACCAGAGACATTGGTCCCAATTAGCAGCCATTTATCATCATTATTTATTTTTAATATCATTTATCTTTACTCATTATGAAGGCAGCCACATTCACATACAGTCACTGGTCTTTTTAATAGAGGTTTTCACACAACCCCAATCATGCTGTAGCACTGTGTGAATCTCATGTAAGAATATTGTTTCATAATGTTTAAAGAAAAATCCTATAGAAAAGACATTTTTACTAGTCTTTATCCAATTAGTTAATTGATGTGTTTGGCAGAAAGCACAGGGTACTGCTTAGGAAGTGTTGCTTCCTGGTTCAGTGTTGAGTTGATGCTGGGAGAGGAAGAGTCAATCTCTGTCCAGTGAGCTGAGATGGCACCACTGCACTCCAGCCTGGGTGACAGAGCGAGACTCCGTCTCAAAAAAAAAAGAAAAAAAAATGGAAAAAAAGAAAAGTGGTTTCAACTCCAAGTAGTTCTCATAGGGGAAAATTAAACTCTTATTTTAGCTGAGATTTTTGTTGGATGTCCTAGTAAATATGATATGTATTAACGTTATAAAAATTGAATTAGGCTAATTTGAAATTAACTACAGTGGAAGGAAACTGAAAAATTTCAACTTGATGTACAGTACCAAACCTTCAAACGCATTCTTACAGGAATTACTAAGCATTAGGAGAGAGCTTCAATTAATAGTTTATTCCCCAAGCCTATTACGAATTCAGGTGCTGGAAGTTCTTCTCTTTTCTTGTTGGATGCTGTGACAAGAGGGCCCATTCTCTCTCCTTTTTTGGCCATGGGTGAATGTCAGCCCTTCCCAGATGTGGCAGTCACTGTCAGCCACCTGTCACACTCAGCCTCATGTGTGGCCACACAGCACAGCACCACAGTGATTAGATTCACCCTTCGCATGAAGCGTCTGTTTGTTATCAGCCAGAGGGGTCAGGAGATGGGAAGCTGGAAGCCTACCTCCACAGTGAAGTTAGAAGATAAATGACACTTAGAGCAATTTGTAATTTCTCAGAAACAAACACTATACAGAAAAAAAATGATTTTTAAAAACATCTGGGACCTCTTCATATAGTATGGAAGGAAGAAACAGTGAAGATTATATTTTTTATATTCCATTAAAAATTTATTTTGAGTGTAAAAAAAAGTTGATTAGTACAAGGAAGAGTATTTTGTGACCTGGAGCAGTAGGCTCTCCTTTGCTTTGGAATGCCTGTGCCTGGAATATCAGCCTCCACCAACAGTTCCCAGCAGGCTGACTTACTTGGAACAATCGAATAAGGCACCTCTGGTTTGGAGGAGAGAAAAAAAAAGTCAGAATGTGAGAATGGAGAATGGAAAGGCCCTGTTGGCAGGAGAATGTGGACTCTGCTTGTATGCAGGGAGCTCTGCCAGGAAGAGAGACTTTCCCCTCCCTGTGAGCGGCGGAAATAAGGGTGCGGATGCAGCAGTGCCCCAGGGCCCTAGGGACCTCAGCACTGGGCTGGAGGACAGATGCCTCCTTTTAATGGGTGCCCCTTGCTAGGCAGAGGAAGTGCCTTGCTCGGCACTTGTTTGGAAGCATCTGGAATCATTTTCTTTTTGCCCTTGGCTCTAATTCAGCCTTGGCTACCTTTAGCTCAAACCTTGGGTCCAGATGTCAGTGCCACCTTGGGACTCAGATGGCACCAAGACATCTTTGTAGCGGCCTTCTGCCTCCGTGATCTGCAGGGAAAGGTCATTGTAAAGAGATACTTAGAATTCCTGGATTCAGGAAACAGGAATTCAGATGCCTCATCCAAGCATGGTTCTTTTAAAACATTTATTTTTCTTAGTCACTTGCCACAGCCATACACAGTGATATGGCAGCAAGGGAGAATTATTAGGCTTTCAAAGCTTCTTCAGACCCTCAGCCACTGGGTTATTTCCTCATTGAAGTAGGGACCCACTTTCTATATGTATTTGTTGATGTGTCTGTCTCCTTTAAATGACAGTAGTCTCTGCACTGACTTTCCAGCACTTAGCAGCTGGCTTAACAATTATAATGATGACAATATGGTGACACTAAGTTAATTCTGACTAGCATCTATTTCATTCTACCTATTTGTCACTTTATATACAGTATTTCATTTACTACAATTCTGTGAGAAAATACTGTTATTATCCCTATTTTAACCAGGTAGAAATAGGTTAAGTTAATTGCCACAACTTGTAAGTGGCAGGCCTGGTTCTGGCCCCAGTGGTCTGACTTCCGATTCCTTCTCTTTTCCTCTGCGCTAATGAACTGCCTAACTTTACCCCAGCAGTGATTATGAAAAGGGACTTGGAAATGGTGAAAGGAGCATGGTTTCATGTTCATAAATGACCCTTTAAGATAGACACACCTAGAGGAGTAGGATTTGTTAAAAGGGCAGGAGAAGAAATTACGGAGTATTTCTGAAGTAGAGAAAAGGACTGGATACACTTCATTTTATGCAGAGAGGTGTTGAAATGTACATATACAAATTATCTCCACAATGCCATTTTTCAGCCAACCAAAATTCCTTCAATTGTATATCTGAAATAAAGACACATAATTTGCTTTTTCACTTTCTTTTTTATCCTTTGTAGTATAACATAGCATTTAGTTATGTATGTAAATGTGTGTAAAAATTCTTCACTAGTATAGCTAGTAGAAGTTTAAAATTCAAAGTTATGTCCCCTACTTTAACAAAAGAAATAGGGAAACTCAGAAAGAAATTGGCTGGCAGGCATTTAACATCAAGGGAGATTGTCAGTGCCGGACTCTATCCATTTTCGGAGAGTGAAAATTGTGGCTATTACCAGAGAGCTCATTTTAAACTTCTTGTAGCAACTGGTCTGTAGAAAACTGCAGCTATGCCTCGTACACTGCATCACCCCTGCATACTGGAGCTCACTGTAGATCTGAAACTCTGTCTTCTCCTTGGGGAATTGACTGTATTAGAAGATTCCATGCTAGAGACATTTCTAATGGACAAACAATAAGACTCCAGGGCCTTTTGACAGATGACATCATTAAGCTATTCCACCCCACACTGTGTGTGAAGAGGAGATAGAATGGGCTGTTTCTCAGGCTTCAATGAGTAGATTAGCTCTGCCCTCTAAATTGTTACATCTGTGGAGGGAAATGATGAGGAAAAAGGCATAAGGAAAAAGGAAAGAAACGTACATGAATCAGAGACCAACTACAGTTGTTAAGCCTCCTTACATTCTTTTTGTTTCTGATGGATTTTACAAAATAGTAGCTTTGTTTCCTTGTTTCCTAAGATGTATTTACAATATTCTATTTAGTTTTTAGCTCACAGCCCAGCTCTTGTGTTAATGTGGTTCATGCCTAGCACGTGCTGTGTTCTCAACACATACCCCCCCTCCTTAAGGTCTGCAATGTCCTCATTCAGCAGATCAGATAACCGAGATTCTTTTGGTTAAGAGAATTGGCCAAGGTTGCATGATAAAAGTCAGTCATCACTCAGCTTCTCTACATTTTAGTCTGTTTTCTGTCTGTTCCACCATAGAATTATTTAATTCTGGAGGTCAGACACTATGTATATGAAACATATTTTAATACAGAAAAAATCAAGAGATATACTTGACATAAAAATTAACACATGTTAATCTTTCCCCACATTTATTTGCCTCAGATCCTTTACTTAAAGAAATCAAATATTAATGTTAATGTCTATGGAGTTCCATAGATTCTCCTTGCCAGTCCTGTGTCCTTTCTCTCTGCCCAGAGGCAACCGTATCATGAATTTGATGTGTGTCCAAGCCATGTTTTTGTATTTTATTACATAACATATATTATATGTATTCATAAATACTATATTGTGGCATTTTGTTGTTTCTAAAATGTATGTAAATCATATCACTGCATGTGACATTCTGCAACTTATTTTTCAGGCTCAAAATTATGTTTCCAACATCTATCCGTGTTAATGCCTGTACATCTAGTTATTTCATTTTAGTTGCTGTGCATACTCCATTTACCATTTATTATGTTTATTTCTTTGCCTACTTGTTGACAATTGGGTTATTATAACAATGCTGCAGTGAATAGAATATTTGTCTCCTTGTGTACATAGGCAAGAGTTTTTGGGTGTATGCAAATAGGGAGTATATCTAGGAGTGAAATTTGTTGCCTCTTCAGGTAGGTACATTTTCAGCCTCATTAGATCTTGCCAAATTACTCTCCAAAGTGATTATATCAATGTGCCCTTCCAGGAGTGTTTGAGGTATCTATTTATGTAGTGGCTAAAACTTAGCGTGGTCTGACTCAAGTTCTTGTCAGTCTGAACATGAAATGATATCTTATTGTTGTTTTAATTTGTATATCCCTTATTAATATTACTTATTACTGTTTCATTCAGGTGTCCTCTTCTGTCAGTTATCTATTATCAATTATTTATTTATAGATGTTATATATTGTGGATACTAGCCCTTTCTTTGTAATGAAGTTTTGGATTTTTTAAAGATATTTTTAGTGTTGATGTCAATGTTATGAATCCTTTTCTTCACTGTATCTGTTTTCTTTCTTTCTTCTTTCTCTTTCTTTCTTTCTCTCTCTCTCTCCCTTTCTTTGTTTCCTTCTTTTCTTACTTTCTTTTTTTTTTCAGGTTCTTATCCTGTCACCCAGGCTGGAGTGCAGTGGCACAATCACAGCTCACTGCAGCCTTCCACCTCCCAGGTTCAAACCATCCTCCCACCTCAGCCACCAAGTAGCTGGGACTATAGGCACACGCCACCACGCCCTGCTAAGTTTTGTAAATTTTGTAGAGATGGGGTTTCATCATGTTGCCCAGGCTGGTCTCAAACTCTTGGGTTCAAGCAATCCACCCACCTCAGCCAGTACGGGGATTACACATGTGAGCCACTGCGGCCAACCATATCTGTTTTCTATGTGTGGTTTAGGAAATCCATCCCTGTCCTTCTTTTTGAATAGGTTTCGACTCTTACTTTTCATGCCTTTAATCCAGCTAAGTTTATTTTTTATCTAAGGCAAGTAAGGTCTGTTTTTTTCATGAAGAAAGCCATTCATCCTATCACCAGTTCTTGCTACTCTTTCGTTTTTTCATGCATTAATATTGCTTCCTCTGTTATACTTCAGACTTCATATGTGCCTAGGTAGGTTTCTGAGCTTTCTGTTATATTCCATTTATCTATCTCAGTGTCACTATCCTTACTGTCTTAAAAGCTACAGCTTAATAATAACAATAATAACACTTGTTATATATCAGGCACTGTTCTAAGTCCTTTTGTACGTATTATTTTACATGATCCTCAACAACTTAATTAGGTAGATTTTATTATTATCTCTATTTTAAATGAGGCACAGGGATGGTAAATAAGTAGCTCAAATTTGCACACCTAGAAAATAAACACTGGAACTTTACTATGAATATCTACTAGGATTTCTTTTATGTCCTTTAATTAAGGCTTATAATTTTCTTCATAAAGGTCTTAAACATCCTTTGTCATCTCTCCTAAGTTCCTTTTTGTGAATGGTACCTTTTTGGCATTGCATTTTCTAACTAGATAATAATTTATAGGAACACTATTGAATTTTCTTGTATCAGCTTTCAGTCTTGCCACACATCTCTTCATTGGTTCTGTTTGTAGATTTTTATCTGCAAGTTTCCTTTCCAATCCTTAATTCTTTGCTGCTTTTTCCTGGCTCATTGCATGAGATAGGCTTTTCAATGCAATGCTGAATAGTAGAGGTTATATAAGACATCTCTGTCTTATTCCCCACATTAATCAAAAAGCCTCAAATGTTTCATTTTAAGCATAACATCTCTTATAGATTTTTGGTAAATGCCTATGTCACATTAAGAAAGTTCTAATCGTTTCTTATTTGTTATCATTAACACATGCTGAAATGTAATGCATTTCCTGTATCTATTCAGATGATTTATAGCTTTTTTTCCTTACCTGTTAATATAACAAATTCAATTAACAGATTCTCTGGTTGTGAATCACTTTTACATTGCTGGGGTGAATCCAACCAACCATAACATACTATTATTCAAGTATGCTATTGATATGATTGCTATCATATTACTTACATTTTTGCATTTGTTGTTTTACATTTTTTATGTTACATTTCCCTGGTTTTGATATCAAGAATACTGCATTCTTATCATGTGAGTTATCCTTACCTCTTTTTTTCATCTTTGGAAAAGATCTTATATAATCATTGTATAAAGTAGGATCCATTGCTTAATGATAAAACCATTTGGTCTCAGGATTCTGGTGTGTCTGTGGATGTTAGGAGATTAATGGAAATGTATGGAAATTGTGACTAATGAATGATTTTCCGTAATGACTATTCAGATTTAAATTTTTCTAGACTTTTTAAAATTTTATCAAAGTTTGCAAATGTATTGGTATAAAATTATTCCAAATACTGTCTTATGATTTAAAATGGTAAAAAACATGGAGGAAACTTAAATGCATATTACTAACTGAAAGAAGCCAACCTGAAAAGGCTACATATGTATGATTCCAATTATATGACATTCTGGAAAAGGCGAAACTATGGAGACAGTAAAAAGATTAGTGCTTGCCAGAGATTAGTGGGAGGGATGGATGAATAGGCAGAGCACAGGAGAATTTTTGCCCTATGAATCTATTCTGTATCACTCACTAGTTACCAAAATAGTTGGTTGATTTTTTTCTTCTTTTATTTCTTGTATTTCTCTGCTTTTTTTGTGGTTATGTTTCTTTTTACTAAATTATGTCTTTCTAATGCTAGAGGTCCGTAGTTTATGATGCTTGGTTTAGCTGAGCATATGATTCTATTTGATGATTTTTCTCTTTTCTTTCCACTCTTTGAAGATTGACCTCTGGCATTAATTGTTGGTGATAAAAATTTTGCTGTTAGTCTGATTATTGTTCCTTTATAAGGAACTTGTCTTTTCTCATTAGTTGCTCTTAAGATTGTGTTTTTATCCTTGATTTTCTTAAATTTTCTCTTTAATGTATCAGAGGATTTGAGCCTTAAATTCTGGAATGTCTAAGCCATTATCTCTTCAAATGTTTCTTCTCTGACATTCTTTCTGTTACCTTCATTAAGAAAACATACGCATGCACACACACACACACACACTAGTGTGTGTATATTATATATATATATATTCTTGTACTATCCTACATGTCTATTTTTATTTTACTTCTTATATACATTTTTCGCCTCTTCATCTCTCTCTGTTGCCTCTTCAGTATGTTTCAATTTACACATTCTGACTTTGGCAAGTCTAAAGTTTATTCCATCTATTTACATTTGCAGTTTAATTTTAATGACTACATTTTTCAATTCCAAGATTTATCATTGGTTATGGCCGCTTATTCTTGAGTCTTATCTCACTGTTATGGTTTCATAATCTTTGTTTTATGTATATTATCCTATTCTGTATCTCTTTAAGAATCTTGGGTGCATTTTCTAATCAATTTCAGTTTGCACTATTGATGGTTCCAGAATGAATTCATTACCTGATTGTTTGCAGCTGTTCTTCTTAGCATTTGGAATTTTAAATTATAAATCAATCTGATATAGGAGATGTTTCTCTCTCCTTCTCAGTGCTCACGCCTTCTTTTCTAGCATTTTTACATTTGCCTTCAGCCTAGACAGTGACCACTAATCCAGAATTAAATTTGAGCTCCTCCCATGGCAATGCTAGAGAAATCACAGATTCAGTCACTGCATTGACCAGTGGCTTGGCCTCAGGTTTGTCTACATAGCAGTCTCTACTTTAGCACCACCACGTCCACCACCACTGGCACAGTCTGTGTATAAGGTATAGCTTCAGGAACATCACAACTTTGTTCAGCCTCCTTTCAAATGCCGGAGGCTGTCTTAGCAGGGGACATTAGGCCTCATTCCTTGCTTCCTGCAGGATCATTTTGGTTCCTGTTTTTCTTTCTCAAGCTACCTCTACTGGTTTCAGAACCTAGAGCCCAGTAAGTCTGTAGGTTCGGGCCTCTATGGTTTCTGTTCTACTTGTGGCTCATGTGGTGTTTATCTTAGTTTGGAGTAAAGCTATACCTAGTTCTTCATTTTTTCAAAATTGTGCCTTTTTTTCTATGTAAGGGACATGTTTTAAAGCTTCAACTCGTTGATTTATAGTCAGCCCTTGTAACTACTTTTTATAGTGTTTTATGTATTATCACATGAACACTTACAAAAGGATAGTAAAATGTGTTTTCAGTTGGCATAAGAGAGCAGAGTTCTTCTTTTAACTTTTACTTTAGATTCACGGGTGTATGTGCAGGTTTATTATATAGGAAAATTATGTGTCATGGGGGTTTGGTGTACAGATTATTTTGTCACCCAGGTAATAAGGTAATACCCAATAGGTAGTTTTTTAAATCTTCTCTCCCCTTCCACCCTCCACCTCAAGTAGGTTCCAGAATCTTTTGTTCCCTTCTCTGTGTCCATGTGTACTTAATGGTTAGCTCCCATTTATATGTGGTATTTGGTTTTCTGTTCCTACATTTTTTATCTTTGCCTTAATAGTGAAAAATCTATAAAAGAAATTCACATGCATATCAAAACAGTGAGATATCATCTCACCCTAGTTATAATGTCTATTATTAAAAGGACCAAAAATAACAAATACTGGCAATAATGCTGAGAAAAGTGAACTTCTATCCACTGTTAGCAGGAATATAAATTAGTACAACTACTATTTAAAATAATATGGAGACTGCTCAAAAAACTAAAAATAGAACTCTCCCATGATCCAGCAATCCCACTACTGGGTACTTATCCACAAGGAAGGAGATCAGTGTTGCAGAGATGGCTGCACCCACATGCTTACCACAGCACTGCTTACAAAAGCCAAGATGTGGAACCAACCTAAGTGTCCATCAACAGATGAATGGATAAAGAAAATGTGATATATAGACACAGTATAATACTATTCAGGCATTTAAAAAAATGAGATCCTGTTATTTCCAGCAGCATAGATGAGCTTGGAGGATATTACATTAAGTGAAATAAGCCAGGCACAGAAAGATAAATACCACATGTTCTCACTCATATGTGGGAGCTAAAAATCAAACTGAGATCATAGCCGGGCGCGGTGGCTCACGCCTGTAATCCCAGCACTTTGGGAGGCCGAGGCGGGCAGATCACGAGGTCAGGAGATAGAGACCATCCTGGCTAACATGGTGAAACCCTGTCTCTACTAAAAATACAAAAAAATTAGCCAAGCATGGTGATGGGCGTCTGTGGTCCCAGCTACTTGGGAGGCTGAGGCAGGAGAATGGCGTGAACCCGGGAGGCAGAGGTTGCAGTGAGCTGAGATCGTGCCACTGCACTCCAGCCTGGGCAACAGAGCAAGACTCTGTCTCAAAAAAAAAAAAAAAAAAAAAATGAGATCATAGAAGTAGAGAGTAAAATTGTGGCCACAGAGACTAAGAAGGGTAGAGGGGAGGTGGGGAAAAGAGAGGTTGGTTAACAGATACAAAAGTACAGCTAGGTAAGAGGAATAAGTTCTAGTGTTCTGTAGCACTGTGGGGTAACTGGTTAACAATATTTCATTTATATTTTCAAATAACTAGAACATAAATGTTCTCAACACAAAGAATGATAAATGTTTGAGGAGCTTGATATGCTAATTACCCTGATTTGATCATTACACATTGTATGCATGTATCAAAGTATCATTCTGTACCCCATAATATGCACAATTATTGCATGTCAAATAAAAATGAAAAATACATCATTTAAAAGAGAAACTGACAGGAATAAGGGAATAAGAAGAGAAGAAAATTCTAGTTTATCTTGGTGGACATCTATCCTTTTGCCACATAAAAGTCATGGTCATTCCAAAATGGATTGGGTTTTTCCTGAGCCATCTGAATAACCCATTTAGTGCCAAAGAGGGTAACAGTGATAACAGTAATAATAGTATTAAGAGACTTCCAGAAGCAAAGATTTGTGCTTAACAGAGAGCTGTAAGCCCCTCACTCCCACCCCCAACCCCACCTGAGACCTTTTTCATTTTGCCAAAGCTAAATGTAAAACCCAAAAGATAGATTCCCGCAGTTTATATATTGATTACAAGCCACAGTGAGAGAAGGAAAGCTGTTGATGGAATGTTACTTCACATGGTGGGTCAGCACCTTCCTTGAATTTAGAATGAAAGCTCTACTGATTGAATATGATTCATATGAGAATAGTATGAAGCCAAAATTAAAGGAGGGAGTTTGGTTTCCTTGTCACTAAGAGCTGTCCAGAAAACAACGAAAGGAAAATACCTTGGTCTCCTGCATGCCTTGTAAGCTTGTCCGTCTTCATTTCGTCTGTCTCAGCTCTTAACTAGTTTTTCAAAATTATTTTTTCTAACTAAATTATACAGCTAGCACCTATCATTGCAAAAGGAAATTAAGGTAAAGCTTCCTTTTATGGATCTAATGTGGGGTTTTTTTCTCTAAATCCCACCTTCTCTCCCCCATAAAAATTTATGTTTCTTCCTCATTACCAGCATCATCATCAACCCAATTTATGTCACTTTTAAGAGATGGCTGTCATTGAGTCATCATCAGCTAAAGCATTTACTCTCCCTGTTTTGTGCACTGATAGTATATAGTCATATTCAACATTAACTCAGTAAAAAATCAAATAAGTGTTTTTACGTAATGAACAAAAACAAGAAGTAGTACATTAAGTAGCTTAGTATAGAGGTTTATTAATGATATTAAATCCCCAACACAAATCCATCTAGGTTATATGATGTTTATCAGGGATAAAATTATATATTCTCCCTCTGTTTCATTTTCTCTTCCCTGTCACAAACAAAAGTACAGAGACTGAAGAAGTGTATGCGACACGATAGAACTCTATGTAGGATGGCACCTGGAATATGTCTTCTTTTAATGTCAGCTGCAGTGAAATTGCATGCAACAATAAGTTTCATGCTTTGGAGGAAAAAAAATCTCCCTCTGAGGTGTTAGGACATTGAATTGGGATGCATCTCAGAGGGAAGAGCAACATTGTCTCAGGGCAGATATGATCATGTGCCATGTACAGTTGCCTTACCTATGGTAGTCATTTAACAAACAGTTGTTCAGTGTATGAGTATACTGTACCATCAAAGGTGAGGATGTTGTTTTCAGACATAGCTGAAATTATCCTGGCTCTTCATGTACTAATTCTAGGCAAGTTATTTAACCTTTCTAAGTCTTTGGTTCCTTCTCTTTAAATGGAACTAATAATGGCATTTAGGAGATTAAATATGTGAATGTATGTAAAAAGTACCTGTTGAAAAAAAAACATTCAACAAATGGTAGCTTTAATTATTAATGTTGACAGACAAAAAGAGCCAAGTGAAATGGCTTGTGAAAATACATCACTTTTTGTGACACTACATTTGAAGATCTTTAATTTTTCTCAGGTAAGTAAAAGGACAAAAGGGACATTCAGAGAGGCCTTAAGGTTTAGAACAAACTGATCCACATAGTACAGATCTCTGTGAAATGGGAGTTCTAATGCTGTCTTTTCCATACTCTTGACTTGTTTCTCTTAATTTTTGATAGTGAAGCCATCTTATAAAATATAAAACATCTGTATTGATGAATGCACATATGTCCTTCCATAACAAAGAAAATGGGTTTATTAGGAAATCATTTACTATTTAGAAACTTTAGAATCATTAACTTTTTGATTTTCTATCTTCTTGTAGCTTACTTGTTTGTAAAGATGCTTCCTAGCACTGTGTAAATCGTGCCTGCGTGCTTAGGAGCTCTCCTGTTTCCTTTTATTTAACCATCTTTCCTTTCATTTTAACCATCATGCCTTGCATTTGATCTGACACCTTTCATTGAGTCTTGGGAAGACGATGACTCTCAAAAGATGGTGGTCTTTGTTCAAGGATGCTAAGCTAGTAACCTAAAAGATTATTGGTACATATTACTTGAAAGCAATGTGAATTAGATATACTTGCCTCCCTAATAATCAAAGTCAGTTAGCCTCATAATTCTTACAGACTATTTGTTCAACAAATGGAGAAATCAAGCAGTAGAACAATTGCTTGACCAAAAGGGACTTTCAGCACATCAGTGATCAAGGACTTTCTATTCAATCTGTCATTCCAAACTCTTTCCCTCTAAGAACAAGGAGAAAAGCTGGACAAAATGAGAAAATCATGAGCTTGAGAAACCAGGGAGCAACAAAGCTAGTGACAACACAAAAGGAAAAGAAAATCAAGAGATGTATGCCCAGCATTTGGGATTGCTTTTCCTATATGCCTCCAGAAGACATTGAAAAGTTAAAAGTAGCTTTCTGAAGACCTACCTGTCCAGGGAGATAAAAATTGGAGTCAGGTCAGGCTAGGGAGATAAAAATTAGAAGAAGATGGGCTCTGGTAAAACGTCTGGACTTTTGGTTGGGACTCTGAAAGGATGCACACTAGGAACAAGGATAAACTAGAACAGATCCTCAGTTCAAATCATGTCAATCTCCACCTGAAAGATGGAAATTCTAGTTCCCCCCATAGCTTTCCCAGAAGCAAACGTATATCATCACAGGAAGAAGAAAACTATTCTAGGCCTCAGAATACCTCTACAATTTGTGTATACAATATCCAATAGTTAATCTTAAAATAACCAGGCATATAAGGAGACAAGACAACTTAGTAGAAAACTGAAATATGCTCAATAAATTCAATGAAATAAAAATTAAATTTTAGAAATGTGATGGAGTTCTGGAAACTATAAAAAAGAACAAATGAGAGTTGTAGACCTGAAAAATCCAATCGAAATTAAGGCTCAACAGATGAATTTAACTGTATATTAGATCCAGATGAATAGAGGCTTGTTGAAGTCAAAGATAGGTCTGAAGAAACTACCAAAAATGAAACATGCAGAGATAAAAGGATGAGAAATACAGAATAGATGATAAAGCAAACAAACATGGGGGGTATGGTTACTGGAGTACCAGAAAAGAGGAGAGATGAGGAAGAATAGATAAAGGCTGAGACCAAGCTATCAAAATGCATTATGAAAACCAGGCAAGATAAAACCACAAAACCACATCTAGGCACATTCTTGTAAAGATGCTGAAGATCAAAGAGTAAATCTTAAAGCATCAGGGGAAAAAAGGTTGTTTACCTTAAAAGGAATAATATCAAACTGAGAGCTGATTTCACAGACACTGCTGAGGGCAGGATACCATTATGAAAACAAATGAACTACAAAAAAGTCTTCACACTGAAAGGTACAATTCTAGCCCCCTTCTCCCCCAATTCTCAGAATATGGCCAGAAAACGGGAAGGTTCTTCTGTGGACAATTTGATCAGCCACAAGGAAAGGCAGAAAGGCAGAAATAAACTGTTAGTTGGGCATCTAAAATGTCTAGTGGCCTGTGGTGGACTGGCACCCAAGCACACAGTGGCTTTAGTCTCTCTCTCTCTCTCTCTCTCTCTCTCTCCCCCCCCTCCTTCCTACCTTCTTTCCTTCCTTCTTTCCTTCCTTCCTTCCTTTTCTTTCTTTCTTTCCTTCTTACCTTCATCCCTTCTTCCCTTGCTCCCTTCCTCCCTTTCTTTCTTTCTCTTT
>NW_012112697.1:5067279-5117814 GCF_000951035.1 Colobus angolensis palliatus
TTTCTTTCTTTCTTTCTTTCTTTCTTTCTTTCTTTCTTTCTTTCTTTCTTTCTTTCTTTCTTTCTTTCTTTCTTTCTTTCTTTCTTTCCTCTTTCTTTTTCTTTCCTTTCTAGATGAGATCTCACTATGTTGCCCAGGCTGGTCTTGAGCTCCTGGGCTCAAGTGATCCTCCCACCTTGGCTTCCCAAAGTGCTGGGATTACAGGCATGAGCACTGCACCCAGCCTTAGTGCTTTACTCTTAAACATAAGTACTTAACCAGGCTCCACCAGGAAAGCCTGTAATGCAGAAGAAAGAAACCAAAAACATAAAAATGAGAACTTGGAGAAAACAAATACAATGCAAGAAGAAGAAAGTTTAAAATAAAACAAAATGATAATTAAAAATCTCAGGAAAGTAAAGATGACTTTGTATCCATGAACAAGAGCAGAGTGATATTTTTTAAAAGAACAAAAACAAAAGTATGCTTATAGATACTAAAAATATAAGCCAGATACTTAAAATTTGATAGAATATCTGGAAAATAAAATTGAGGAATAATCAGAAAGTAGAAAAAGAAGAAAAAGATTAGAGAAGGAAGAGAAAATTAGACAGTTTTTTCAGGAGTTCTAAGACCCAATATGTGCTGCAAAAAAAGAACAGATTCTTAAATGCAGATGAAAAAGTTACCCAAGAAATAATTGAAGGAGTGTTTTTAGAACAGAGGAAAGGAATTTACGGAGAAGGTTCATCAAATATGCTGCCTGGTGGATGGAAACAGGCCCATGTCAAGGCACACCGTAACTAAGTTCCAGAACACTGGACACAAAGAGAAGGCTGCAGGAACTTCCAGATTAAAGAAAAAAAATCATGCTCAAAACCAAAAAATATATGAACCGAGTGGCATCAGACTTCTTGACAGAAACACTAGAGAAAAAAAAATTACTTTCTGAAGGAAAATAAATCCTAATCTTAAATTCATCATCTAGCCAAAAGACTAAGAAAATCTGGGGAGGAAATACATTTCAGATATAAAAAATCTCAAAAAATTTACATTCCACATACCTTTTGTCAGGAGGCCACTGAAGAGTGCTGCACCACAGTTAGGAACGCGTGGATTCAGCAAACAGGGGCTCAGACACAGGAGAGAATGCCGAGGGATGCACAGGATGATGCTGCCTGCCGGTCCTGGGACGCCAGCCACATCGCAGGCCCAGAGGGCAGCCTGCCCAGATGGGAGTTGGAGAACAGGCAGCTCCAGGAGAGATTTGTCTCCAAGAAGATGGAGCCTGTGTAGAAGATGTTTCTGAAAGTACTGAGCGGCAATTTGCCTCTTTGGTTGAGGGGATGAGTTTGTGATGAATGTGATGTCCATGATAGATACATGAAAACCACATGAAAACAATTCCTGGAAACATGAACGTCGTATAAGAAAGGAAACATCATCATAGGCCATTTTTTTTATAGCTCAGCTGAGTTTAGTATTTGCATACTCATGATGGTACAAATGCAAATATCTATCTCACCAAAAAATAAATGTTAACTATATTGGGATGATGAAGAGAAGAAAGTGAAAGAGAGAGAAAGAGAGACACGGAGAGAGGGCGAGAAAAAAGCTGTTAATATTTACCATGGGGAGAAATAAATGAATACTGTGCAAACTGAAAACTTAAGAAGTAGCAGTAGGATTCTTAGCAATATAGAGGCAAATCCATACAGCAAAGGCTAAAAGAACTGACAGTGGTTGACTGTGTTAATGGTCAAGGATTTGCACCATGGGGAAGATGGGAGAGTGGAGTCCAAGGACTGCTGCTTTTCACAATATGCCTTTTCCAGAACCTTTTGAAATTGTGTGTATGTATACCTTTGATACAAATTTTAAAAATTTAAATCACAGTGCAGAACAGTCTGTAGAGTATTGTACCATTTACATAAGGAAAAACATGTATGCAAATATTGATCATAAAGTGTATCTGGAAAGATCCTCAGAAAACTCTTAACAATGGCTACCTCTGGGGATGGTAACTAGTGACCATGCACCGGCAGAAGAGAGACTCTTCACCCTTTAAATCCATTTGAATATTACACTGTCTACATGTATTATTTATTTTTTTAAAAGCTTCTAAGAAACAAACTGGGAATGAGACTGCAGCAAGAGAGCAAAGTTAAAATTAAATGAGCTCTAAAAAGAGTGACCATATCCTTTTAATATGAGTTATTTATATGTCCTTGTTACACAAGTAACATTATAGAACAAATAGAAGTTAAAGATAACAAAAAAAAAATCACTCGTCATCCCATCATGCAAATAACCACTATTAAATTTTTGGTGTGTATCTTCTGAATTTTTTACGGTATGTGTGGTGTGTCTGTATTCCTACTCCCTCCCATGGGATAATACTATTATGTTACCAGCTATTTTCACTCAACAGTATATTGTAGTCACCTAATATGAATTATTAAGGAATATTCGTCTACAGATCATTTTTACTGGCTAATTTTATTGCATCATTTGACTCTACCACAGTTGATTTAACTAATCCCCTACTGATAGATTGTTTCCAGTTTTTTACTACTATAAGCAATGCTTGTGTCTCAATTTTGCTGCCATCTGTAACTGTTTTCATTGACTAAATTTCTAGAAATGCAGTTGCTGGGTCAAATGACATGTGTGTAACTAAGTCTTGATACATATTGTGAATTCTCTCCCAGAGAATTTGTACAATTTATATCCTACCCCCAGCACTGTTTAAAAATTTCACTCCTAGATTCTTGCTAACATTTTTGTGGATTTTTTTGGCCAAGTCTAACAGATGAAAACATATTTTATTGTTATTTAAGTTTGTGTTTATTTGACTTACTGGTGAGGCTGGACACCTTCCATATATTTACTGACCAACAAATAAATACTACTTTTGAGCCCTTTTCCTATGCCTGGTACTAAGGGGAGAGATAGAGGGTAAATAGAATGGTTTCCTTCTTCAAAGAGTTTATAATCTCATAAAAGAAACAAATATACAAACAGTACGGCTGGGTTATAATGTGAAGCACAGAGGAGGAAGTGATTCATTCTCCTATCAAACTGAAGTTTTTCATGGGTCGGAACATTTGAGTGAAGACTTGAAGGCCGAGGAGAAGAAAAACAGAGAGATGGGGATACGCTTTCTGAGAGCAGCATATTTAAATGCAGATGACGCATCGAACACTTGGGAAAGGTAAATGACCTGGTGTCCTGGAAACTAAGCCTAGAAAATGCAGTGGGGCCCTCTGACGAAGATTTGGGAGTAGATCCTCCAGGCCAGAAGCTCCTCTGGTACCCCAGTCTGGATTGTGGGCCGCCGTGTTTGCAGAGAGTCTAGGTGACTTCTCAAACGGCAGTGACAGCCTGCCTCCTACCAAGATTCACACAAAATGATGGATTCCCCAGATATAAAAAGTGAGTCCACATATGGATCAAACAGAAAAAAGTGGGGTCCGTGAATTCTGGAACTTGTATGTAAAGTTGTGGCGGGGGGAGTGTGTGTACGTGCATTTTTTGATGACGGGGTTCCATGGCTTTGTCAAAGAGGATAAAAAGACTCATTACCTCTCATCTAGACATTGGAGAGCCACGCAGAATCCCCAGCAGGAGAGCAGCAGGATCAGATCACTGAAAGATAAACCTGTTGAAGCAGGATATTTCCCTGACCCCTTCACGGGACTCGCAAAGGGAGTGTCTCCTTTACTCAGCCCTCTGCTCTCAACACCTTGCGGGAGGGAACGTGCGAATGAGGTGGGAACTGGAGTGCGTGAGTGCAGAAACCAGCCAACCACGTCGGCACCAGCAAGATCAAACTCTACTCACTTGGACCCGCTGCGCCCCACCCCTCACAGGTGGGAGTGCGCAGGAGAGTGGGTGCAGGAGCCAGAGTGAGCACTCCTGGGTGTCAGCAGGAGCAAACTACATGCAAGCCCTGTGGCAGCATCTTGGGGGTGGGAGGTCGGGTGGGGGGCTGGGGGGTAGTGCCTGAAATCCCTGAAGCCCCAGAGGGTGTGTTACAGTGCTGTTTTAGTTCTGCTGTCTGCTGTGGACACGTTAGGTGTCTGTGCCAACCAGGGCAAAGGGCCAGCATGACAGCCTTTTGTATCTGCACTCAGGGATCCCGAGCTCTTGTCCTGCAGCCAGGAAAAATGAGGCCACATGAACAAATTTAAGGATGGTAAATGTGGGAGATTTAATTGCCGATGAAAGTGGCTGTCAGGGGGAGAGGGAGCTGAAAAGGAGATGAGGCAGGTAGGTGATCTTCCCCTGAAGTCCAGCCATCTGCAGCCGGATTCTTCTCCAGAGTTATTCCATCAAGCTGTCCTCTCTGTAATCCCCAACATGCAGCTGCTTCTCCTCTCTGCCAGCTGAGTCTGGAGTCTTTATAGGCACAGGCTGGGGCATGGGGTGGGGCGGTGGGTGGTTAAGGGAAAGGCAACATTCAACTGGGAAAACAGGGATATAAGTTCTCACTTTGGGCCATGGGTTCAGGCTTTTCAGCTGAAAGGTAGAGTTTCACCAGGGACCCACCCTTTTCTACCTAGAATTCCTCTGCCCCCAGTCCCTATCACTGTCAGTCATGTAGACTGGGGAGGGTGCCAGCAGGAAGAAGAACTGAATGGGAAGTTTGGAAAATAACGTTAGTAGCAATCACCACTGACTGAGCATGTAATCTATGATAGACGAGGTGCTAGATGCTTAGCACCCTTTTATTTTATCTTCAAGTTAACATTTAACATAAAAGGAAACCAAAACCTAGATTTTAAAATTAGTGCAAGGTCACTTGGCTATGAATGGCACAGTCCGTAGTTGACTACCAGGTCATGAGACTCTCAAGCCCACACTTCTGATTGTGACCTTAAATTGCCTCCCGTGTAAAGCTTTACACCATTTCTTCTGCATCTCATCTCCTAATTTTCAGTTAACTCTCTTAAGCAGCAAAATGACTCACTTCAGGGAAAAGAACTGTTATGACAAGAGACCCCATTTAGAAGACAAAAAGGAGAAAGGGACTGTAATCCCACCACTTCAGGAGGTTGAGACAGGCAGTTCACTTGAGGTCAGGAGTTAGAGACCAGCCTGGCCAACATGATGAAACACCATCCCTACAAAAAAATATATAAAAATAAGCCAGGCATGGTGGCACATGCCTGTAATCCCAGCTACTCAGGAGGCTGAGGCAGGAGAATTGCTTGGACCCAGGAGGCAGAGGTTGCAGTGAGCCAAGATCGTGCCACTGCACTCTAGCTTGGGTAACAGAATGAGTGAGACTTCATCTCAGAAGAATTTTTTTTTAAAAAAAAAAGGCCGGCCGTACGCGGTGGCTCAAGCCTGTAATCCCAGCACTTTGGGAGGCCGAGACGGGTGGATCACGAGGTCAGGAGATCGAGACCATCCTGGCTAACACAGTGAAACCCCGTCTCTACTAAAAAATACAAAAAACTAGCCGGGCGAGGTGGCGGGCGCCTGTAGTCCCAGCTACTCGGGAGGCTGAGGCAGGAGAATGGCGTGAACCCAGGAGGCGGAGCTTGCAGTGAGCTGAGATCCAGCCACTGCACTCCAGCCTGGGCGACAGAGCGAGACTCCGTCTCAAAAAAAAAAAAAAAAAAAAAGAAAGGCCTTGGTGACCCTTCATTGTTCTTGTTCCACAAAGTATTGGTCATCTGCTGAGATAATAGTGTAACTCCAAAGAAATTCCTCACTCTGCACATTGCTTCCTATTGTTATTTGCTCTCTTTATTTCAAGGAAGGAGATTCTTGCAGATTTCAATTGGCAAATGAGTTATTTGGAAGAAAAGCGCACAGTTCTATTTTCTTCAGGCTTCCTAGTTATTAGCACTACAGAAAGCAAGTCTGTGTGAGCACAGCCACACTCCCGGTGATTGTCGAGGTGACATATGCAAACAATGGTATTCACTTCTCCCTTTTGTGGCAAATATTAAACACACAATAAGGAAACCTATAAAAGCTCTGGCTGCTTTACCTTGGGAGCTGAGCACTGCATAAGTGTGCTGCTGCCCTATTGTCAAATAAAAAGCGAATGTTGTCTTTAGATATATGAAACCTCAGAGGGGAGGGCTTAACACTCATCACCGGTGGTCACAGAATTCTGAATTGCAAAAGATCATAAATTTTCCGTCTTTCGCACAGTCATATTCCCTGCAGGCACACACATACCTCCTGTACATGTTGTTTACGAGCTGCTCAAACGACTCTGGCTTTCTAGCCCCAGATTACAGAAAAAGCAAAGGCAGGTATGGCTGACATTTTCATGGAAAGCTTAGGAAGGCTAATTTTTTTTATCATCCTCGGAACAAATAGATGGAACCCTGTATTAGGTTTCTCTTGCTGGGTAGCAAATTACCACAAACACAGCAGCTTAAGGCAATACTAATTTAGGATCTCAGTTTCCGTGGGTAAGGGGTCCAGCCATGGTCAGGCTGGATTCTCTCCTTAGGATCTCAAGAGGCTGAGATCAAGGTTAGCCAAGCTTCATTCCTTTTGGATGTCTTGGTGAGGAAAAGATCCACTACTGGGCCCCCCAGGTCATTGGCGGAACTTTTTTCCTTGCAATTGAATGACTGAGTCCCTCAGTTTTTTTGGTGGCCCTCAGGGACTGCTCTCAGCCACTTTGGAGTTCCCTGCCATGTGGCCCCTCCCTTAGGCCCTCTGTGCTTGGAATCTTTTCACCAGGAAGAGTATAGTCTGGTTAAGTCACGACCACTGAGGATAATCTCCCTATCTTAAAGTCAACTGATGCCGGGCGTGGTGGCTCATGCCTGTAATCCCAGCACTTTGGGAGGCCGAGACAGGGGGATCATAAGGTCAGGAGATGAAGACCATCCTGGCTAACACGGTGAAACCCTGTCTCTACTAAAAATACAAAAAATTAGCTGGCCGTGGTGGTGGGCGCCTGTAGTCCCAGCTACTCGGGAGGCCGAGGCAGGAGAATGGCGTGAACCCAGGAGGCGGAGGTTGCAGTGAGCCAAGATCGCACCACTGCACTCCAGCCTGGGCGACAGAGTGAGACTCCATCTCAGGAAAAAAAAAAAAAAAAGGTCAGCTGATTTGGGACCTTACCTACATGTGCTAAATCCTTCACAGCAACACCTGGATTTCTGTTTGACTAAGTAACTGAGGGAAGATAATCGTGCTCCAAGAGGTGGAGATCCTGGAGGCCAGCTTAGAATTCTGCCTATCACAGCCCCACAGCCTCTCCTTTTCTGGCAAGAGTCTTGTATGTTAAATGCTTCCTTAGCATCCATCTTTGTTTTCTGTTTTGTTATTTTTTTTATTTTTATTTTTATTTTTTAGCAAATACTATTGAACTCATAATTGTATGTCACGTGGGGCATTTCAGATTTGGGGAAAATAATGACAATAGTTTTCATTCTTGAGGACTTGCTTTGTGCCCAACACTGTGCTGAGATTTTACCTGCACTTTCACTCATCCATCCCCACAGCTCTATACGGAAGGTACAGTCAATATCCTGAGCTACAGATGAGAAACCTGAGACCAGGCATACATGGTTAGGAGACATCCCCAAAGTTCCACATCTGGAAAGCAGCAGAGGAGGGACTCAAATCTGCATCCCTTTGCTTCAGCGCCCTCCCTCCCACCCTATTTCCGTCAGCTACTATTTTGCCCTATTGTGGTTCTGAAAGAGTTACGAAATACCCTCCACAGCTGTGATGATTATCATTCGTCCTTTCCTTTTTTAGTCAAATTTTCCATTTAATAACAGAAAATGTCGCGCTGACCAAGCCCTCCCTAAAAGCAAAGGATAGCCCTAAAAGTCAACCACCAGAGAGACACAAGGATGATAGAGTAGTTTTGAGGCTGACTCATGTAAGGTAAGAGCAGTCCAGTGCCTTAGCATCTGGCATTTTAATGTGTCTTGGTCTTGGATTCTATGATATATTTTCCTGTCTGGTTTTATGCCAAGCATTGATTAATAAACTTCATCAGAAAACTCACCAATTCAGCCCTGAAGAACAACTTCAGGTCTTTCCAGAAGAGCCAACCTATGTCAGCAGGAAACAGAAGAGAAATGGTACACATCCATTGAAAACTAATGTCCCCTGACTTGAAAGACCACTTACGCTGATGACACTCTCACTTTATCGTGAGCAGAAGTTTGGCCTATGCTACCAGCTAGAGGAGGAAAACAAATTATTTGTATAGGAAAGATGACATTGATGATACTCTCTCTCTGCAAAGCATTTTGCTTTTTGATGAAAAGACAAAAATGGCATTATCTCACAGGGTGAGATGTCAAACATAAATGGCATTATGTTTTCATTGTAAGCTGAGTCACATAAATGAGCACAGCTATGTAGGATGCTAACAGGCCACCAATTTGGGAAGAAGGGTCAACACAGTGAGATCTTCTTGCCCAGAACTTTCTTAGTTTCTCTCTAGCTGCCCCTCCATTTGTCCTAAAAGCAGATGGATGTGAACTCTAACCCTGCAGTTCCCATAGGAGCTGAAAGACAATTCCCATAGGATCTGTGTTCTGATGGAGTAAGCTCTTCACCTTTCAAAATATGAGATCTGGGAGAGTTGGGGGAAGATCTGAGGATGTGGCAGTAAAGTGAACCAACAAGGAAACTTTGGCAAACAGCAGCTAGCAGCTCAACACACTCATCTTTCTTTACTCTAGACCCAGGGCTAGACTACATTTCCCAGCCTCCATTGGGGTTAGGTTGCATTGACTCAGTTCTTGCCAGTGGAATTGAACAGAAGTGATGTGCACCACTTCCAGGCATGGTGCGTAAAATCCTAGCACACAACCCTCCTTTCTCTTTCTTCTCTTACTGGCCAGATGGATGTCAATATGGATCTCTTAGAAACCAAGAGTTAAATATGTCGGAATCTGTTTAGCAGACACCCTTGAAAGACTAAATGGAACAGAAGCCCATCCTCACACCTGTCACCAATTGGAATTCACTTGGGCCGGAAATAAGCTTCTGTTGTATAAAGCCATTGAGCATCAGGGGTCTTTCTGTTACAACAGCTACCACAAACTTATCTATAATAATAACCTAGAATTTCAGAACAGCAGGTAGGGAAAACAGTTCTAAGAAAGGAGAAGGTCTGGTTACTCAAGCATGAGAAATCTATTTCCATCTATTGCTTTGATTGTGTATGCCAACTGAAAATGATAAAAAAGATTCCTATCTACTGTAATATAAATTCAAGATGAAATGAAACTACCTTGATCCATTTTAAAATGTCTACAGAAAATTGAATTTGCACTTACAGCTCTTTTAGAACACATTTTTATGTCATTTTCTGTGATTAATGTGTTAGAGGATTTTAGTGTTGTCACTTTGAGGCTGTTAAAATGTTTCTTTTGATAAATTAGGAAGATGCATCAGAAATTATTTCTTTGAACCTAAGTATGGATAGAACACTGTAACATTCAATCCTTATAGCTTCTCTTGGCAATAATAATTGAGCTACAGTCCTGAAAATTAAATGTATAAGGATTATTACCTTTTACTAATATTTTAATACAAAATTATAAACAAATACAGATTAATGCTTTGGAGGGACAGAGACTTTGTTTACTGTTTTCTGATTGTTTTCGTACTCTGCTAGAACCAAGTTACTGTAAGTAGGAAAGTTATCGAGAAAATTCTGAAAAATAGATGAGTCTTTCAAGATTCATCATTTTTTTCATGCGCATCCTTTGAATACAGACAATGATCATACAAACATCTCCATCCAGGTCATACTTTATCTAGTGTGGTATTTAATGTTTAATTGTTTTTTTTTTTTTCTGTTTCTACGTCGCTTTGGGATTTTCCATATTTGAAGATTTATGAGTAATAATAGGACTCTTGACTTAGTTATATCTATAGTTTCCATTAATGCCAAAATTAAAATTTCCTCATTATCATTCATCTACATCCTCATTTATATACAATTTAAAATCTTGAAAAACGTTCTTCTTTCCTTTATTTAATTCATTTAAATTTTAAAATGCAATTTCCTTATTTCCCAAGTAGATTTTCAAACCAGGAAGAAATGTAACTAGCCTTTCTGCTCTGTCTTACATTTGTCCTCAATTATAAATTGGGAAATTGACATTTTGCTTTAAATATTAGATTTTCCTTATTTAAGTACCTGTGAGCCTATTCCTAAGAGAGTGACCATCGGGCCCACTGACCGAATCTATTTTTTTAATCTGCAGTGGCGCCAGACCAGGATTTTGGTGACATTCCAAGGCACTGTCACCCTGTGAGATTCTGCCTGGATGAAATCTCTAACTCTTGCCTGCAATCTGCAATGTACACTTATGTCACTTACAGAGATCATCAGTGTAACTCTGACCTAAGTTTTTCAGGAGGTTTCCAGTCCATGGTACCTAAGCCCCCACAGAGCTACATGTGTTTTTACATTTCTCCTTTTTTTACCTTTTTCTAGAAGAGGTATATCATAGAATTAAGTGAAAGAAGGATAATCTTAGACTGGAATGTCCTCTAGAGTCCCGCTCAAATAGTAAAATTTGCATTTGTTTTCAAATCCATTGTTTTCTACTGAATGCATTACTTTGGAGGGCTTCTTCTGCGGTACCAAACTCAGGGAGCTTCACGAAGCTTGCTGGGAGATTCACAAGGAAGATTCATGAAGGAATAATCAAACTCTTTTCTGATGAACTGGAGAGTGTGGCTTTTCCTCTCAGTTATTATCCTGGAAGCATCTAAATACTCTCCACATCTCTTCTTTTGCAGCTTTTTCTCAGTGCATATTGGTAATAACTAAATATTTTCTATAAAGATTAATCCACATAAGTACTTCTGAGTAATGTCTTTCCCAAAATAAAACAGGACTTTCATAATTGATCTAAATGATAAGCAATCAAAATGGGGAAAGGATTTATTTTAAGTTCTGGGGTACATGTTCAGGGTGTGCAGGTTTGTTACATAGGTAAACGTGTGCCATGATAGTTTGCTGCACCTATCAACCCACCATCTAAATATTAAACCCAGCATGCATTAGCTATTTTTCCTGATGCTCTCCACCCCCCTGCCTCCCGACCCCTGACAGGCCCTGGTGTGTGATGTTCCCCTCCCTGTGTCCGTGTGTTCTCATTGTTCAGCTCCCACTTCTGAGTGAGAACACGTAGTGTTTGGTTTTATGTTCCTGTGTTTGTTTGCTGGGGATAATGGCTTCCAGCTCCATCCATGTCCCTGCAAAGGACATGACCTCATTCAAAAGGATGTTTTTTATTTGATGCTCTTTATTAACTTTGAGATAGTTTTTTATATAGGCAGTTAAACAAATTAGAATTTTAGTAATAATAATAATATAGTGCCATATAATTAGGAATCACACCACCTGATAATTAAGCCCAATTTCACATTTGGAGGGAAAAGAAAATGTGTGTGGTACATTTGTCAGACATTCAAAGGGTTTCAACATCCTTTGCTCTTGTTCTTTAGATTCCCCTGAAGCACTTTCACTCTGGCCTCCTTCTGAATTCCATTTTTGTTGTTGAAATACTGGTCTCACTAGTGTCATTGCTGTCAGCTCCTCAGGGTGTTTATGTATTTCCCACAACACCTGGACCTGAGAGCCATTGAATATGTATTTGTTATATTTACTTGAAAAGTCCAAAAACAATTTGCTCATTAAATTTGTAGAAGACTTGGAGGGGCTAGGAGGAGGGGTCCCTAATTATTAGTAGTAGTAGCTAATAAGTTGAGTGTCATAGTCAGAATTATAAAAGTTCTCAAAAGATGAAAACCTTGTAAAACTAGAAAATACCAACACCTGAATTCAAGAATACAGAAATCAAAATTAAGGAGAGAATAGATGTGTTTAATAGCATATTACACATCACTGAAGAGAGAGCTAGTGAACTGGAAGAGAGCTCAAAAGAAAGCATCAAAAATGAATCACAGAAAACAACAAACAGAAAATGCAGATGAGACTCAGAAACAGAGATAGGCTGAGATATACAAACACTACAGTGTTACAGTTGCCTACAGTGTTCAGTACAGTAACATGCTATACAGGTTTTCAGCGTAGGAGCAACAGGTTATACCATGTCGCCTAGGTGTGTAGTAGGCTCCACTATCTCACTCTACAATGTTCACACAGCAACGAAATCACCTAATGACACATTTCTCAGAATGTGTCTCTGTCGTTAAGCAACACATGACTGTATTTCAAAATAAGTTTGCAATTTTGCCTAATGAGATTCTGATGAGGCTAATTATTAATTATTATAAATTAGTAGAAATCCAGATGACTTCTTATATTGTATTTATTAATGAAATTGGTTCATCCTCACTATAACACTAGAAATTTTGCATTTGAAAAACGTTTCTTTTAAAAATTTCAAACTCCAAAAAAAAAAACAAAAACAAAGGAAAAATAAATAAGAATAAAAAATAAAAATTTCAAACTCCATAAAGAATATTGTGCCTTCTTTGGTGTCTCAGAATCTGGAGATTATAGCAGATAATAATTATAAGCTTGTTGGAGAATTGGGCTGTTACCTTGAGAAAGAGATGTAAAAATCTTCACAGAGCATTCAAAAGTAAAATCATAGGTTTGCTCTTCAGAATCAGATTGCTTTTTGAAAAAAGAAAAACCAACAAACATCCAGCTGCTTTAATTCAAAAAATAATATTTGTCTCTGATGTTGAATTCCACAGTGCCACCCATTTGAAGTGTAGAGGGCTTTGACATCTATAGAATGAAAAGCCAAGAATATCTTCCCTGTGAACTTGTACTCTTGTGTTGCAGGCACACAAAAAATCCCTTTGGACGATTGAACCCAATGAAGGCACGGTTCCTCCAGAAGCTGATATTCAACTGGCACTGACCGCCAACCTGAATGACATACTGACATTCAAAGACTGTGTCATTTTGGACATTGAAAATAGCAGTACCTATCGGATTCCTGTTCAGGCTTCCGGAATTGGTTCTACTATTGTTTCAGATAAGCCCTTTGCTCCAGAACTCAATTTGGGCACACATTTTAGGTAAGGAAATACCATGGACCAATTTTTGTAGATGTCGCATATGTTGCATGTGCTGAGCATCACCTCTACTTTAGAAAATTATTTTAAGTAATTAAAACTAGCCACCTCAGTCCCTCTCCTTTCCCATCCTCACTCTTCTGCCTCCTGATGGGTATGTCAGCAACAGGAAGACATTTTCTAGCCATAACTTGGTTGCATTCTCTAATCTGTGTCCCTTTACATGCAAGAAGAATATGGTTTGTAGGAAATGCATTCTTCTCTCAAACTGGCTACTCTGATTAATGTAGATTCTCAACCATAATTTCTTCTCTTTAATTCTAATACACTGTTAATCCCTCTCCATAAATATAGAAAATACAGATACAGCTTAGTGGTAACCTAAGCAAAACATACCTAGGAAGGTAAAAATTTACTGCAAGTGTATTTTATCAAGTATTGCAGAGCCAGTAGCTTTTTCAAAGCTTAAGTCCTCTACTTGACTCCCCACCATAGCACCAACAACTGAGATGGTTTCCATTGGCTTTGCCTGATTACCCAGGAAAAGCTAGAGGGTCTAAATATTTAAATAAGATGTGGTACAGTATAGACACCACTGAGCAGAACAATCTAAATGTGGATATAAAAATCAGATTTGGGCCGGGCACAGTGGCCCAAGCCTATACTCCTAGCACTTTGGGAGGCCAAGGCGGGAGGATCACTTGAGCTCAGGAATTCAAGACTAGCCTGGAAAACATGGGGAAACCCCATCTCTACAAAAATACAAAAAAATTCTGGGCGTGGTGGCGGGTGCATGTAGTCCCAGCTACTCAGGAGGTTAAGGTGGGAGAATCACTTGAGCCCAGGAGGCAGAGGTTGCAGTGAGCCAAGGTGGCACCACTGCACTCCAGCCTGGGTGACAGAATGAGACCCTGTCTTTAAAAAAAAAAAAAAGAAAAGAAAAGAAAAAAAAAACACACACTTATACATATACACACACACATATATATGTGTACACACACACATACATAGATATATATGAGGAGATATATATATTTATAGGGCTGGGAGCAATGGCTTATGCCTATGATCCCAGCACTTTATACTTGGGAGGCTGAGGTGGGAGGATTGCTTGAGCCCAGGAATTAGAGACCAGCCCAGGCAACATAGGGAGACCCCCTACATCTCTACAAAATAAAAAAAATTAGCCTCGCATGATGGCACATGCCTGTTGTCCTACCTACTTGACGGGCTGAGGTGAGAGGATTGCTTGTACCTGGGAGGTTGAGGCTACAGTGAACTAGGATCACACAACTGCAACTCCAGCATGGGCAACAGAGCAAGACCCCATCTGAAATTAAATATATATATATATATATGAGGTTTGAGTGTTAAGTGTAGAGGGTACGTGTGGGGATTTATTCTTGATTCCTCAGGAAAGTCATGTAGCTATCACTAGTTGGCTCCTGGGGGCCATTTGAATTTGAACTTACCTGTTGCAGTACTGTGAACAGATCTCAGAAGGGTATTCCCCCTGCCTTCTGGGCTCACAGGCTCTGAAATCAAGTTATATATGCTGTGCTTGGAGATGTGACTGACTTTAATCAGTTAGGTGCTTTCCCCAAAATCCTTCCCTCTGCTCCATCTACAAAATATGGGACTTGATTGAAAATGCCGTAAACTAGTAGAAAATTAAGTAAAAAGCAAGTCACATGGTTGAATTGCATGCTTTTAGACAAGTATCCAATTATATTTTTTGAGTCAGCTAAATGTAAGAATCCTCCTCTCTGCCTGTCTGTTGGCTGTAAGCTAGGGTAGTTTGTCATTGCATACCAGTGCTTCTAGTTTCAAATTTCTTTTTGTGCACTCAAATATAATTGTAGAAAACAATACATGGCAAACCAGACCTAATTACATGTTCTTTTAAATCTACAAATAGTGTCAAGTAGCCTTCGAAGGGTATTCTGGCACATGGAATTGGAGGGTTAGCTAACAGTTTTCTATGAATATAAAAGCAAACTGTAGCTTTTAGTTGCTAATTTGACCTCTGCCTAAACTTTTTTACATAAAATCACTGTGCCCGCAGTCTCCAGAATAATTGCCAAAAGCATTGCTGAGTAAACTACACCCCTCTGCCTGCTTTTGTCAATAAAGTTTCATTGGAACACAGCCATGCCCATTTTGTAACGTATTGTCTATGACTGCTTTCACACTACAAGGGAAAGTTGAGTAGCTGTTACAGAGACTATGTGGCCCAAAAAGCCTAAAATATTTGTTATTTAGTCCTTTAAAGAAAAAGTTTGCCAACCTCTGGTCTAAAGAAATAGCCATATGCCGCCGCTTCTAATTGCATATTTTTAGACAACTCCCTTAGGTTTTCAGAACTTCCATTTCTTGATCTATAAAATGGTAGTACATATACTTACCATGACTGGATTGCTGTAATGATTGAATGATATACTGTGAATAAGTAACAGACATCCTGCCTAGTAATCAGTATGTGTTTTTTATAAACAGTATATGTTGTTTAAAATTTCCCCCAAAAGCCTACTGTTAGCCGTAAACTACCAAGTAAAGTAACTCCCTTGAGCGTGCCCCGTGGACACAGATTCACAATGTATTTAGATAGAAATGGTTATACCTGACAACTAGCAAATATTCCTTCTGATTATTTATTTGATGGTTCAACTTACCAGGCATGATGTCATTTCCTAAGGAGGAATAGGTGGGATGAAATGTCAAAGCCTAATAAAATTTAAAAATTAAAAAACAGTCCTGAGATGAGTTTTTCCCTAAGAATAAATTTTAAAGTAAGCCTGTGGGGGGAAAAAAATCCCAAACAAACAAAAACACATTTGAACCATATCCAAGATCTTAGAAATCCCAGTTTTTTTTAGCAAATAGCCAAGCAATCAGAACGTTCTTAGTAAATATTTGTGGAATATATGAATGCATGATGAACAAATGAATACATGAAATTGCAATATATTTAAAGCACATTAGGTGCTTTAAAGATAGGTGACCAATCGCGGTGGTGTTCTGGCCCATTGCAGTCTCCCTGGCCTTTGTTAAAGCTTAGAGGATATGCATGGTTTTTCTTCAAAGCTTCCTTCAAATTGAGCCCATCATTACGGGACATTCCACTCAGTCAGTAGTAATTTTCTCAGCACAGCTTGAAACCTGCTTCTCCTCCAGTAGGTATTTTGCTTTCCTTTCACTCCCCAGAGCTATTTCTCTAAATAGAATTGCTTTTCACGTGAACTGAATGTGTCCTGCAGTGTGTGGGGCCTACTGGGGAAGATTGACGGGGGGTGGAGATTTTCCACAGCCCCTTACATGGTGATGCTGACTCTGGGACCAAACCCAGGTCTGTGATTCCACACCTGTTGGCCCCCTGAGTAGATACTACCTTGTCCCATCACTGTCAGTTCCTAGTGGCATTGTGACTTAGTCTTCCTACGTTAAAAAAAAGTCTTATATTGTGGCTCACTGTTTGAAATCCTTTCGGAAGAGTAAATCCCAAGGGTGTAGAGCTGAACAGAACATACCTAAATGGAATCCCCTCAACACCTGCCTCTTCTTTTTCAGCCTAGATACCCATTATTACCACTTTAAGTTGATCAACAAGGGACGTCGGGTCCAACAGTTGTTCTGGATGAATGACAGCTTCCAACCCCAGGCCAAGCTGAGTAAGAAGGGCCGGGTTAAGAAGGGACATGCTCATATCCGGCCCCAGCCCAGTGGCTCTCAGGAGCCCAGGGATCCACAGAGCCCCGTGTTTCATCTTCACCCCGCCAGCATGGAGCTGTACCCAGGCCAGACAATCGATATGATACTCGAAGGCTATTCTGCTACTCCCAGGGTAAGGGGACAGCACATTTGGAAGCTATTGTTTTTTCCTAATTAAATCTCTACTGTATCTATTTCTTAGGAAAGTCCCTTGGCATTTATCTGAGGAAGGATATGGTTTCTCAAGGATTGTGTACAGTCCTGAGTTACCGTGGTAGCATCTGTTGCTTTTGGGGTGCAGCTCTGCTCAGTCGTCGATTTGTTTCTATAGCTACTGTGAACCCAATCTTGAGGGAGGTTCTCATGCCCAGGATCCACAGTGACAAGCCAGCAAGTCTCTGGTAGAAAAACATCCAGTTTTTAGCCAAAGCAGATTCTCCTATTAACACTTAGCAGGATTAATTTAATATTCATTCAAAAAGGGTGTTTATATCGACACTCTGGGCTGCCTCTCCTATTCAGGTATTGGGACATCCCTGTTCCTTTCTTTCCAGACTGACTACAACTCACATTTCAAAACATCTTCTTTTTATGCATTAATAAAAGAACCACATTTATCTTCAGCAACTCTGATTCCCTGCTTTCATTTACATGATCTCCATACATTCTACGTAAAACATTTCAGTAGATCCAAATCATGTGTCTGTTTATCCCGATTCTCTCACAGAGTGTGGAAATCGTTAAAAAACTAAAGGAAAGGCTTTCAAAGTCACTTAAGAGTCTCTCCCTCCCCACAAAATGCAGACCTTGTAGATGAGAAATGATGCTTGCTTAAGATCCTGCTTGTGTCGCCAAATTTGGAGGTAATACTGACTTTTCCCCACGTGAAATAGGAAGCAAAAAGAACTTTTTCTCCCAGTAGACACAGCTGGAAAGCTAGTCCCTTGCTTAGCTTCTCTAAGGTCACAGATTCCACTTTATTTCTTCATAGAGCATTTTCAGGTAAAATGCATCCTCAATTCCAAAAAAAGGGGGTTATCTCTCATTGTGAAAAAGGTAATGTGTTCCTTCTCTCTGTTATTCAGATGATCAGCCAACTTTTATTGTGTGTATACCATGTGACAAATACTGTGCTAAGCACTGAGGATGCAAAGATGAATAGAACACAGGCCGTTATCTCAAGACACTGACAGCTGTTGGAAGAGCATATTTATAATGTGGTTATCAAGAGTTGTCCATACTTTTGAAGGCATTAATTCTGAGCTGCTGGGGGACTAAACTCAGCTTAAGCTTTACTAAAAGCTTTCCTGAATGTTCTTCTAAATCATGCTACATAAATAAGAAGAGACTGGAATGCATTAACATCCCTAACCTGGGCACTCTTCAACATAACCTATTCATGCTACAAATTCACTTTTGATCTTTCTGCTTTATAAAAATCTAGGCTTTTTGAGTCCAAAGAAATATTAATTCCTAATGCATGATTTTTAAATGTTTAAGTATAAAAGGCCAAAATTTGGCCGGGCGCGGTGGCTCACGCCTGTAATCCTAGCACTTTGGGAGGCCAAGCTGGGTGGGTCACCTGAGGTTGGGAGTTCGAGACCAGCCTGACCAACATGGAGAAACCCCGTGTCTACTAAAAATACAAAACTAGCCGGGCATGGTGGCACATGCCTTTAATCCCAGCTACCTGGGAGGCTGAGGCAGTAGAATCACTTGAACTGGGGGCAGAGGTTGCAGTGAGCTGAGATTGCACCATTGCACTCCAGCCAGGGCAACAAGAGCAAAACTCCATCTAAAAACAAAAAATAAATAAATAAATAAAAAGGCAAAAATTTTCCAACTACAGTTTTCAATAGTTTAATAAGAAATCATATAACTACCATTGAACTATAAGCCCCAGGAAAGATTTTATCTGTCTCGTTCATCAGTATTTTGTACTCCCAGCACCCAACACAGCTCCTCATGCATAGAAGATCATAATATAACTATACATATGTATATAGAACTGAATGTAAGTCAACTGCCTCAGGGCAGTCAGAAATAAATACAGAATCCATCAAAGCCATGTTTAACTAACAAAAACATAATCATGTGACAAAGAGAAGCCCCTGAAGCGTGCTATTCAGAAAAGTGTGCTCTGCCTTGTGTCCCCAAGCAGGTAGTGGGAAATCCATTTTCTCTCAGTGGGTAAATAAGTATTCTGAGTAAGTATTAAGTTATAGTTGTTCCCCAAATGCTGGCTTATCTCATTGGCAGATAGTTAAAGAGAAGCTGGTGTGCCACGCCATCATCGGGGCACAGAAAGGGAAGAGCTTGTTGATGGCTGTGAACATCACCTGTGAGTTCGTTGCGCCTCTCATCCAGCTCTCCACCAAGCAGCTTATCTACCGACTGGAGAAGGTCAGTGGCATGTGCTGGCGAGGGCTGGGTGCTCCGACTGGGGTCAGCGTGTTTACATTTTCATTTCGAAAGCTAAATTAACGGGCATCCTTTTCCACGCATTGCTCAGCCCGTGTTTCTTAAGCTTCAGAGGCCAGTACACATTCAACTAAAAATTTTGAATCTAAACCTACAATCCCTTGACATGTAAGTTGCTGTGGAAATTCTATTTCCATCATTCCTGATGTCTAAGACCTAAGGGAAGTGGTATTCCAGTGCACTGAATATGCAGTTTAGTCAATCATCTTACTTTAACCAAGTAAAATAAACTCGAGGCAGAGGAAGGATTGGAGTAGAATTATCGATAATTATAATTATCGGTAAGAATACCTACCACTGATTGATTAGTATGTGCTAGACATGGAGCCATGTTCGTTACATACATTTACCCAGTAGTCCCTCACAGCAACCGTATGCTGCAGATTCTGTTATCATTCCCATGATGCACACGAGGAAACTGAGATACAGGTTAAGCTGGAGAATAATCAGCTTAAAGTATTAGATTCACATTCTTTAACTTAAATGGCTCTACATAAGGGCAGACAGTATATGCCAGAGTCAGGGGACAAGGGAGAGAAGGTAGTGGCTGCTGCTCAGGGCAGGGGGTCAGGATAGTGAAGAGGTGGGGTGGAGGAGATATCACAATAGGCTTGACCTGCCCCTAGACATGCTTCCATCCAGAATTAATTACCATTCAAGACATGTAAGGAATGTCTGTTCTGAGTTGGGGATTGAGCTGGTACTGGAAATCTAGTGAACCAGACAGACATAACCAAAGCTAAGCTGGTTGACTTTAAACAAATTATTAAAATGTAATTGTTGAAGTCACCATTATAAACATTGCTATGAGGAAGAGGTGCAAGGTGCTGGGAGGGCATGTACTGGGAGACATGATCTTGTTCGTCCATGTGGTCATGGATGGATTTCTTGAGCAAGTGCCTCAAGTTGAGACTCAAAGTAAAAATAGAAGCTAGTCTGGTGACAAGGGATGGGGAGAAAATTGCAGGCAGAGGGAATAGCTCACGCAAAGGGCTCAAGTTAGGAAAGGCCACCTTGGACAGAGAATGTGCCAAGGATGGCAAAAGTCCATCTGGCGATGTGCAGCCTGCCTGGGAGGCATCATCTGAACTTTGGGTTTTGTTCCGGATAGCCATTGGAGGGCTTCCAGGAAGGGAGTGACATGGTCGGATTGATTCACTGAAACCATCATGCTGGCCGCTGAGTGGAATGTTTATTAAGGCCTCTCATGTGCCAGGCACAGTGTTGGGGGCTAGAGATACAACAGTGAGAATAGTCCTCCCTGATAAATGTCACAGCCTGCTGAGAAGACCAAGCATTAAGTCACGGCCCCACAGCGTGATCTTTGCTGTCACACAAAAGCACTGGGTATGGCAGTGCCTACCCAGTCATGAGGAATCAACTGGGCTTCCTTTCATTACCTGGAGGTTTGCAGAAGAATGTTCAAGACCATTTATTTTGGTAGTGGATTCCATCATATTTTGTTCATTAAAACAAATTAGTATATATTGATTATCACCATGGAAAAGGTGTTCTGCTAGGAGATGAAAAAAGGAGCCTGTGATCCAGTAGGAGAGGTGTGAGGTAAAAGTTCAATTCAAATCAACAAGTAACTTTTGAGCAGGTGCATCAGTCACCTACAATATATAAGGCAGAAAAGACACAGCAGAGACCATGGCTTATCATTCTCAGGAAACTTAGACTGGAACAGAAAACCAAACACTGCGTGTTCTCACTCATAAGTGAGAGTTGAACAGTGAGAATACGTGGATATGGGGAGGGGAACATCACACACTGGGGCCTGTCGTGGGGTCGGGGGCAAGGGGAGGGAGAGCATTGGGACAAATACCTAATGTATGTGGGGCTTAAAACCTAGATGACAGGTTGATAGATGCAGCAAACCACCATGGCACATGTATACCCATATAATAAAATAAAATAAAAGTAAAGTAAAGTAAAATAAAATAAAATAGCTTAACAGATGAGTGGGGAAGGTGGACGTTGTTAGTTTAGCTTCCTGTCACTAAAACCCAAGCTAAACATGAAGCCAACAAGCTCCATGAGACATGTAAAAGGAAAATACGACAAGAATTCCTGCTACAGTTATTAAGCTTTATTGCTTCATTTTAAATTCTTCATTTTTAAGTAATCAGGAAAGATGTTTATTGGCAACAGCTGCACTGAAGTTGGTGGCATTATATTTTCCCTGAATGCTGTTATTGGGAGAAAACTCAGTGAATATTTATTGAATTGCTATTCTGGGCAAGATGTTGTAATATATGTTAAATATGCAGCCTAGTTTCTTATTAGATTTCTCTAAGCCCATAAACACTCATAAAAATGTGTGGGTAGTGCTCTTTTTCTTCTCTTTATATACTTATGCCTTTTGCGGGGGTGGGGGTGGGCATGTTTTCATTTAAATGTCTATTGTTTGAATTTATTACTAGATTAAAATATACACATATTTTGAATATGGTGGTAACTTCTTATTGAATTAAAAAGTGAATTGAGCTACAGTTCCCTGCTTGAGAAGTTTGAAATCTGTCCTACTACTTACTGTATTTTTCATTTTCATTTCCTGCTCACATTTAATCCCCATCAGGGACAATGAAGAAATGCAACTTCATTACCCAGCATGTGCAAGAGACTTGTTAGGTCTCAGTATTCAGATTTAATTGTATAACATCCAATTATCTGTTCTGTCTCCCTGTTTTCAGCTCAAGGCAGTGCATCTGATTTGGTACATTAGAATATAATTATACCAACCCTGTCTATGGGAAGAATTTTTCTATAGCTGTTTCCTCAGATTTGGTCTACTTTATAACTATCATACCATTCATAAGCCATGGAGATGAAACCACATCTCTGTGGGATCAAAAAGGTCAATTGAAACTAGCAGCCACTTTTCTTCATGAAGTTCCAGCAGCACATTATGTCTGCTGATATTTGGGGAGACGAACAACTCAAAGAGAAGGGGTCATTTTAAAATAGAATGGCCTCTCTGTGCTTGACTCCTTCTCATCAGTAGCCTCTAAATGGCCTCTTGCCAAAACCAACCAAGTGTGGCTTCTGCACTTCAAAGCCATCTGCAGTGACACAGCAGCCTTCAGGGAAGGTCACTGGGTGGACAGTTCTCCATGCAGCCTTTGTAGGGCTCAGAGTACTGCTTCATCCCTCCCTATACTGTAGTATACAAACCGCAGAGGCAAGGTGAGTCCAGTTCCGTGCTACCCCATATTAGAGGGAGGGAAACAAAGGCTGGCGTCTCATGGTAAATGCCAGACCTAACCCCTAAAAGTCACCTGGGAGTGCACAGGGAGACTCATGGAGTACAACCAAGGCATGAGGCTCGAGCCAAGGGACACTGGTCACCCGAGCTCACCCAGGAACCACAGTGGAAGGAAGAGACTGTGCTAGGCATAGAACTGGAAGACAGAGTCATATCAAAGTAGAAAATTAGAAGGGTTTAACTGACATTGGCACAAAGAGAAAAAGCAAATGAAAACAAGAAGGCCTAGGAAAGACAGGCTAGAGTTGTCAGAAGACCCAGGGGATGATTGGAGGGAGGTTCTTTTTGGAGGCCAGAGATTGAGGCTCCTGGTCACCCCCTGATGATACTAAAGAGCCCCCTTTCTAGGAAATACAAGAAATAATGTGGGCCCCAACATCAGAATGAGAAAAATCCAGTCTAGCCAGAAACTCTCAACTCGAAATGCATTTTCGATGCCTTCTTGAGTTGAAAAATTAAATCTGGGCTGGGCATGGTAGCTCACACCTGCGCTTTGGGAGGCTGAGGCGGGTGGATCATGAGGTCAAGAGATCGAGACCATCCTGGCCAACACAGTGAAACACCATCTCTACAAAAAAATACAATAATTAGCTGGGCATGGTGGCACGTGTCTATAATCCCAGCTACTCGGGAGGCTGAGGCAAGAGAATCGCTTGAACTCAGGAGGCAGAGGTTGCAGTGAGCCGAGATCACACCACTGCACTCCAGCCTGGGCGACAGAGCAAGACTCTGTCTCAAAAAAAAAAAAAAAAGAAAAATTTAATCTAACATATCTAACAGAGTAAAAAGATGCTTCTAAATCAACTATTATCAGGAAAAGTTTGTAGGAAATAGGTCTGAGCTTTTGTCAGTATAACAGGATATTTGCAAATTGGGTGTTTTAAGCCTGGAAAAATATTATACAAGGGAAGCATGTTTTATTAATTATAATGATAGCTATATTTATGCATAAGATATAACTAACTTTTTAGACTTTGTCTTATGACACAGTGGAAGCCCCTATAATAATAGTTCTATCCAGAAGCCTGGCTTCTGGAGCTTTTCTCAATTAGGCACCAAGGGGGTAAAAAAATCTAATCTGTGTTGTCTGGGTTATGTAGGTCCACTTTTCAGTCGTTCACCGTACATCATTCCACATGATTTATCTTTTTTTTTTCCTTGAGACTGAGTCCCACTCTATTGCCCAGGCTGGAGTGCAGTGGTGTGATCTCGGCTCAGTGCAACCTCCACCTCCTGGGTTGAAGTGATCCTCGTGCCTCAGCCTCCGAGTAGCTGGGATTACAGATGCCCACCACGATGACTGGCTCATTTTTGTATTTTTAGTAGAGACAGGGTTTCACCACGTTGGCCAGGCTGGTCTCGAGCTCCTGACCTCAAGTAATCCACCGGCCTTGGCCTCCCAAAGTACTGGGATTACAGGCGTAAGCCACTGTGCCCGGCCTCCACATGATTAAAGTTCTACAAGGGAGAAAAATGTATGTATACATCTACATATATATGTATATATATACACACACAGAGAAAGAAAAAGAGAGAAAGATCAATAAATTTGTTCTAAACAATTAACCTGAGACTTGTTGCTAAAAGCTTACTGTATTTACCATAAGTTGATTTGTTTCATCTTTTTCTGTTTTTGCAGAAACCTAACAGTACCCTGAAACCTGATTACCAGCCCTTGGCCATAAAAAACATTTCCACCCTGCCCGTGAATTTGTTGCTGTCAACATCTGGACCCTTCTTTATATGTGAGACTGATAAATCCCTGCTGCCGGCAACTCCTGAGGTACCTTAATAGGGGGCTGTTCTGGCAAGCTGTTGGAGGTGGGGCGGGGTGTGATAAAGGAAGAGAAGAGTAACGATACGCCACCCAACTTCAGCTCAGAAAGATGGAAAGGATCCAGGAAGCAAACAGGGAAGACTACAGAAAATTTTAAATGAGTGGTAAATCCATTCCAATATCAATCTGTAGAAACACTGCCATTCATGGTGAGAGCTTCAGCTCATTATAATCACCCTTCTCTCCTGCCCATTCCAATGAAGCCAATCCACAGAAAGCAGTAATTTCCTACTGATGATAGTAAAGATCTTTTCATTCTCCTCCCTCGAGTCCAACCAAATCTCCATGCTGAAGAAAATGAGAAAATAGCCAAGTCCAGTCCCCAGACCAGTGAGCCCACCTCCGGATGCTGAGAAGTCTGAGTGGGGCTGAGGGAGGAGGCTGAGGGCTCACCCCAGCCACCAGTCTGCAATGGGATTCAGTGTTCTCTAAACAACCGTTCAAGATTGTCCCTGTGATCCTTTGCCAGGTGTGAGGACACCAATGGGAAAGTCAGGTCCATGGGCCAGTGACACTGTAGGAGAGGAGGATTGAAGGAGAAACCAGTCCCCACATGCCATTTTGCTCAGCCTCCCTCTCTAGGTAAACAGCTAATGAAGATGGGGTATGAAGGGGCGGGGGCAGGCAGCAATCATGAGATCTCAGAAGAGGGAGCCTGAGACTTAAGGAGATTTACTGTGAGCCACACTCAGGGAGATGGATCTTTGGGGAGAGCAGGGACAGGGTACTTGGTGACAGGGTGTCCCAACAGTACCCAACTGGAGGCTGTGGGCTGTGCCCCACCCCTCCACCACAGATGTTTTGAATGAATAGGTCTCATTACGAAACCAGCTAAGATCTTTGAATGGAGAAAGAAAAAGAGGAAATGATTATAAGCAAGAGGCAGATGAAAACAAACTGCAAGGAGATGCACCCAAGGAAGAAGACCAGAAGCACAAATATGTGTTCCCTACAGTCTCACACAAATTACAGATAACATGGCCTGTCCTTAGAGCCCAAGGAGAAGATGCAGGTATTGAAAGAGGAGATGCAGAGTGAACTCACAGAGCACAGGAGAACAAATGGGTGGGAAAAGGAAGATTCAGACATGCGCACCTTTCTCGGTCTGGGTGGTAGACAAGACCCACTCGTATCCCTTCGGAGATCTTTTTTTTTTTTTGAGACGGGGTCTCACTCTGTTGCCTAGGCTGGAGTACAGTGGCACAATGTCAGCTCGCTGCAGCTTCAACTTCCTAGCTCAAGCGATCCTCCCACCTCAGCCTCCTGAGTAGCTGAGACCATAGGTGCCCACCACTGTGCCCGGCTACTTTTTTAATTTGTAGAGAGGAAGTCTTGTTATGTTGCCCAGGCTGGTCTTGTTGAACTCCTGGGCTCAAGTAATCCTCCCACCTCAGCCTCCCAAAGTGCAGGGATTACAGGCGTGAGCCACTGTGCCCAGCCCCTTCTGAGATCGTACTAGGATAAACATAGAAATTTCAAAAGAGAAGGAAGCCAGAGCAATAATATAAAGGGGGAGGAGGATGGGCATCACCAAATAATGAGAGATTGAAGCCAACTTCTGGAAGATAGAATGAGGTTGGGAGCGGGTTGAAAAGAAGACACAAAAAATCTGCGTCCCAGAAAACGTTCAAATGAAGTCATAAAAGATGAAGGAGTTGTTTTGCCCAGTGGTCTGGAGTAGCTCCAGGATCACAGGCAACAATTATGAGAAGAGGGCAACAATTATAGGGATTCTGTGTGTACCAGGCCCCATTCAGGAAGCATGGACAGCTGGCTTTTATCTTAAGAAAAAAAAAATAGTGCTCTTCTCCAAAGAAATTGGTTAAAATGTCTGGGGAAATCTAGCGCTTCTAATGTTGCCAGTATTGACACCCTAGAATAAGCCCTCCTCACTCCACATTCGGATATCTGGGTGTGTCCACAGCTTGATGGCCACCTCTCTGCCTAAGGAAATTATTTCCAAGACAAACCCTGCTATGAGAATTGAGAAACAGTGGCCTCTGAGTTGGTGGAATGACACGGTGGGTCAGGAACTACTGTTTTTTATAATAACTCCTATAGTACAGTTTCACTTTATATCATTTGCACGTATAATTTTAATAAAACCACACACATAATTTAAAAAATAAAGAGCTTCTTCAAACCAACAAGAAAAATACTAACAATCAAACAGAAAAACAGACAAAAGAAAAGAGCAGGGGTTGACAAAAGGGAAAATAAAATAGCTTTTAAACGTGAAAATATGCTCAACTTTATTCACATGAATGAAAATACAAACTAAAATGACCATGAAATACATTTTTTAACCTATCAGACTGGCAAAGAGCAAAAATCGGCTAGTGCTGTGTTTTGGAAGGGCGTGTGGAAACAGTCTCTTGCCGCGCCGGACGGTGTATGTCGTACATTGGAAGGCAATATGGTGGTAGCTATCAAGAATTTAAATGCTCATACCATTTGACCTGGAAATTTCATTCCTGGGAATTTATTCTGCAGACATAAACACAATATACAATATGACTTATATACAAGGATAAAACTGCAGTGTTGATTATAAGAGCAAAAGATTGGGAACTAATATCCGTCAGTAGCACATTGGTTAAATAAACGGTGGCAGAATAATATGATGGAATGAAATGCTGCTATTAAAAAGAACGAAGCAGCTTCATATGCACTGATATTGAGTGATCTTCCAGTGAGAAAAGTGAACTATAGAACAGTGTACGTGATATGCTATCATATGCAAAAAAATAAAAGAATATATATAAATATGATATTATGTTCATAGAATATCTCTGCAAGGGTAAATGAGATACTTTTCACCTTGGTTTCCTCAGGGGAGGGAAACTTTGGCTTAGGTAAGAGATGGGGAGATGGGCACAAAATCAACTTGCTTTTCATTGTTCTGTCTATCCAAAATATCAATGAAATATTTTTTAAAGATGTTTAGAAATAAGGCTTCACCTTGTCCAGGGACAAAGTGATATAAATATTTTTAGAAACAAGGCCTCACCTTGTCCAGGGACAAAATGATATGGAATATTCAAGAGTGAGACATATTTTAGTGAAGTTACGGGACTTATTGACAACCAAGGAATTCTATGGCATCTAAGCATAAGAGACCAATCAAGGGAAGATATTGGACTAACCTCAGCCTTACACTTTAATGCCACATGGCAACAGAACAATGACTACAGAGTTTTGAGGGAAGGAAAGTTGACTCAAGAAGTTTATAACTAGCTAAAGTATCCTTTGATACTATTTAAGTGTAAAGGTAACAGACACTTTGAGTGTAAAGATAACAGACAGGGATGCTCAAGATGCAAGGAAATGTTTTCATACCTGAGCATTTTATTTGATTCTTCTAGATGATCGCATGTCTTCGGCAAATTAAGTTTTTCCAACGGGTGCATGAGTGCTGTATTCAGCATTCCCTTGCATCTTTGAATTCCACACTCATGCACCCCTGTTGGAAAACTAATTTGCCAATGACATGCGGTCATCTAAAAGAATCAAAATAAGGTACTCAGGCATGAAAAAAACTGAGGAAAAGACGGATAGGAGGACTCAATCCAGTTAACTGTGGAACTGAGACTACACAACTTTGACAGAATTTCAGAGCAGAATGTTTTAAACCTTAGCTTTTAAAATTCACTATAGCCAATTAAAACTGGGAGGTGAGGGAAGCATGGGTGTACTGATTTTATTCCTTTTCCTTTTTGAGACAGAGTCTCGCTCTCTCACCCAGGCTGGAGTGCAGTGGCGCAATCTCAGCTCACTGCAACCTCCACCTCCCGGGTTCAAGCAATTCTCTCCCTCAGCCTCCTGAGTAAGTAGGGTTACAGGTGCCTGCCACCACGTCCGGCTAATCTTTGTATTTTTAGTAGAGATGGGGTTTCACCATCTTGGCCAGGCTAGTCTTGAACTCCTGACCTCATGATCCACCCACCTCGGCCTCCCAAAGTGCTGGGATTACAGGTGTGAGCCACCATGCCCGGCTGATTTCATTCCCTTTGACAGCCAGGTGTCAATAAGAGGTTGTCTAAAGTTGAAACTGCTTAACATTTAGCCATCTCTTTCCTTTATTGTGAAGGGATAATAGTAATAGCTACCATTTAAATACCTTGCACTATGTGCAGGGCACTGCCCTGAAACACCTCACATATACATTAACCAATTATATCCTCATAAGAAGAGGCAGGTACTATTGTTACCCTTGTTTTACAGATGGAGAAACGGAGGCCCGGTATTTTGCCCAAGGTTTCACAGCTAGTAAGTGGCAGAACCAGGATTTGGACCTAACTACTCTAGCTCCAGAGCCTTTAATCTTAGGAATTAATATCCCTTGTATATGAAACATTTCTTCAAATTTTTTTTTGAGAAAAAATTCAAACATGATGTTTTTTAGAAAATAATGTAGTCTAATTCCATTTTTGTAAAATCCTATTATTCCTCTCTCACATCTGAACTAACATGTACCAAATGATAACTCTGAGAAATAATGTATTGTGAAATATGAGATAAATTTCTCATTTCTTCTTTGTACTTTTATATATAATGTAAATTTTTGTATCACTTCTACAAAGAAATAATGTCATTTCCCTGAAAAAAAAATTAAGTCAATCTTCAAAACATGTAAACATGAAGCGTGGCGATACCGAGTGCTGCAGATGCCATGATTACAGGGGTGGGTCCTAACTTATGCCCAGCCCCTTGTGCCAGTGGTAAGATCAAAGGCCAGGTGGCTGGCCTGGCTTTCAGCTGGGATTAGGCCAGTGCTGAAGAGTCATTACTCTCTCTCTGATTGTTGAATGAAGTGAGTGGCTTTATCATCCAAAACCATCTAATCATGTCATTAAATGTACAGTTAAATACCAGAATCCTTTAAGCCCACTGGAAAGATGAGGCGCACGGAAAACAGATTCATTCCTCTGTTCATTCTTCCCGACTGCCTCAGGGCACTTGCTGCAAAACCATGAGGTGGCTTTCATGCCCATTAAATGTGGGAATTGAGCAATGCCTAAAAAAGCCAACTCATAGCCAGCCTTTCTACGGGAAGGTGTTACTGCAGACACTGGCATCAAGGAACACATAGGGATTGGAATCAAAGACAGAAAAGAACAAATAAAATGTACTGAACCAATGCTGTACAGCTCTGGACTGTCATTTTAAGTGGAATAGAAAACAGCAGAAAGTGGATGACACTGTGCTTAAAAGTTAGGATTGCTGACATTGGAAAAGAAATTAAATTACCTAATCTGTCCCCTTCTGGGTCACTCTCTACAGAGCCCCCCCACCCCCACCCCCCCAGTGCTTTAGAAAACCCTTTTAAAAATTTCTTAAGCAAATAATTTTTCCCACTTGCCTAAGGGCATTTCACAACAGATTTATTTTTAGTTAAGAATATTTTATAATAGTTATTCATTGTAGACTTTTCGTTTACAACTCCTCAATTCTTATAACCCCATATAACACTCATCAAAATCTCTTCCTTTAAATAATTCCAGATTTTCATTGCTTTCATTTTCAACTAATAAAATGTGTATCCATATATGTAGGTATCTATACTTAGATGCAGTAGCTGTTTACATATGAATGTGTATATGTATGGTTTTCATACTAATATGTGTGTATGTGTGTGCATAAATACATGTAATGTGTATGTGTAAATACCTGGCTGTCCTGTTTCATGTACCAGGGTGGAAATGCATAGTACAAAAGTTAGTAATTTCCCTATTATCTTGTTTGTAGCCTATTAAACTGGAAATTGATGAAGAAAAAAACCTGCTGATCAAGTTTGACCCCTCCTACAGAAACGATCTGAACAACTGGGTGGCAGAAGAAATTCTAGCAATTAAGTATGTGGAACACCCTCAGATAGACAGCCTGGACCTGCGCGGAGAAGTGCATTACCCCAACCTCAGCTTTGAGACGATGGAGCTGGATTTTGGCTGCATCCTGAACGATACTGAGCTCATTCGCTACGTTACCATCACCAACTGCAGCCCCTTGGTTGTGAAGTTTCGCTGGTTCTTCTTGGTGAATGATGAGGAAAATCAGATAAGGTACCCCTAGTGCAGAACTCTCACAGAACTCTGCTTTTCATTTGTTTTCTCTTTCAGGCTTTTCACGGGGTTTTCTATTTTCCATATACTGGCCACTCATGAATATTTTCCATTTTGACCACTAATTACTGACAGAATTAACAAGGAGCTTAAAATCACAATCCATCTAGATTTGCTAACAGGAAACATAGATAAAACATCTTTGAAAGTCCCAATCACCACTGAATTAACAAAGCAATATCCATAAGCCCACTTTAATTTTGAATCTAGTGATAAGATCATTAGAAATTCATCACGAAAGGCCGGGCGCGGTGGCTCAAGCCTGTAATCCCAGCACTTTGGGAGGCCGAGACGGGCAGATCACGAGGTCAGGAGATCGAGACCATCCTGGCTAACACGGTGAAACCCCGTCTCTACAAAAATCTAGCCGGGCGAGGTGGCGGGCGCCTGTAGTCCCAGCTACTCGGGAGGCTGAGGCAGGAGAATGGCATGAACCCAAGAGGCGGAGCTTGCAGTGAGCCGAGATCACGCCACTGCACTCCAGCCCGGGTGACAGAGCGAGACTCCGTCTCAAAAAAAAAAAAAAAAGAAATTCATCACTAAAAAAATAAAGTCCTTGTAGAATTTTTTAAATTATTATTTTATTATGATAATATATATATACAACTTAACAAATTTTTAAGTGTACAATACAGTATTATTGACTATAAGTAAACCAGATTTCTAGAACTTATCTTGCTACACTGAAGCTGTATGCTTGTTGCCCATTCTCCTTTCTCCCCAGCCCCTGCAATCACTATTCTATTATTTGATTTTATTAACTATTTTAGCTACCTCATATAAGTGAGATCATGCAGTATATTAGTCTGTTTTCATACTGTTATAAAGATCTGCCTGAGAATGAGTAATTTGTGAAGAAAAAAGTTTTAATTGACTCACAGTTCTACATTGCCGGGGAGGCCTCAGGAAATTTACAGTCATGGCAGAAGGTGAAGGGGAAGCAAGGCATATCTTTCATGATGGCAGGAGAGACAGCAAGTGAGAGGGGAACTGCCAAACACTTTTTTTTTTTTGAGACAGAGTTTTGCTCTTGTCACCCAGGCTGGAGTGCAATGGCGCTATCTAGGTTCACTGCAACCTCTGCCTCCCAGGTTCAAGCGATTCTCTTGCCTCAGCCTCCCACGTAGCTGGGATTACAGGTGCCTGGCTTTTTTTTTTTCTTTTTTTTTTTCTTTTTTTTGGTATCTTTAGTAGAAATGGGGTTTCACCATGTTGGCCAGGCTGGTCTTGAACTCTTGACCACAGATAATCCACCCATCTCAGCCTCCCAAGGTGCTGGAATTACAGGTGTGGGCCACCGCACCCAGCCCTGCCAAACACTTTTAAACCATCGGATTTCATGAGAACTCACTCACTATCACGAGAACAGCATGGGGGAAACCACCTGCGTGATTCAGTCGCCTCTCGTCAGGTCCCTCCCTCAGCACGTGGGGATTACATTTCGAGATGAGATTTGGGTGAGGACAAAGAGCCAAACCATATCATGCAGTATCTTTCTATGACTGGCTTATTTCATTGAGCACAATGTCCTCAAGGTTCATCCATGTCATTGCATATTGCAGAATTTCATTCTTTTTTGAGGTTGAACAAAATTCTAGCCCCTTGTATGTATATAACAAATTTTCTTTATCCATCTACCTGTTGATGGACATTTAGCTTGTTTCTACATCTTGGCTATTGTGAATATTGCTGCAATGAACATGAGAGTGCTAATGTCACTCTGAGATTCTGATTTCAATTCTTGGATAAATACCCAGAAGTGGGATTGCAGAATCACATGGTAGTTTTATTTTTAATTTTTTAAGGAACTTCCATGCTGTTTTTCATAGTGGCTGCACCATTTTGCATTCCCAGTAACAGTGTGCCAGGGTTTCAGTTTCTCCGCATCCTCACCAACACTTGTCTGTCGTTTCTTTAGTAACAGGCATCCTAACAGGTGTGAGGTGATATCTCACTGGGATTTTTATTTGCATTTCCCCGATATTTAATGATATTGAACATTTTTTCTATACCTGTTGCCATTTGTTGATCTTCTCTGGAGAAATGTCTATTTAAGTCCTTAGCCCATTTTTAAATTAGGTTATTAGTGGTTTTTTTTGCTATTGAGTTGTAGGAGTTCTTATATATTTTGGAGATTAACACCCTATCAGATATCTGGTTTGCAAATATTTTCTCCCTTTCCATAGTTTGAATTTTCATTCTATTCTTTCCTTTGCTGTGCAGAAGCTTCTTAGTTTGATGTGGTCACACTTGTTTATTTTTGGTTTTGTTGCTGTTGAATTTTCTTGAAAAGCATTTCAAACTCAAAGCACAGACTGAGTAGGACCCCACATTGAGTATGTGCAACACTGAGCTCCATGTTGCCTGTTTTACATATTTCAATGGGTTTCTGTTCTGATTCATTTATGTATATGTATAGACATACACATAATTATAAAATAGTGGGAGGCAGCAATTGCTGCATTTTCTTCTTGGTTGGCAACCAGAACTAATGGGCTTTATATATTTCCTTATTAGATGCTGTGACACTCAGTTTTTAGCATGTGAATATTGAACGGCCATTCTTAACTGAGGAAACCTTGTGTTGTTTCCTTAGGGGTTTGTCAGTGCTTCCTGTCCATAATCCTCATCTTTTTTTTTTTTTTTTTTTTTTTTTTTTGAGACGGAGTCTTGCTCTGTCGCCCGGGCTGGAGTGCAGTGGCCAGATCTCAGCTCACTGCAAGCTCCGCCTCCCAGGTTTATGCCATTCTCCTGCCTCAGCCTCCCAAGTAGCTGGGACTACAGGCGCCCGCCACCTCGCCCGGCTAGTTTTTTGTATTTTTTAGTAGAGACGGGGTTTCACCGTGTTAGCCAGGATGGTCTCGATCTCCTGACCTCGTGATCCACCCATCTCGGCCTCCCAAAGTGCTGGGATTACAGGCTTGAGCCACCGCGCCCGGCATAATCCTCATCTTATGTATGACAGTCACCCTTTTCTCTCCTGCACTTGTTACCACGGTAATGATGGCTCGCTCTGAATGTCTTCCGTAGACATCTAACAATGACCTAGCGAAGCATTGAAGAAGCATTGAAGCTGGCAGCCAGTCCTGGGCCTGAGCATTGGAGTCTGCTCATTAAGTGCCAGGGACTGTTTGGGTTTGGAATAAAATTCTGTAGATGGTGAACATTTAATATAATTATGGGAAAATCAGCCAACCCAACCTAATGCACTTCAAATACCAGATTTTGTGAAGTGATTCTGATGTAACATAGCTAAATGAGTTTATTCCATCTGGGAGCAAGGACATGTTTCATTTATTTTTTTATTTTTGAGAGGCTACTTTCATAATTAAAGGGATGAAATTTTGAAAATGTACTTGGCCACTGCTGAAGATGATACACTTAATTTTTCATTGGTTTAAGCATTTATTTAACCATTTTTCTCTTTCTTCAGTATCTTCCTATGTCTTGATATTGAGCCTCTGCTTATAACTTGTTCGTTCTTTCATTTATTCAATCAGAGAGTCAGTCAGAAAACATTTAATAAGTGATTACTGTGAGCCACATATTGAGGAATCGGCAATATAAAAGTGAACAAGACGTGACCCCTGTCCTCAGGCCAGTGGGGAAAGCAGACGTGTACCAAAGTGGACTTGTGGCCATGCTGGGCTCTGTGGGTGGGAGGCCTGTGCCCAGGGAAGTCAGAAAAGGCTACGCTGAGGAGCCACAGTTAAATGTTCCAGATGGAGAGGCAGGAAGACATTCTGAGTAACAGGAAAAGCATGTTATCTATTAGTTAGAATTCATGTGTTCACTCTGTTGCAAGTCATTGAAAACCTGACCCTAAGCAAAAATTAAAGGAAAGGAAATTCTTTGGTTTTCACAACTCAAAATTCCAGATTCACTTTGGCTTCTGGCCTGGCTTAAAGCGAGGATCATACAATGTCATCATTGGAGCCAGGTTCTCTGCCTCTCACCTCTGCTCAGTTTCATGTGTTAACCTCATTCCCAGATTAGCTTTTCTCTCCTAATCACCCAGTGGCTGCCTGAACTGCTGGGGCCATGTCCTTTTATACTCTGATCCACTGGAAAACAATATGAGGTCTTTCTCCCACAACTTCCAGGAGATTCACTCTGATCAGACCAACTGAGTCACATTTCTGTCGCCACTCCTCATCAGTCACTGTCAGGGGAGGGTGATGCACTCATCATGGTTGACCTGGCCACATGCCCCACACCAAAGGCTGTGAATCATGATCTCAGAACCAGATGGACTGGAGAGGGTGGGAATGGGGTAGATCACCAAACAAAAACTGACAGAGGGAGAATCGATGCTGGAGAGCAAATGACACGCTCCTACCATGGTGTTGGCAGAGGGTATGTCAGCGTGGCTGGTGGGCAGACCTCACTGGGTGGGAGAAGTTATGGGAGATGAGTGTGGAGAGGCATATTGGCAGAACTGTGTGAGAGGCCTGGTATTCCAGAAGGAATTAACGCTCTTTCTTGGAGGTAATGATGAGATTTGTAATCAAGAAGGTGACAGAGGTTTTTTCAGAAAGATAACACTTAGCAGCATTCAGCACAGCGACCAACCCCACTTTCCTGAAATACATTCCTTTCTCGGCTTGCAGAACACTGTATTCACCTGCTTTTCCTCTTGTCCCCTCAACAACTTCTCAGTTCTCTGCCAGCAACAAATCCGCTGGAGTAGAAGGATGGAGGGCTCCATCCTAGGCTTTCTCCTCTTCCTAGAAATTGACGCGCCCCCATAGCTCCAGTCAGCTTCTTTTGCCGAGGCTTCCCAGTGCCTATCTTCACCAAGCCCCCTCTGCTGAGTTTCAAGTCTGTTGCCTTCTTGACATCTCCTCTTGGACATCCCTTGGATGCCTCCCAGGTGATCTATGCCTAATGTGTTCCACATAAGCTCTGTTCCCTCCCTGCCACCCTCCAACTCTCCTCTAGAGCATCCTGTCCCAGTAAATGACATCACTGCTCTCCTGGGAGGCATTAGGATTTCTTCCTCTCTCTAACCCCACCCACCCCATCAAATCCACCACCAACTTCTACCTATTCTGCCTTCTGAAAACCTCATTCCCATTTCCACTGCTGTTACCCTGGCTCAAGCCACCGTTGCCTGTTGCCGGGACCATGGTCATAGCCCTGCCTGGGCTTTCTGCTTCCATGCATGCACCAGAGCTCCTCCTCCCCTCAGGAGCCATGACACTGCCATGGCGTTAAGCCTTTCATAACTACCCGTGCTTCTTGGAATCAAGTACAGAGTACTCTGTTCTACAAGGCTCAGCATGTGCTGGTCCCTGCGTTCCACTCCAGTTTTGCTCTCTTCTTCTGGCACCGACCTTTCTGTTTACCCAACACACCGGCCTCTGTCCTGCCCAGTGCTGTTCCTGTACAACTGCCCCCTTCTTTGCTGGAAGCTCCTCCCCAGCCCTACCTACCTGTCCCTGCCCCTTCTTCAGACTTCAGCTTCACCATCCTTCTGCAGGAAAACTTTCTCCAAGACCCATCCTTAGGCCAGAGCCCCTATCATGGACATTGGTACCCCCATCTCCTTGGTGATTCACATCACGCCTCTACTTATGGCTCAGTGTCCATCTTCCCAGCATCTCTTAATCCCTGTGAGGCCAGCAAGCACACCTGCCCTGTCACCTCTGGAGCCCCAGAGCCCAGCACAGTCCCCAGCACAGAGTACATCCTCAAAGGGTGTTTCTTGGTGAATCAGCTGCTCCCACCTTGGTATTTGTAGAGAGAAGGAGATCATTTCATACCTGGCTTGAGATTCCTCTCTCTCAGCTTCCTGGCACCCGCCAAATAGAAAGGTTCCAGGCATAAATGTCACCTAGAATAGACAAAAAGAGAAAAAAAAAGCCACCTGGTTTCCAGACAGACTGTGTCTGTGTAGGACGTCTGAAAAACATAAACCACTCTGACTAAAGGTCACTTTTATCAGATCTACACCAACACTAACCTTTCTTATCCAGTTAGGATTCTTCTAAGCCTTACAGTCAGCAAAAGAAACAGAAGTGTAAGAGAGGGTTTTCTTTTTCTTTTATCAGGCAGGTCTGAGGTTGCCTAGACACTCTCATGTTCCTTCACAACACAATACATCTGCGGTGCGTGTGCATGCATGTGTGTGCATGTGACTTTGTAGGCAATTCTCACTCATCTATTTAAAGCATCCCTCTTGTTTGAGCACACATTTTTTCCCCAAGTTGGCCCTCATGTCACATCTAAGAACAAAGAAAGAAGTAAAATGGACATGCATGCTAAATAAGTCCTCGGTAAGAGGAAAAGACAGTCCTTGCCTTTGAAGCCTATGAGTTTGTGCCCGTGACAGGAACCTGGGTCAACCATGGTGGATGGCAGTCTCCCCCCTCCCACATCTGCATGTAATGAGAAAGCTGGCATGAAGTGCCAGGGCTGGGCATTCATGCCCACAGAGCCGTTGCTGCAGGAGCCACCCTTTTATTAGGTCCATCTCTTCGATCTAACTGATCGGCTTGATAAGAACACAATGCTTCATGGCACCTGTGTGAAAGAGAAGCGCAAGGAAACAGTGCACTTGAACCAGCTTTTACCTTTAAGAGGCCAGACTAGAGAGCCAACCCTCAGGGAGCCGAGCAGCCTCTGGCTTGGCTGGCATCTCTACCCAGTCTCAGAGCGGGGGAGCTGAGGCTGCACTAGAACCTAGAACATGTGGGCCAAGTGGTCTCCACGGACAGCTTTGGCTTTTCGTTTCTGAATCAGATTGTAAATAAATCGAATACAAAGGCCTAAGGGGAGCCAAGTCATGCAGCAAAGGAACATGTTATTCTCACATTGATTTTTCTATGATGAGCACCAGCCAGCCAATATGGAGACTGGAAGAGGAGGGTGGAAGCCCTGGAAGGAGGCTGGAGGAAGAGCCTCATTTTCTGGATGCTTCCATCTGTGTCTTCATCATTCCTCAATTTCTGTTGCTTCAAAAGTGGATTTTTTTTTTTAAACAAAGTCTCACTCTGTCACCCAGGCTGGAGTGCAGTGGCACAATCTTGGTTCACCACAGCTTTAAACTCCTGGGCTCAAGCCAAGGACTACTGTAGCTGGGACTACAGGCATGCACCATTATACCTGACTAATTTCTGGTTTTTTGTTTGTTTGTTTGTTTGTTTTGTAGAGACAGGGTCTTGCTATGTTTCCCAGGCTGGTCTCAAACTCCTAGGCTCAAGTGATCCTCCTACCTCAGTCTCCCGAAGTGCCGGGATTACAAGTGTGAGCTACTGTTCCTAGTCCAAAAGTGGAACTTTTCTAAGATGTGGTGTGTTAGTGGTAGTTGGGGTCCTAGGCTGCAGAGTCAGACGTGGCTAGTTAGAATCCAAGCACTGTGCTCCTAGCCATGTGACCTTGTGCCGCGGTTGACTCACCTGTAGAATGGTAGTCTAAAAGAGTTGCTGTGAGGATTAAATGAAGTGTATCTATAACATGCATATGTCCCTGAGACATGCCAAGCACTCCCAAATTGGTGGCTGTTTTTAGGTTCTCTAAGGGTGCCTTCCTTTGTACCAAATGCTGCTAAGTGAAGCAGCCCCAGAATCCTATAGGGCCTCCTACAGGTCCTCCTATAGGAGCTCTGGGGTCCTTAGACAACCACAGATGGACCCAGATTCCTTTTACTTCCAACAAACGGTAGAAAATCCTTTCCTTATACCAGGCTGCATTAATCAAGGCCAAAGCCAGGCGTTAGCCAAACTTCACCGTGGCCTGTGTGTGGCTCAAGGGGGCCAGGGCCAGGTAGGCCTCCCCTCCCTACCTATCACTCCTCTCTCTAGCCAGATAAGGCCAGACCTTGGCTTAGAGGCAGTTCCTTGCTCTGCCCAAGGGCCCAATAAGAAAATAAAAACGTTTAGGGAAAATGTGATTATTTTTTTCTTTCAGAATAAGCATTGTTTTATTGAACCCCACAAGGGCAGGCACTAAGTACTCTTAAACCACAGCTGTCCCCAGGTAGTTCAGGGTGTTGGTGTCCGTGTCAGACTTTGGCTCAGCCACCTGCCCCATGTGACCCTGCTGGGTGGCTGAGCCTTCCTGAACCTCGGCTCTTGTGTGAAATGAAGGAGGATAATAATGGTGCCTTCCACAGAGGAATGTGGTGAGGATGCTAACAGCCACTTTGTTATTGAAGAAATTGAGGAGATGGGTGCCTCTCTGATGTTGATACCAGGCCATATTTGAGCACCCCAGAGGCAGCTTTGAGATAGTTTCTCCCACAATCAGTCTGAGGCCATTTCAGGATGTGGGGAAGCCTCACAGGGTCCAAGGGCTGCAGGTGCCTCTCACTGATCTAAGCTTTTGTCCCTTCTATAAACATCCCTCTCTCCCTCACCAGCTCTGTACCTCTCAGAACGCTGTGAGCTCGAGTATTTGCGTTTTTCTTTTTCACTACCAGAGAAAAGTTTGGCTTGGAGCCAAAAGTAAGCATTTAACCTTGGGGCCAGAAGGAAGACAGCCCTGAGGAGGGGGAAAAGGGTCACGAAGGGGAAACAGAATCGGGGCCACAGTCCATTTTCTGCCCCCCTCAGCCCCCTTTCTTCCCTGACTCTCTCCCTACTGTGTCGGAGCCAGGATGACAGACTTATAGCCCCAAGAGTGAGCCCAGTGGGAATGGGGCCCTCCCCCTAGCAACTTCCTGTGGCTGCTGCAACAGATCACCACAAGCTGGGGCCATTGGAACAACACAGATCTCTTCTCTTCCTGTTCTGGAGGCCGTAAGTCTGAAATCAGTTTCACTGGGCCAGAACCAAGGTATGGACAGGGTCATTCTCTCTCTGCTCCCTCTGGAAGCTGCAGGGAAAATCCCCTGCCTTTGCTGACTTCCAGAGCTTTGTTCCTTTCATTCTTTGCATTCCTAGTCTCTGGCCTTTCCTCCACCTTCAAAGCCTACTGCCTAGCATCCCCTTCTCCCCTCTCTGGAGGAGCATGGCCCTCTGCCTCCCTCATATAAGGGCACCTGTGGTTAGATCATTGGACTGACTCATATATTCCAGAATGATCACCCCTCCTCTAGATCCTCAACTTAATCACATCTGCAAAGTCCCTTTTGCCATGTAAAGTAACATTCACAGGTTCCAAGGATTTAAACATTGACATCTTGAGGATGTCCCTTATCCCACCTACTCAGAGCCTCCAAAATTACCAGCATTGAGTTCTTGTGCTCCCTTTACTCTCTTCCACACCAAGCAACCTTTTAAAAATGGATCCTCTATTAATGACCATATCATTAGAAGCCTTTGATTGTAAGCAATAGTAATCCTGACTCCAACTTACAAAAAAAAAAAAAGAAAAACAAAAACAGAAAGTGTTGGTTCATGCATCTGGAAAGTCTAGGTTCAGGCTCAGGCACAGCTTGATCCAGGACTTGAATAACATCACCTGCACCTAGTGTCTCCTCCATCATCCCTCGGTTCTGCCCTCTGCCATATTTCCTCCATTCTCAGTCAGGTCCTATACGCACATGGTTGCAAGATGACTCAGCAGCTCCAGCTCTTCATATGTCAGGTTCCAGTCTAGTGGGAGGAAGTACAGTCCTGGGAAAGGTTTTGCTGTAACTCACTGGCTCTGGTCGAATCCTATGTCCCTCAACTATGGTCTGGGGAACTCACTGCTACTCCTGAGCCAGGCTGAGTGTCAGAGATAGGCTAGTTCCCAGAGGGAAATGGAAGGTACCCGACCAGAGAAAGGCAAGTGGATACTGGGCAGCAAAGAACCAAGATTCCACCTTCATGACTGATCAGGCCCATTGCATTTCCCTTGCTAGTCCTAAGCCAAAGAGATGGACATCTAATTATGAAATTAGGTGCCACCTGTATGGAAGGGTATTTGAGGAACAAGACCACCTTACCAATGCCCTGAAACATGATAAGCTGTTTTACTCCTCAGGCACTGTGGAAAAGCAACTCACAACCAGACTTCATTCCCAGAACAGCCCCGTCACCGTGCAGCCCTAAGCACCAGCTGTGCAGGCACCTTCCTGTTTTCTGTATGAAAAGCAACCTGCCTATTTTTGAAGCCTTAGAGTAAGACCATCGGTACAGTGTGAACAATTCACATCTTTACCTAGGGAAAATCTCTTTTAACAGCTTTCCAGAGCACAAAGAATATGTCCAAGTAGAAAATATTTCCTGTAGACAGATGTGTATGGCCAAATCTTCAACATGGAGCTATTGGGAGCAATGAGAGGAAGCTTCCATAATCTTGACCAATAGCAATAACAATGATTGAGTACCCACCATGTCAGGCGTCATTCTAACTCATTATATGTCATGCAGCAACCCCAGAGAGTGAGGATGAATACCTGCTTTTAGGGATCCAGGTACCTGAGTCCACACAGCAGATCCCAGACCCCATTTCTTTTTGTTAATAATTTCAACTTTGATTTTAAATTCAGGGGATACATGTGCAGATTTGTTACATGGCAATATTGCATGATGCTAAAGTTTGGGGTATGGATCCTGTCACCCAGGTACTGAGCATACTACCCAACAGGTAGTTTTTTTAACCCACGTCCCACTCCCTTATTACCCCCTCTAGTAGTTCCTAGTGTCTGTTGTTCCCCATTCATGTCCATGTGTGCTCAGTGTTTAGCTCCCACTTATAAGTGAGAACATGTAGTATTTGGTTTTCTGTTCCTGCATTAATTCACGTAGGATTATGGCTTCCAGCTACATCCATGTTGCTGCATGATTTATGGATGCATAGTACTCATGGTGTTTATGTACCACATTTTCTTTATCCAGTCCATTGTTGATGGGCACCTGGATTGATTCCATGTCTTTGCTATTGTGAGTAGCACTGCAATGAACATATAAATGCATGTGTCTTTTTGGTACAATAGTTTATATTCCTTTGGGTTTGTACCTAGTAATGGGATTGCTGGGTCAAATGGTAGCCCCGTTTTAAGTTCTTTGAGAAGTCCCCAAACTGCTTTCACAATGGCTGAACTAATTTACATTCCCACCAACAATGTATAAGCATTCCTTTTTTCCTCCACCTCACCAGCATGTTATTTTTTTAATAATCGCCATTCTGACTGGTATGAGACATTATCTCATTGTGGTTTTGATTTGCATTTCTCTGATGATTAGTGACGATGAACATTTTTTCATGTTTCTTGGTCACTTCTATATCTTCGTTTGAGAAGTCCAAGACCCCATTTCTGCACTGACTGACTATAAAGCCCCTGTTTTAACCACTGCCTTCTACTGACATATCAAAGCCCATTTTTTCTGTATATCTTATTACTATATATCTATTTTTAAATCAACCTTCTCTGAATACTCTACATGAACACTGTGCTATGTGCGATGGGGACTACAAAGATAAATAAGACTTATTGCTGTGCATGAAATTGATGAGCCCCCAAAGACAAACATGGAAACTGCTCATGGGGAACAAGGTGGGTGGATAAGCAGTGACTGTGCCAGACATTTCCAAAGATGGCTCCACTTCATATTCTCAGTAACCTTATTTACATGGCAGCTATTTAGGAAACACTATTATTATTGTGATTTTACAAATAAGGGAAGGGAAGCACCCAAAATAAGCACTAGATAAAAATGGGAAGGAAGGAAGGAAAGAAGGAAGGAAGGAAGGGAGGGAGGGAGGGAGGGAAAGGGAGACAGAGAGAGAAGAGAGGGAGAGAGGGAGGGAGGGAGGCAAGAGAAAGGGAGAGAGGGAGAGAAAGGGGTGAAGTGGGGATAAGTAGGAAGCACAGTCTTTTCCCATCAAGAGTTTATAAGCTGAATGAGAAAACAAGAGGCTCATAAAAATCCACAGCTACTGTTTGTTACACAGTTCAGCACTTTGCCCTCTACTTTTCAGCCTTGCAAATATTACCCAGTGAAGAAATCTGGTGGGAACACTGATGGGGGTCTGCTGGGCAGGCTAGATGATCAGTCCCAGCATGATAAAAAGACGCCTGCTGCCCCTGGAGGGCTGAGTGCAGGGTGGAGGGAAGGAGCCTCTGGGTGGTGGCTTCCAGCCTTATTCTGAGTCCCTGAATGTGAGAGCTGCTAGAGGTGGGGGATCTCATCCTGAGACTGTGCCCTACAGGGGGTTTTTAGTGATAATCACACCCCAACTGCCTGTGATAGCCAGTGGTTCCTGATTCAGGGAGGAACTGAGGATTTCCTTGGCCTGGCTGGCTCCATACCAGAGTCATCAGGAACCTCAGGGATCCTCTTAGTTTTTGCCTTAACTGGGTGAGGCCCCACCAGGGAGCATGTTGGCAGCAAAGCCTACTTCCTATTACTCTTTCCCATTGACCTCTTTCTTGAAGCCACCACACCATCACAGGAGGGCAGTATTCCCTACTTGTTGCCACATACTGGGCAGACTGTTCCTGTGGGGCTGTTGTCTTGCCATGAGGTTCAGCCCACAGGTTCATTACCAGCTTCTAACTGATCATCCTTTAGAGGAGGAAGTAGGTAGCTCTAGGAGAAGCCATCCTGCATCTGTTCAGAAGGGCTTGAAACCTCTTACTCTGTCCTTCTATTAACAGGTTTGGAAATTCAAGTTTAGCCCCGTGTCATAGGAGTGGAATTGTTTTTTCTTCTAGACATCATTCCTACAGCGTGGTTCACTGCCACTGAAGGAAGGGCAATATTGAATAGCTAAGATCTGTAGATTTACTCTGCTCCTTGAGAAAGAATATCACTTATTTAGATAAACTGGAAATATATGTATAATTATAATTGAATATAATAGATGTATTACATGTGATATATAAATTAATCAGGTTGGTGATAAAGCAAATTCTTAAATAGACACACACACATATATATATGTATTATTTAACACAGTGGTGTTCTGGCTTTTTACAGCAGAACACTTTTTATGTCAATCACTTCAGAACAGAGATGCTAAGTGAAAGAAAGGGTAAAGGAGTCCTTCTTTCTCCTTCTTCCCAGCCTCCTCAGTTCCTGGGCTTCCTCCGAGGAACCCAGACGTCTGTAGCTAGGGCTGAGTTAGCTGATGCCTAATTACTATTTAAGAATTATGTTAAGTCACAAAGCAATGTTGAATTTTCTACACTTAAGTATAATGTATTACACTATATTACTGAGCTCAGGCTGCCATAACAAAACACCATAGAGTGCGTGACTTAAACAAGAGATATTTATTTCTCAGTTCTGGAGGCTGGTAGTCTGAGATCACAGTGCCAGCATAGTCAGTTTTGGTAAAGGCTATCCTCCTGACTTGTAGACAGCCACCTTCTCACTATGTGATCACATAGCAAAGGGAGAGAGAGAACACTCTGGTGTCCCTTCTTATAAGGGCACCAATTCCATGAGGCTGGAATCTAAACCAAATTACTTCTCAAGTCCTTGATGACCACATGTGGCTAGTGGCTATGTAATGGACATAACAGATAGAGAATATTTCTATCATTGCTTAAAGTCCTAGCGAACAACACTTATAGACAATTTGAATGCATTAATAGGCTTAATATAATTGACATATGTAGAACACTAAAAAAAATCTTCTGGCTCCATGGAACAGTTAAGAAAAATTACTGTGTACTAGGGCTTAAAGCAAATCTCAACAAAAAGTCTGTTCTGTCAGAAATCAATAGCAAATAGATGACAGGAAACAAACAAGTAAACAAAAACACAGGCTTAGACATTTTAAAACATACTTCTGAATAACCTTAGATAAAATGGATAAATTCTTAGAACAATACAACTTGCCAAAACTAACTTTTTTAAAACAAGAAATCCAAATGGTCTTATAACGATTAAAGAAATAGTTTCAAATATCCTCATTTTTAAAAACCCACTAAGCCCTGATAGATACAGAAAAGTTCATCCAATGATTTAAGAAATAAATTATTTCAAACTTAAACTCTTTTCAGAGAAAAATATAAAAGACAGTATTACCCAACTTATTTTATAAAACTAATTTAATTTTTATACCAAAATCCATTAAACCCAGTCAGGGACATAAAGATTTCAGGCCATTCACACTCATTAATTCAAAAATATAAATGTAAAACATTCACCAAAATATTAGCAAACTGAATCCAGCAAAGTATGAAAAGATAAGATATAATGAGGTTGAGTTTATTCCAGGAATGCAAGGTTGGTTTAACATTACAAATCCAATAATTCAATTTCCTATACTACCCTATTAAAGAAGAAAAAAACATATGATCATCTCAATAAATCAAGGAAAAAAATCAGTAGAGCCAAACAACTATTCATGTGAAAATTCCTTAACCTGATCAAGGATAACTTTTTAAAATAGGAAGACATGTTAAAGTCATCTCCTTTAAAAATCAAAAATAAGATGAGTTCCATTTCTTTTTTCTTTTGAGACAGAGTTTCACTCTTGTTGCCCAGGCTGGAGTGTAATGGCGTGATCTCGGCTCACCACAACCTCTGCCTCCCAGGTTCAAGTGATTCTCCTGCCTCAGTCTCCCAAATAGCTGAGATTACAGGCATGCGCCACCACACTCGGCTAATTTTGCATTTTTAGTACAGACAGGATTTCTCCGTGTTGGCCAGGCTGGTCCCGAACTCCTGACCTCAGGTGATCTGCCTACCTCAGCCTCCCAAAGTGCTGGGATTACAGGCGTGAGCCACCGCACCTAGCCAAGAGTTCCATTTCTATTCAACAATTTACTAAAGATCCTAGCCAGTGTAGGAAGATAGGAAAGTAAATAAAAGAGACTAGATTTGGAAAGGAAGAAACAAAAGTCATATAATAATTACATGGAAAACACAAAATAATAAACAGAAAAATTACTAGAATTAATAAAAGAATTGAGTGAGGAGGATGGATTGATACAAAGTTATAAAATTCAATTGCATCACTTTTTTTTTTTTTTTGAAATGGAGTCTCGCCCTGTCCCCTGGGCTGGAGTGCAATGACGCAATCTTGGCTCACTGCAGCCTCCGCCTCCTGGGTTCTAGCAATTCTGCTGCCTCAGCCTCTCGAGTAGCCAGGATTACAGGTGCCTGCCTCCACGCCCAGCTAATTTTGTATTTTTAATAGAGACAGGGTTTTACCATGTTGGTCAGGCTGGTCTCAAACTCCTGACCTCAGGTGATCCACCTGCCTCGGCCTCCCAAAGTGCTGGGATTACTTACAGGCATGAGCCAACGCACCCAGCCTCAACTGCATTTCTGTATAGCAGCAACAAATAGAAAATGGAATGCAGTAAAAAAAAAAAAAAAAAAGTACTTAGAAATAAATCTAACATAAAAATATAATATTTATGGATAAATGATAATTTTATTTAAAGTCATTAAAGAAGACCTAAGTAAATGGTGAGACATACTTGTTTCATTGATTTAAAAGACTCAGTTCAGTAAAGATGTCATTTTTCCCCAGAATGATCTATAGTTTAAATGTACTTCCAATCAAAATCCTGACAGGTTGATCCTAAACTTTATATAGAAGAGAGATGAGACTACCCAAGCTCCTAGATATCAAGCCTTATTGTAAAAATACAATAGTTTAAAGTGTGGTATTTGTGCACAGATAGGCAAATAGAATAAAGGAACAGAATAAAGACCCCAGAAACAGGTCCTTACATGTATGGAAACGTGACAAAATTGAAATATTTGAATAAAGGAGAAGGGATGGCCTATTCAGTAAATGATCCAGAAACAATATGTCATCTATATAGAAAAAAAGCATAAACGGATCCCTAAACTCACACTATAGAAAATCACGCCTGTAATCCCAGCACTTTGGGAGGCCAAGGCAGGTCACACAAGGTCAGGAGTTTGAGACCAGCCTGGCCAACATGGTGAAACTCCATCTCTATTAAAAATACAAAAATTAGTCAGGCATGGTGGCATGTGCCTGTACTCCCCGCTACTTGGGAGGCTGAGGCAGAAGAATTGCTTGAACCCAGGAGGCAGAGGTTGCAGTGAGCCGAGATTGTGTCACTGCACTCCAGCCTGGGCAATAGAGTGAGACTCTGCCTCAAAAGAAAAAAAGAAATTAATTTCAAATGGGTTAAAGATATAAACATGAAAAGTATAAGTCAATTTTTTTAATTTGAAGAAAATGTAGGGTAATGCTTTGATTATCTCTGATTCTGAATAAGGAAGATTTTTTTTAAAACAGTCAGGGTCTCACTTTGCTGCCCAGGCTAGAATGTGGTGGCATGATCATGGCCCATTGCAACCTCAAACTCCTAGGCTCAAGTGATTCTCCTGCCTCAGCCCCCAAGTAGCTGGGACTACAAACACATACCACCACACCTGGCTGATGCTCTTTTTAAATTTTTTGTAGAGATGAGGGTATCACTACGTTGCCCAGGCTGGTCTCAAACTCCCAGCCTCACGCAATCCTCCTATCTTGGGCTCCCAAATTACTGGGATTACAGGTGTGAGCCACCTCACCTAGCCTCAGAATTTCTTAAACAAGAGACAAAAAGCACAAAATCATAATGAAACTATCCATAATCTCTATGTTGAAGTTGAGAACTTTCTTCATCAAGAGATACCATTAAACGAGTACAAAGACAAGGCACCAACAGAGAGCAGTTTTGGCACACAGACTGCCTTCAGATGATCAGTCTACATACTGCATAAAGAATGCCCTTGAAGGAAAAGACAGAATTCAATTAAATAAAACCCAGGAGAGAAGAATGAGCTGTTATTTCACTGAAGAAGAGATATGAATGGCCAATAAAGAATAAAAAGATGTTCCACCTTATTAGTAATCTTGTAAATGGAAATTAAAACATTTATGACTAAACACCATTACATACCCACCAGATTGGACAAAATTAAATATGATCATACCAAGTGTTTCCACCAGCTTTTCCTCCACAGTGTCTCCTGGATCTGCCCTGCCTTTCATCGTCTTTCCCAGGAATTCTCCCTCCAGGCTACCTAACTCACTCTGCTGGTGGCTTGCTTCCCTCTGGTCTCCTCTGGCTGTAGACCAACCTGTGATTACTTTTCTTAAGGATGTTGCTTTCACCACCCCATTTCCTTCCCTCTGACCCAAGAGGAAGATGAGCCCTTCGCTTTTTAGAAATACATGAATGTTTTTAAATCTACAGTTGTCTCTCAGGTATTCTCTGAAGGTTGGAGCCCTTGAGAATACCAAAATCCACAGATGCTCAAGTCCCTTGTATAAAATGGTGTTCTATTTGTCTATAGCCTTCCAACACCCTCCTGTATACTCTAAATCCTCTCTAGATTACCCATAATAGCTCATGTAAATCTATGTAAATAGTTACAGTATTGTATTGGTTTTTTATGTGTTGGTTTTTTTTATTATTATTATTGTTATGTTGTTGGGTTTTATCGTTTTTCTTTTCTCAGAAGTTTTTGATTCCTGGTTGGTTAAATCATTGGATGCAGGACCCACGGATGCAGAGAGTGACTGTACAGAAAAAAAGCATCTGTTGCCTTTCCAGGCCAAGCTTTCTGTCTGTTCTCCTCTTTAGCAATAATCTCCTCACACTCTCAGTATCTTCAAGCTTCCTATTCCTTTGCCTACAGTACAAGTGCTTCACATCTTAGAAAACCCATCTCTTAATCCTCTTGCATTAATCACCAACTCTCTACCAGGGAATGGAAGAAAACAGAGTACCCTGGTTGCCTCCATTCATTCCCCAACCCAATTTAAACTGACTTTTGGCCTCCTCACTTGACTGAAACTGCCCCTGCAGAAAGTCAGCAATGATTTTATTATTATGAAACTACATTGTATGTGCAAAAGTGTTTGTAACATAGATACATAGTTTGAGAAGCATAAATCAATGTCTGTGCCTCATGATCCCCATTACAAGTAGGATACTGTTAGTAAATTTGAAGTCCCCTGAGAGCAGTAGAACACTTTACACTCCATTTCTGGTGTCCCCAGAACCTTCCCAGGGCCTTCATCATCCAGGCCTCCTATAGCCTGTTCATCTAGAATCTCCTCTTCTGCTGCGATGGGTCAGCTAATTTATCTGACCGGTGGGGGGCCGTCAGATTACCCACTGAGGCTAATGAGAGGGCTGTCTGCCATCTCTGAAATCTGAGCTTCCAGAGACAAGTTTCCTGCCTTTGTAGTCAACCTGCAAGAGACCCAGGGCCAAGCACAGGGAAACTTAAGGAGCAGGGTAGGCCTTTAGCTCTCTTTATATTTAACTTAAAAGCTATCTCCATGTTAGGGCCCATACAGTCTACTTCTATTTGCAATTCAGCTTAGTCTCATTTCCTGGGTTACCATATCCATTACCCCATAGATAACTGAATTGGACTGTTTTTCATTTCAATTGTGAGTGTTATAATACTTCTTGTCCTGCTTTTGTGTTATTGTAGAACTCTAGTCACCTTGTTATAGCTTCATTCTTTTTAAGACATTTTCCCAATGTTTCCAATATCAGTGGAAGGCATCAGCCCTGCAGAGATTCAGTGTGAGCTAAGCCAGCTTCTACTGAAATCAGCGGAAGCTATCAGTGCATATCTGAACCTAAGTCAGGGTTGTGTCCGCTTGGTTCATGGAGTGATGTTCGTAAAAAAGGCTCATTTGGTTGGTCTACATCTTCATATTAATTAAAATCCTCCCAAAGCTAGCTACATCTACTGAAAGCCAGACATTAAAAGAAATTGACTTTAAAAACCATCCTGTTTTGAAAGAATTCCTGAAGAGCTTTGAAGCTGATTATAAGGGAGATTTCACAGCCTACCTGTTTGGCAGCCTTTCTAAGATCATGTAGCAGTGGGGACACCTTCTGGAGCTTTATAGAAGTGGCGTTTTTACACAGAAATCTCTCTAGACTAGAGCGCTTCAAGGTAGATTCTGGGCACATTCCTCCACTACTCACCTAACAGCAAAACTGTTTCTGCAAAGTTACTTCAAGGGCAAGGCCAATGGTGTCTTGCTCTTTCTCATTCAGATTACAATCAGGATGGGTTCCTCTGCTTTCAAAGGTTCTAGACGACACATTGTATATTCCTTGTATTATGGGTTCCAATTACTTTTGGAATGAAAAAACCTGCTTTGGGAGTCACTGCCCTGGGTATGGCTGACATGACCGGACCCAGGAGAAGCCCTCACCTGTGGATTGGCTGGACTCTCCAGCAAAGTCACTAAGAGCATGAGCTTTGGTGTGGGTCTGATGCAGCCACTGACCTGTCCTCTGAGCCTCGGTTTTGTCATCTGAAGACAGGATAATCATAGTGGTTTCCTCCTCAAGCTGTTGTGAAGATTAAATTAGGCAGTGCATATCAAGTGCTTCATAGTTCCTGGTAGGGAATAATGATGAATAAGGTCAGCTGCAGTTACTTAATTGGGGCTCTTACTTGATACAGTTGCTTTACCACTATTTTCTTCATGACCTTCTCACTACCATCTTCTAGGTCAGTGGTTCTCAGCCATGAATGCACATTGGAATCACCTTGGGAAGTTTCAAATAGATTGAAGCCAAGTAAATCAGAATCTCTTTGGTTGGGATGCAGGCTTCAGTCTTTCTTAAGGGTCCATGAAGGATCCCAATGGCCAGCCAACACTGAGAACCACTGTTCTAGAGGCTCCAGTTGCAACTCCTTTTGAGAACCTTTTAAAAAGATGATTTTCATCTCCTAAGCTCTGAGTAACTTGAGTTTCAGCCTCTCAGCAATCTCTCGTCAGTTTTCCACCTTAGCACACGTGGCCAGTTGGAAGTATTCTGTGGTATAATAACATCAGAGGGCCGGGGGGCGGGGGGCTGCTTTCCATAATAGAGACATGTCTTTAGTTGGCTTCCCTTTCTCACGTGGCAGAGCTAGACCGTGCTGGTAGGGAAGGCACTGGGCCAGCCCATCTGTTTCCATCTGTCATTTGCTTCCCAATGTAGGAGGATCAGCAAGTGTAGGACCACAAATCCAGACAATAAATATGGAAACATGGCAGGGACTTTGTGTTTGCACCAAGAGGGGCTTAGAAATATGCTCACTTTTAATATAATTTAAAGCAATATTATAATCTGCTCCCTTTAGAGACAGCAGTCAGGGGCTTGCCTAATCTGGAGCAGATTTGCAATGTGTAGAGACAGAAGAAGGAAGGGAGGGAGGGAGGGAGGGAAAGGGAGACAGAGAGAGAAGAGAGGGAGAGAGGGAGGGAGGGAGGCAAGAGAAAGGGAGAGAGGGAGA